>NC_140964.1:63579231-63656731 GCF_056783735.1 Eptatretus burgeri | reverse complement strand
AAGGTGTCTTTCAGTTTGGCAAACAAGTTTGTGAACATTAGCTGGAGCTTCCTGTTGCATCCAAAGGAAAGTTTTGAGTGACAGGCTGTTGGAAAATGAATTTCCCACACAATTCTTTGGGTCTCATCCCAACACAGAAGAAATCTCGCAACTTTCTCTTGTTTTGGTGGGGAGTCGAGGGCAAGAGGTGGTTCACTTTTCCCATATACAGTACTTAACACCGACACCAAAATGCCTTTTGCACGTGTTTTGGCGTTTGCTCGCGACAATAAATTTCTGAGTCACTCATAAAAGGCCAAGGATACAAATTACCACTCGAAAGGTTCTGATGGCTGTCTTTGTGTGCTATTCTGATTATCGCAGACCAAGAGCGTGGAAGATCACGGTTTGCGGGGTCTCGTAAAACTGACAGTCATTATGCAGGTGCGTTAGGTCACCGGGTCAAGACGTTTGTTTGGTCGGTATTTGGGTAATGTTTGTCATTAAATCAATTAAACTTGTTTCCAACGAGGGTGCTGAATAGAGGTGAATCTGTGCAAAGAATGGGCTGGGTGTGATCATGCAGCTTGTCTGGGTGCGCCTCTGGCAGTGGACACGGCTCAGGGTCCGCTCAAGGAGGTTCGGACCAGAGAAAGGCTCAGCAGGTCGTCTAGCCCCACCACTCACAGTCTGACACTGATGAATGTGTACCCAAGCATAACCCTGGTGGATTCCCCAACTCCTGCTTCATCAAAATAAGATTAATGGAGACCAATGGTGTTTGGGTGAAATTTAATGAAACCCTTTGGGTCGGGCAGACTTATCTGTCTCGAAGGGCTTGTCCGCTTGCTTTGTGTGCGGCTCTGATTGAGGCGGTGAATGCGCTGAAGATCCTTTCACACGGGATGGACGGTGTACCAGGCTCTTAAAGTTATGGCCTGTCGTTTCCACGACAGGCGTGACTGACACCAGGCCAGGCCGTCCACTCCTACTGCCTCTGAATGGTGGTGCTGAACTTTTTCGTTTGGGTGTTTCATTCTGCCAGAAGTTTCAGCTTTATTTTACTTTCATGCCAATCAGCCAAACATGGTGGGTCTGAAATGGGGAATGGAAAGTGAACGCAACAATTTTTCATTCCCCTTTTCAGATAATTTGCAAAACATGGGCCGATCATGGACTGCCATCACAAATCAATGGTGGAACAATTCAGTTGTTAGACAGTTTAAAAGTAAGGTGTACTTTTTATGTATATATATATATATATATATATATATATATATATATATATATATATATATATATATATATATATATATATATATATATAATAAACAATAAGTTGGTGGCTTCGTGATGAAATTATGGCATCCCAAAGGTTGGGGCTCAAATCCAACGAAAAATAAGTTGCGTTAAGGATTTGGGTTTTGAGCTACGGCAAACGGATCTAATCTCAGAAAACTACCCATGTTGCTATTGAATAATCAACAAATAAAAACGCAATGAGCTCATAAATGAACTTCAAGAAGAATGATATACCATCCACGGTCAGCATGTGATGTCAGCACTTGATTGCCCTCGATGAAACGAGGGACGGGTAGACAAGAGGTTGGTTCTTCATGCTGTCAGGGCAATGTAGGGTGGCCATCAATAGCAATGCACAAACAGGCAGCCCTGGGAAGAATGCACCTCGCTCAACAGAAAAAAAGATCATATGAAATGCAGCAGGTGCACTGCATGCATGGGGCAGGGAGGGGGGGGGGAGGGAGATTAATAATGTTTGGGTCGTTTTTGGTAGTTTAGCTATGTTGAAAAAAAAAAAAATTAAAAAAATTACAAAATAATCAAGCAACTCTTGAAACGTTAAATGTTTATTAGTATGTTGGATGGTACCATTGGCATGTTTGATTTCACGCTCGCCAAGCTCTCTGCGGTGACACCCCGGAACGCATGGATTTTAGGGAAACAGTGGTGGAGCCTCGGGGCTGTAATTTGGACTGATCTATCGGCCTAATCGCTTTATTGGTAAGTCATTGTGCGTCACGCCCAGTGCATTACATACCAATGTCAGTTGCTACGCACCACGCTGGGCCCCCACTGGATGGGAACTCCCTCGGGTCTCCGGACTCGAGCTGCCGCCTGAATGACCTCACGGTCAGGGATGATGAAGCCCAGAGCCGGGGAGCGTGGACAATGAGGATTATGGCGAGAGGAGAAGACTCCCCGGCGAGCACCGAGAGTATCGTGCCCTCGACGTGACTATGTCTTGGCCATGGTAGAGCGCAAAAACATCCAGAGGCTCCTGTTTAGAGGGGATGATAGTCTCTTATGGGATGTTGGGCATCACGTCCACACGAGGGTCTGTTAAATGGACCTTCTATGCATATCTATTCAGTTTAACAGTCCAATCGGGCATTAGTACTGACCACCCACCCCCCCCCCCAAAGAAAAAAAAATAATAAAAAAGTACCACACTGGAAGGGGTCACAGTTTTGGTCAAAGACATTCTTGGACTTCATTGTGTGGAATAAACATTTTGCTAAAATAAACCCAAACAAGGAAAAATAACCAAAACACACTTTTAGCAGAAACCACGAGATTTCCTTTACCATCCCCATCCACCTCTTCCTTTCAGAATCAATGGACAAAGATAGTTTTCAATCAAATTAGAGGCAGAGGTTTCAATTGAAGGTAACCATAGTAAAATAAACAAAAAATGAGGGGGGGGGCAGGAGGAGTTCATGAATGGGTGCATCACAACAGTCTCCAAAGCCCTGTGCTTAACAGAAAGATTTTAACTTGGTTTGGAGAGCAATCAGTGAAGGAAGAAGTGTCACTCAAAAACATCTGAATTAACCCTTTGTCAGCCAACTAAGTTTGTCCATGGGAGGAAAAATGAGACGCAGGATTTCTATATATATTTTTAATGGTCTTCCAATAAAGAGTGGATAAAAAGACTCCAAAATCAAAAAATATAACGATAAACATCCCAATCTCAAAATCTCAGTTGTTGCCTCCAAGAAGTCAATCAGACCAAGCTACAAGTAAGTTGGCAGTGGACATCTGATGGAGTTTAGCAGATGTTAACCAAATGGTCCAAAAGTTGTGCAGCCAAGATGCATTAAAAAAAAAGAGAAAAGGAATCAGATGTCCTGAAGGCAGCCAGGTCCAAACCACGTTTGTAGACCAGATGTACGTTAATGGTCAAATCCATCTTGCTATCCACAGAAAGTGACATTTACTGGCACTTTGAATGTGAAGCAAATGATTGGGAAAAGCTTTTGCCTGCGGTTTCAGAACACGATGCTCCAGGGGTTTGTTGTACCTCATCGTGATACAAAAAAAAAAATATATATATATATATATATATATATATATATATATATATATATATATATATATATATATATATATATATATATATATATATATATATATATATATATACATACAAGCCGGTAGGCGACATGGGTGGTCGCTACATAATTGCATACTAGTCATACAGTTTTTGACGGATCGGGCTGAAATTTTTTGACAAAGAGGTTGATTATAGTGCGCATAAAAGCACAGAAGCCAATTTTTGATTTTCGAAGAAATTATTTTTTTAGGATATTTCAAAAATTTCAGTCCCGTTGCTGGGCAACGGTGGCGTCCATAGCAACGGTGCTCAAAGGCATACAACTAGATCCTGGTATGTACCTACCTGTCAAGTTTCATCAAAATCGGTTGACTCCTCTGGCCTCCAGAGCTGTCCATTACATACAAACAAATGGAAAACCTGAGAATAATAGTGGTCTAGCGACCACCCAATACATACATACATACATATTATATTATATATATATATATATATATATATATATATATATATATATATATAAAATTGCACACAAAATGCAGTTTGTTCACACCGTTTGGTACAAGGGGCACAGCACATGAAAGATTAGCCCTGGTGAAAACAGAAAAAAAAAAAGATTTCCAAATCGAGCTGCAAACTACAAGGCCATCAATGAAAATAGCAACACCACCAGAATGATTTTTTAGTTTTCAACCAAATCAGAAAATTATGCTCCATAATCACAAGCCCCTCTGGGGGAAGTTTATGGCCAAGTGGAACTTTTTTCATGGTGCTGGCGATAGCTCACCTACCCTTTGGGCGAAGGACACCGGAGTCTTTAACGTTCACCTAATGTCAGTAAACGGGATGCCCAGGTTAACGTCTATCCGATGGACTGCACACACACTGATGAATCACCCTGCCTATGAAACACCAGGGTGGCAGTTTAAAACTGGGTGTGGATTCAAACCCAAGCTCGACAGCTGAGAGGTGAGTGCACGTACCTCTAAATCCATCCTGCCAGCACCAAAAGAGGAATTCCTAAAAAAACCATTTTAAAGATTCCCTCGAATGAGATGAAGATCATGAATACATTTAATGCATCAAACTGAAGCATAGCCAAACCGTCAGGGAACTGCCAAAGCAGCACGGATGCTGTCAAATCTGGTATGATGAGGACAACAACGACCAACCTACAAATTAGAGTATTACAACGCTGGGAAGGCAATGACAAACCACGCAGTATAACCCTTGCCAAGAAACTGCCTCAATAGTACTGACACTACGCAACAGAGCATGGGTACATCAGAAGCAAAATATTTGAAAGTGAAAAAAAAAATCCTCATCAAAAAATTTAAACCTACGTTCATTGAAAACGTTGATGAAGCAGAACGCCAAAAGAAAATAAAAGTCAACAATCAAGTGTTCATACTTTATTATCTTACAGATGGACTTTTCAAACATCACCCTTTTCAAAAGCTACAAAATCCCACCACAAACCATCACCCAACACCCAAAGCAGCAAATGTTTAAATCATATTCTCATTTATATCCCAAAAATAATCTCAGTCCAACGCATCTCACCCGCAGTTGGCTCGGGTCGAAAGCAAAAACTCAAATCACGTTAGTTGTGCACGCACAAAGCGTTACCACCAGGCACATGGAAACCATTGTAAATAAATAAATAATCATTTGGACAGTTTCACTTGTAGGAAAGGAATCAAAAAACCCCAAATCCCCCTAAAAAGGCAATCGATAGACAACACCAACAAGATTGAAAAGATATCGATATATACATATATATATCTAAATCTATATCTATATATACACAAAAGGGGGGGGGGAGAGATAGAAAGTTGTTCCACTCTCAGTTACTTCAAGAGTTCCACCTTTATACAGTACAGAGTGCGATGCGAGTTGAACACCTGTGATGCTCAAGTCAGAGGGTGCCGTAGCGGCCCGACGGTCCGCAACTCGAAGCATTGCTCACTCGACTAATTAATTTGAGGGTGTGTATTTTGCATAAAACCTACACACAGGTGTAAGAATATGATACGAGAGAAGAGCAGGATTGTAGATGGTGTGAACAAAACACTTGCAAGTCATTATGAAGTTCAATTGGCGAGCAAACAATCTCGTGGTTTGGTGTCAACAAAATTTAACATATCCGAGATTCTGCAAAAGATCAAAACAACGTATTTGCTCCACAAGGAACCTTGAGTGAACGAGGTGGTTAAACGGCTATCTTCGTAGCCGCCTCGTCAAGATGAAACCTTCATTTATGTTGCTTCAGCTGCGCCGAGAGCCAATCGAGACCCTCGAATAGACCCTCACCGCTGGTTGCACAAGTCGACTGGACAAACCATTGACGGTTGCGCATTGCGTGCATGCCCATCTTGTCTATGACATCAGTATCCGTCATGGCATTGGGAAGATCCTGAAAGCACAGACGTCAAAACAAACCACACGTCCTTCAGACCGGGCTCTTGACTCGAAATGAGTCACTTCACTTTGGTGATACAAAAAGACGATAATAATCTGTGCAACAGGAGGAGGAGGAAGAGGAAGCATGTGGTTCAGGAGCGGTGAAAGGATGCTCAATGACGCATTAAGAGCTTCACAGGCTAGAAGGTGAGTTTTCACACTTCATAGGCTAGAAGGTAGCCAGGCCATGGAATCAAATTTGTTCATGGTGCTGGCGGTGTCGCCTACTCTTCTTGAAAGGACACCATGGGATCTTTTAACATCTAGCAGCTAAAACTAGAAGAGACACCCAGATGAATGTACTTAATGATGCAACGCCCTGTCTGCAAAGCAACCAGTTGGACTGTTTATAGAGTTGGCTCAGGAATCGAACGCAGACTAGACGACTCAGATGCAAGCACGCTCCCCTTTTGCACCATTTCATCAGAGTCGTGGTTTTGAAGACCTAACTCGGTTCAAACTTTTTCTGCACTATTTAAATCAAACTACTTCATATGCAGAAAGGTTTTTGTCATCATTTTTATGTTGTACAAATTATTAATTTGCATTAGATAATGACAGTTGAGATAATCCATTCTTCAAAGAACAACAAACAAAGCAAAGCAACATAAGAACTTGGAAAGAGTACTACTCCACCGATTGTACAGGGAAGCTTGAAAGTCTTGTTCAACCTCCCCAATAAAGCATTTATTCTTAACCTATTTAATAATCAGATTTTATCATGCAATACTTACAATAATTAATCAGTCATGGTATGTGTATGCACTCCATCATTCAGATACAATAGGTGATTAATTATTGCGAATATTGCACCATAAAAGGGTGCAAGAATTAATGTTTTTTCTGGGGAGGGGTAACATGACTTTCAGGACACCTTGTACAACAATCAGCAACGAGCAAACTTGGTGTCAGGCGACGGTTGATCGGTGACCCACGGACTTCCTCAAACCTCATTCCTTTAGTTAGTGTTATTGCTTGCATAAAAACTTGCTTTTACAATGATTGGACTGACTTGTTTGGTGGATGAGACCACAACACTTTGGTCTAAATGTATGCGGAGACCGTAGGTGGACGAGTAATGAGGACAATGGACTGGCATCCCACAGGTTGTGGGTTAAAATCCATCCTATAGGCTGTGGGCAGCAATACCAAAGACTTTGAGCATTCCTGAGGCCAATTAGTCACAACAACCTTGTCACTACCAGACCGTGGATTAAAAAACCTAGCTTGATCACATGTGTCCTGAAGGGTAGACTGGAGGGAGGAGCGGTCGGGGTGGGAGAGTGGAAGGGTTCTGCCTGATCTTCCTGGCATCATCTCTGAGCGATGTCTGTTCCCTCATTGAGATTGACTCACCGATAAATTTTGAGGGAAAAATCGAAATCCTCTGAAAAGCAGCACTGCCTAAAAATCCCTCTAAATGAATTGAAAATAAAAACGTTTCCAGAATACCATCCTGGTGATGTACCAGAGTTAGTGACCCAATAACGGCAGGAAGAGGTACGCACCTTCTTGTTCGCAAACACAAGTAGCACAGCATCCTTCAACTCATCCTCGGCCATCATTCGCACCAACTCCTCACGAGCCTCAGCGATTCGCTCAGTGTCATTGCTGTCCACCACAAATATCAAGCCTGCAACAGGAAAGCAGCCCCGACCGTGTCAGGTCAATTGAATGTTTTCATTGGTGAACAAGATGCATCAAAGGCACTGGTTAAATTAACAAATAATTTATTGATTGAAGCATTGATTGAATCAGCATACAAGATTGAAGAAAAATGAAACAAAAAACATGCTCGTCAGTGGTGTTGCACAAGGCCCTTGAAACTCATTCAGTACCTAGAAAGTACTTGTTCAGCCTCTCCTTATAGCATGGTGGAAGGCTTGTTTCTACAATTACTGACCCCAATTTTTAATGGTACCTCAAGTTTCTTAAACTCCAAAAAGTGCTGAACTACCATTTTTGTTCGTTTCTTCCCCTTTTTTCTGCCAATGTCTGAGATTTATCTCGGATACGGCTGGGACGTTCAGAATGAAACTTTGCATCAATAATAGGAATAAAATGTGTGCGGGGTTGACAATTTTTGACCTTGACCTAATTTAATGTCATGACAATTAGAGACAACATTTTTCATCAAAGCTCGAGGTTTGTACGATCGGAACGAAATTGCCCTCCCTAAAGTGTTGGAGTAAGGCGCATTGACACATATTTACATCATACCCCTCCAGGTTAAAGGACAAGGTCAAATGGTGGTTTGGAAAAAAAAATCATAATAAATAAAAAAAATTTTGTCAATGAGGAATCTCAAAGACCGCTCAGCATTCCAAGGTGTTCTTGCATCATAATAAGTGTACCTGCACTCAAGTTGTGCACTTGATATTTATTTAGTGTCGACCTAATTAACAAAAAACACCTTTTTGATCATAAAACTCGATAAATTTCGTCCGATTTTCATAACAGTTTAATGGATAGATTGCAGATGTGGACACATTTTCTTAATTTACACTCCATCCCTAAATGTTGAAAGTCAAGATCACATGGTGGTCCAAAAAATAATATAGCATTCATTGGATCGTGGAGGTTGAAATTTGGTCCAAATGTATGTGGAGACTTTCGGTGGACGAGTGATGAGGACAATGGACTGGCATTCCTTAAGTTCTGGGTTAAAATCCATCCTATAGGCTGTGGGCAGAAATACAAAAGACTTGGAGCATTCTTGAGGCCAATTAGTCACAACTACCTTGTTACTACCAGACTGTAGAATAAATAAAAAACGCAGCTCGATCACATGCTCTGAAGGGTAGGCTGGAGGGATGGCGGTAACTTTGTGATCAGATATTTAGTTCGTATAATCTTGATGCAGTCGTAGTGGTGAAACAGAAACGGTGGTTTTGCGTACAGGATTGTCAAAGAGCTGTCAATCCAGTCATTTTAACAATTTTAAACTCCCATTCTGTCACCTGTACATAATACACACACACACACATTAAAGTGTTAATTTATTAAAATGGGAAAAAACAAAACTATTATATCACCTCTGATATCTCAGCGAAACCCATTATAATGGGATGGGATGACCTGCATCAAAAAACAAACAACCAAAAAGAATTAGCCACTTCAAAGACCATATTCCCACCTTGCGTGTTTTGGAAGTAATGACGCCACAAAGGCCGGATCTTATCCTGCCCACCAACATCCCACACAGTGAAACTGATTTTACGGTATTCAACAGTTTCAACGTTGAAACCTGCGGTCAACATGAGACATTACAATTCAAAGAGCAGCACAAATAATGGTTGTCATCAGTTTAAGTTAGGGTGGCTTGTTAGTATTCCCAGAAATGCATAGTAACCAAGGTACAAATGCCACATGTGCAATTCATAGTGTCAAAATGTCATTTAAAGTGTACTGATGTATTTGTCCTGCAGGAGCTTTATGTGCAAGCTTCTTCCTGAGCGTCAGATCAATGGATAATAGAATAAAACAAGAAAAATAGTGATTAGAGATTTCAGACCCTCACCAGGATTTTTGTATCGTTTTGTATAGTATATTTTGTGTGGTGTTTGTGTACTGGTGTGTCATGTAATTAATTAGACATAACTAGAACTGCCACTTTATAACTTCTGGCAGTGATGACTGGGTATCAAGACGTTCCGCTTTGATCGGACACTAAACACTGACCCATAACATTTATTATTATTCAATTGAATTTAGAATGGGATTAAAATGAATTCAATTCAGATCAAATGCAAGACCAAATAGGTACAGTCCTGCATTGGAGTCATCAGAAGGAACCCAAACAAGAAAAAAAGCAAAGATGAAGTCATTAGGAGGAACCTTGATACGATTCAGCTGCTACTCCTCTACCCTCAAACCAATCCAGGTGTAGCCAAGTGAGCCTTATTCAAACAAAAAATAAATAAATAAATAAAATAAAACCCACATAAAAATAATAATAATAATAATAATTCTGGCTGCCAGGCCGTGTATCCGAAAAAGTTTAAATTTCAGAATATATTCCCTATGACCATCAGATCATAATTTTGATGTTTGACATCGATTGATGATGTGGTTCAAGAGAAATAATTTGTTTTTAAGATTCTCGCTCAATTCAATATGGCTGCCAGACCATGTGACCTATCAATTATTCGTGAATACCCTGGTATCCCCATGGCTTGGGGAACTTTTGTGTGAAGTTGTCCCTTGATCTGTCCAGTCGTTCTGGAGAAGACTTTTATACGTTTTCGGGCAAATCCAATATGGCTGCCAAACTATGGGACATATGACATCATATGTGTGAACCTTTTGTTCCTCATGGACAGGCAGTCATTATGTGTAAAGTTTCGTCTCAATCTGTTCAGCCATTTCAGATAAGGTTTTTTTATTTCATTAAAAAAAAAACAATATGGCTGCCGAATCATGTGATCGATGACATCATCTATTTTTGTTGTTTTCTTTCTGTTGACCATTTTATCCCGAGATAACCCTCAAAAATTTTCATGTTGATCGGATGTGGCATTCTAAATATGCAATGATGTCATAACGAAGGCACCTTTGACATCATTAAAAAAAAAATAATAATAATAATAATAACCACACTCATTCCCCATGAGGAGTAATTGCATTGTTGTGCCATTCGATGTGCCAAGCTTCCATTTTTCCCTTGAAGCTTTTCCGTTTTTCCAACATGGCTGCCACCCCATGTGACCTATGGCATCATCATTATCATTGCAACATTCTACATGAGTAGTCACGTCAATGGTGAAAATTTTGTCTCAATCCGATAAGTAGTTGCGGAGAAAAACACGAAAGTTCTGTGCGGACAAGCGAACCCAGATGCAATACCCTCTCATTTGGCGAGGGTAAAAATACGGCTGCTGAACCACGTGACCGATTCAGTCAAAATTTTATTTTGTTTTTTAATGTGGACCCATTTATCCATGACACTTAAACATTTTCACACTGATCAGATGTAGCATTCTATGTATGCAATTATGACATCATAAGGAAGGCACCGATGATATGATTAAAAAATAAAATAAAATAAGTCACTTATTCCCCATGAGCAAGTCGTACTTGCCAAGTACCAAGTTTAAATGTTTTCCTTGGTGTGGTTTCAGATACAGAGGTGCAAAGTTTTTCCAACATGGCTGCCACATGATGTGACCTATGATGTCATAATTGTCATTAAAACATTCTACATGAGTTGTCACTCCTATGGTGAAAATTTTGTCTCAAGCGACAAGCGGTTGCAGAGAAAAACACTCATGTTCTGTGTGGACAAACAGACAAACGGACCCTTTCCTCTGGCGAGAGAAATAAAATTAAAAAATAAAATTTAAAAAAGTACAAGTATAAAGTCCAAATTATATCAAAAGTTTAAAATACAATGCAACCCTATCATCTATAATATAGCCCAAAATTTGTTCAGGATGCGAGCGCGAACTTGCATCCTCTTCGCCAAGGACTCCAGCGGGATCTTTAACGTCCACAAACTAATGTCGGTAGACTGAACGCCCAAGAGGGATGGCACACACGTCCCATGGATAGAAGTACACCAGGATGGCAGTTTACACCTGGGTCGACAGTCAAAACCAGGCTGGACAGCTCAGAGGTGAGCGCATACCTCTCGGCCATCCTTCCAGCCCGAATGTAGCATTACAGAGCCAATGGTAGGGCATTTCTCTAACGCAAAGCACAGAGCAAGCAAGCAATGTGCCACGAGTGTCCTTGGAGAAGCTTACACGTTTAAAGAGATGAAATTCCATTTCTGCAATGGTTAAATAAACCAATTTGGAAGGTTCAGCATTCACAATTGACAATGTACAACAGTCAATATTGTGGGAAGTGTGTATTAGTCGTTTGTACCTGCCCTATGAGCGATCGTTCTCCAAGAGTGCACCATGTTCTTCTAACACAAATTTATTTGGGTGATGTATCAGCAACAGACCTCTACCTTGATCGGTCCCTAAAATAAAAATAACCCGGATTACGTACATAAAGCAAAAACATGCGTACTGCTTATGTGCACGTATACCACATCGTGGTGATATCGCTCGGATAATTCCAATCACACTCGGTCATGAGATTACACCAGAGGCATGAAGCCGAAATGTATTGTTGCCTAACGACTCCAACCTTTTGATATTTGATGATCATTCTAACAGTCACTTCGATTGTTTTTACAATAAATGGAAAACTTGTCAGTAGGGCATGGTGATTGTGGACACACGATATATATATATATATATATATATATATATATATATATATATATATATATATATATATATATATATATATATATATATATATATATATATATATATATATATATATATATATATATATATATATATATATATATATATATATATATTTCAGGTTACACTTGTGGGTGTCATCATGCCAGCTGTCCAACCAATGGCTATAAAAGCAGACATACAAACACTTGCTCCATTATAAAGAACATTAGCAGAACCACAACAAACAATCCCAAGAAAAGGGGAGGTGAGGTGTATATTCTACCAAACATTAAGGGGGGGAGAGAGGAGAGGAGAGAAGAGAGGAGAGAAGAGAGGAGAGAAGAGAGGAGAGAAGAGAGGAGAGAAGAGAGGAGAGAAGAGAGGAGAGAAGAGAAGAGAGGAGAGAAGAGAGGAGAGAAGAGAGGAGAGAAGAGAGGAGAGAAGAGAGGAGAGAAGAGAGGAGAGAAGAGAGGAGAGAAGAGAGGAGAGAAGAGAGGAGAGAAGAGAGGAGAGAAGAGAGGAGAGAAGAGAGGAGAGAAGAGAGGAGAGAAGAGAGGAGAGAAGAGAGGAGAGAAGAGAGGAGAGAAGAGAGGAGAGAAGAGAGGAGAGAAGAGAGGAGAGAAGAGAGGAGAGAAGAGAGGAGAGAAGAGAGGAGAGAAGAGAGGAGAGAAGAGAGGAGAGAAGAGAGGAGAGAAGAGAGGAGAGAAGAGAGGAGAGAAGAGAGGAGAGAAGAGAGGAGAGAAGAGAGGAGAGAAGAGAGAAGAGAAGAGAGAAGAGAAGAGAAGAGAAGAGAAGAGAAGAGAGGAGAGAAGAGAAGAGAGGAGAGGAGAGGAGAGAGAGGAGAGGAGAGGAGAGGAGAGAGAGAGAGGAGAGGAGAGAGAGAGAGGAGAGAGGAGAGAGGAGAGAGGAGAGAGGAGAGAGGAGAGAGGAGAGAGAGGAGAGAGAGAGAGGAGAGAGGAGAGAGAGGAGAGAGAGAGAGGAGAGAGGAGAGAGGAGAGAGGAGAGAGGAGAGAGAGAGAGAGAGAGAGAAGAGAGGAGAGAAGAGAGAGAGAGAAGAGAGGAGAGAAGAGAGGAGAGAAGAGAGGAGAGAAGAGAGGAGAGAAGAGAGGAGAGAGGAGAGGAGAGAGGAGAGGAGAGAGAGAGAGAGAGGAGAGGAGAGAGGAGAGAGGAGAGAGGAGAGAGGAGAGAGGAGAGAAGAGAGAGAGAGAGAGAGAGGAGAGAAGAGAGAGGAGAGAAGAGAGAAGTGAGAGGAGAGAAGAAAGAGAGAAGAGAGGAGAGAAGAGAGGAGAGAGGAGAGGAGAGAGGAGAGAGGGAGAGAGGAGAGAGGAGAGAAGAGAGGAGAGAGGAGAGAGGAGAGAGGAGAGAGGAGAGAAGAGAGAAGAGAGAAGAGAGAAGAGAGAAGAGAGGAGAGAAGAGAGGAGAGAAGAGAGGAGAGAAGAGAGGAGAGAAGAGAGGAGAGAAGAGAGGAGAGAAGAGAGAAGAGAGAAGAGAGAAGAGAGAAGAGAGAAGAGAGAAGAGAGGAGAGAAGAGAGAGAGAGGAGAGAAGAGAGAGAGAGGAGAGAAGAGAGAGAGAGGAGAGAAGAGAGGAGAGAAGAGAGGAGAGAAGAGAGGAGAGAGGAGAGAAGAGAGGAGAGAAGAGAGGAGAGAAGAGAGGAGAGAGGAGAGAAGAGGAGAGAAGAGGAGAGGGGAGAACCTATTGTAGGGATGGTGGTGACAATTTCCCCCAGTTTCAGCTTGTAGAGGATTGTCGTTTTCCCTGCAGCATCGAGCCCCACCATGAGAAGACGCATCTCTTTCTTCCCAGTTAGTCTGTCAAAAAGTGAGTGAAAAATCCCCATCACGATGTCCTCTTGGCACTTGAAGAGAGAAGAGAGAAGATGAGTTTACAGGGGGAAGGGGTGGGAGGGACAGGCTGAATGGACTCTGAGCTATTGTCATAGTTAGACAACACATTCATTACATTGCTGGTTCAAATGACAAAAAAAAGTATTCTTATCACGGGTACTGTGCAAGCTACAGAAACAGTCATCGTGTCAACAATTCTGCAACGAGGTCTGTTGATACCATTAAAAGGTAGGAACACTTGGAGGTGTTCCATTTCACCCAAGACACACCCGTCCCTCTAGATTCGGCCAAAGACTCAATCACAAGCCCAACGTGCAAACTTGTGAGGAGAGTTTATAGGGTTTGTAGATACGCCACATCTAAAAAAGGGACTCGATCGTTTATTTTGAGAAGCCATTGCCAAACTTTTCACTTTGACACTGATAATCTTGAGAGCAATTTAAATCGATATACAAGCTTTCGGCGAGTCAATCGAAAAGGATAATAATTTGGCTTATTTTGTTGCCCATGGAGCAGAGGGAGCATGGTAGGCAAGACTGAATGAGAGGCTAAAGACCCAAAGGCTATTTTCAAGGTTACGGTATAAAAGCATCGCAGCTTGTTCGAGGGATTTCAGAGTCGAGATCCAGATTAACAGAGAGGTGAACTGCGCAGGTATTTCAAGCCGACATCAAATAAATCACCTTTTCAATCAAAACTTCCAGGCAAAGCAATCACGTTCCAATTTGTTCACCAGTGACTTCAAGACTCAACTTCAAAATATTTAAATCCTCCATTGATCAGACATTTCTACCTCTGCCACTGAAGGTGAAAGGAGGTTATGTTTTCACCACTGCCTGTTTGTTTGTGTGCAGGATATCTCAAAAAAAAAAAAAATTGTGGACGTATTCGGATTAAGTTTTGTGGGCAGTTTGGGTGTGTGACAAGGACAAACTGATTCGATTTTGGATTAGTGTTTCAAATGATTCCTCACCATTGAGAGATGGGGTTAAACAAATATCTCAAAACGTTGTTGACGGATTCGGACAAAACTTGGCGTATAGGTTGTGTGCGTGACAAGGATGAATCGATTTGACTTTGGTGAAGATCCGAACCCAGATCCGGATATGAGAATTTTTTTCATTTCTAAACAATTTTTCACCACTGAGAGATTGGGCCAAAAAACGAGATACTGTATCGCATGATATTTCAAACATTTATTGGCCCAACATCTTCTCGTGGATCAGGCATTGCACGGCGGAGGTATGCGCTCTACGTAGTGCCCTTAGAGTTTATCATTTCCGAGACTTCACTGGAAATGGACAATTTGACAGCAGGTGAGATAGTTTGTGTCTGTTTGCACTTCGGGTCACAAAGACGTCACATGAAAAGGTTCGCCGTTGCTTCGACTGATAGCGAGCATGACTCATATCCATAGAGAAATACGTTTGGGCGTTCACTTACACCACCTAGCAACAATGAAGTCACAAGCACAAACCAAGAACCTCCAGCACGAGTTTTAAGGGTCCTCAGGCGGGTGTGCTCGAAACAGCATTTCCTGTGCACTACAGACCAAGACGGACAAGGATGACAGTCCGTTTAACTTGGACAGATACAATTTTTCGATCGACATCCAGAACACGTGAGGAGAGCCTGTACCTCGATGCAAATAGTTGATATCAAAGATAAATGTATGGGGAGACCAAGTGTGAGGTCATTTCAAAAAAAAAAAAGTTAACGTGACATGTGGGAAGCAACAGTCAAGGTGAAGTACTTGGTATGGAAAACTAATTACTGTCAACCAATAACATTGTTGTTTACACGTTCATAGTCTAAGCAATGACTGATTGCTGTTTGGCTTTAAGAAATCGATGTATGCAAAAGGTTAGTTATGCACGAGTATTCGCAATATTTAGTGTTTTAAAGCTTGCACTCACCCATGACAGTTATTTGTAATCCCTCGACCCTAACCTCAGCACCTGCCCAAACCGTTGTCCACCCCTCCAACCCAATCCACTTTTTTTTTTTTTTAAACCGAACACGCTCTTCACCGACCCATATTGATATCCGCCAATTTTCAGGCAGCAACAAACCAACCACCTTCCCTCGACAAGCTTTTACACAACACTCTCCACCTACACCTTCAACTTGGCCACCCAGCAGTTTATATCGCTCCACCTCGTCAACATCCACCCCCCCACCCCCATTTATCACTCCACTTGCCACCTCATCAATCCCCCACATCACTCCACTCGCCACCCCATCAATCCCCCACCTACGTTCTACATCACTTCACTCACCTCATCAATCCCTCTCCCCCTTCTACATCACTTCACTCACCACCTCATCAATCCTCCCCATTCTACATCACTTCACTCACAACCTCATTAATCCTCCCTCCCCTTCTACATCACATCATCAATCCTCCCCACTTCATCAACCCCCCCTTCTACATCACTTCACTCACCACCTCATCAATCCCCCCATTCTACATCACTTCACTCACAACCTCATCAATCCTCCCCCCATTCTACATCACTTCACTCACAACCTCATCAATCCCCTCCATTCTAAATCACTTCACTCACCACCTCATCAATCCTCCCCACCCCTTCTACCTTCTACATCACATCACCAATCCTCCCCATACCTTCCACATCACTCCACACCACCTCATCAATCCCCCTTCTACATCACTTCACTCACCACCTCATCAATCCCTCTCCCCCTTCTACATCACTTCACTCACGACCTCATCAATCCTCCCCCCCATTCTACATCACTTAACTCACAACCTCATCAATCCCCCCATTCTAAATCACTTCACTCACCACCTCATCAATCCTCCCCATTCTACATCACTTCACTCACAACCTCATTAATCCTCCCCCCTTCTACATCACATCATCAATCCTCCCCACTTCACTCACCACCTCATCAACCCCCTTCTACATCACTTCACTCACCACCTCATCAATCCCCCCATTCTACATCACTTCACTCACAACCTCATCAATCCTCCCCCCATTCTACATCACTTCACTCACAACCTCATCAATCCTCCCCCATTCTACATCACTTCACTCACAACCTCATCAATCCTCCCCCATTCTACATCACTTCACTCACCACCTCATCAATCCCCCATTCTACATCACTTCACTCACAACCTCATCAATCCTCCCCCCCATTCTACATCACTTCACTCACAACCTCATCAATCCTCCCCCCCATTCTACATCACTTCACTCACCTCATCAATCCCCTCCATTCTAAATCACTTCACTCACCACCTCATCAATCCTCCCCACCCCTTCTACCTTCTACATCACATCACCAATCCTCCCCATGCCTTCCACATCACTCCACCTCATCAATCCCCCCTTCTACATCACTTCACTCACCACCTCATCAATCCCCCCCATTCTACATCACTTCACTCACAACCTCATCAATCCTCCCCCCCATTCTACATCACTTCACTCACAACCTCATCAATCCTCCCCCCCATTCTACATCACTTCACTCACAACCTCATCAATCCCCTCCATTCTAAATCACTTCACTCACAACCTCATCAATCCCCTCCATTCTAAATCACTTCACTCACCACCTCATCAATCCTCCCCACCCCTTCTACCTTCTACATCACATCACCAATCCTCCCCATGCCTTCCACATCACTCCACACCACGTCATCAATCCCCGCTTCTACATCACTTCGCTCACCGCCTCATCAATCCCTCTCCCCCTTCTACATCACTTCACTCACGACCTCATCAATCCTCCCCCCATTCTACATCACTTAACTCACAACCTCATCAATCCCCCCATTCTAAATCACTTCACTCACCACCTCATCAATCCTCCCCCCTTCTACATCACATCACCAATCCTCCCCGCGCCTTCCACATCACTTCACTCACCACCTCATCAACCCCCCCCCATTCTACATCATTTCACTCACAACCTCATCAATCCTCCCCCATTCTAAATCACTTCACTCACAACCTCATCAATCCTCCCCCATTCTAAATCACTTCACTCACAACCTCATCAATCCCCTCCATTCTAAATCACTTCACTCACCACCTCATCAATCCTCCCCACCCCTTCTACCTTCTACATCACATCACCAATCCTCCCCATGCCTTCCACATCACTCCACCTCATCAATCCCCTTCTACATCACTTCACTCACCACCTCATCAATCCCCACCCCATTCTACATCACTTCACTCACAACCTCATCAATCCCCTCCATTCTAAATCACTTCACTCACCACCTCATCAATCCTCCCCACCCCTTCTACCTTCTACATCACATCACCAATCCTCCCCATACCTTCCACATCACTCCACACCACCTCATCAATCCCCCCTTCTACATCACTTCACTCACCACCTCATCAATCGCTCTCCGCCCTTCTACATCACTTCACTCACGACCTCATCAATCCTCCCCCCATTCTACATCACTTAACTCACAACCTCATCAATCCCCCCATTCTAAATCACTTCACTCACCACCTCATCAATCCTCCCCCCTTCTACATCACATCACCAATCCTCCCCGCGCCTTCCACATCACTTCACTCACCACCTCATCAACCCCCCCCCCATTCTACATCATTTCACTCACCTCATCAATCCCCCCATTCTAAATCACTTCACTCACAACCTCATCAATCCCCCCATTCTAAATCACTTCACTCACAACCTCATCAATCCCCCCATTCTACATCACTTCACTCACAACCTCATTAATCCTCCCCCTTCTACATCACATCATCAATCCTCCCCACTTCATCAACCCCCCTTCTACATCACTTCACTCACCACCTCATCAATCCCCCCATTCTACATCACTTCACTCACAACCTCATCAATCCTCCCCCATTCTACATCACTTCACTCACAACCTCATCAATCCTCCCCCATTCTACATCACTTCACTCACCTCATCAATCCCCTCCATTCTAAATCACTTCACTCACCACCTCATCAATCCTCCCCACCCCTTCTACCTTCTACATCACATCACCAATCCTACCCATGCCTTCCACATCACTCCACCTCATCAATCCCCCCTTCTACATCACTTCACTCACAACCTCATCAATCCTCCCCCCCATTCTACATCACTTCACTCACAACCTCATCAATCCTCCCCCATTTTACATCACTTCACTCACAACCTCTTCATTCCCCTCCATTCTAAATCACTTCACTCACAACCTCATCAATCCCCTCCATTCTAAATCATTTCACTCTCCTCCTCATCATTCTTCCCCACCCCTTCTACCTTCTACATCACATCACCAATCCTCCCCATGCCTTCCACATCACTCCACACCACCTCATCAATCCCCCCTTCTACATCACTTCACTCACCACCTCATCAATCCCTCTCCCCCCTTCTACATCACTTCACTCACGACCTCATCAATCCTCCCCCATTCTACATCACTTAACTCACAACCTCATCAATCCCCCCATTCTAAATCACTTCACTCACCACCTCATCAATCCTCCCCCCTTCTACATCACATCACCAATCCTCCCCGCGCCTTCCACATCACTTCACTCACCACCTCATCAACCCCCCCCATTCTACATCATTTCACTCACAACCTCATCAATCCCCCCCATTCTAAATCACTTCACTCACAACCTCATCAATCCCCCCCATTCTAAATCACTTCACTCACAACCTCATCAATCCCCCCATTCTAAATCACTTCACTCACCACCTCATCAATCCTCCCCCTTCTACATCACATCACCAATCCTCCCCACTTCACTCACCACCATATCAACCCCCACCCCATTCTACATCACTTCACTCACCACCTCATCAATCCCTCTCCCCCCTTCTACATCACTTCACTCACCACCTCATCAATCCCCCCATTCTACATCACTTCACTCACCACCTCATCAAACCTCCCCCTTCTACATCACCCCACTCACGCCTTCCCCGAGCCCCACACACCCCTCTCGCATTTTCACGACCCCTCACTGTACCATAATACTGTCCCATGACGCCGACACCACCACCCTCTTCACCTTCTCATTCTATTTTTCACTTCCTCGTCTCAACCCCCGAGATTCTTCACAATCTCACCAACCACACTTCGACGTCTTCGCTCCACTTTCAACACTCACAACCATCTCCTTCTAACCCGCCCCCCAACTTAACCTTCCCCCTCTCCACTGCATTCCTCAACAACCTTTTCCTCCCCATCTTTGGCCAACACTTCTTCCTCATTGTGCGCAAATCGTACGATCGCTCAAACGACTCTTCCCGAAACCAAACAACCATCAAAGCCGCAGCACGCCTCGGATTCGCCCATCTCGATTCTTTCTTTCTATATTCTTCTCGACGGCACAGATTTCTTGGAAGTCCAAGTTATTAATTGACAGTATGACAGACAAGCCGTCCACAAAACAACTCATACCTGATAAGGTTGAAAAAGGCCACAAAAAACGAGACGGCAGCGCCCAAACTACGCATGCGCAGAAAAGGCGCGTATTGTGGAAGATGAAGAAGAAAAGAGAAGAAGAAGAACATTAAGAGAAGAAGAAGAAGATTAAGAGAAGAAAAATAAGATTAAGAGAAGAAGAAGAAGATTGGGAAAAGAAGAAGAAGACGTACTTCTGAGGTAAAATTGTGAAGACGTGTTCTCGGGATAAAATAATTATTACACGTCATCGCGTAAAATATAATCTCATTTATCATATTCCTTAAGATATGTAAGGTCCTATCGGCATTCCAATACTTGTTAAATACGTAAAAGTTACAATAATTACGAATGCCTATTTTAGTAACATAACAATTAGGCAATGCCCCCACTTTAATACAATTTCTGACCTTTTAATGCTCAAGACAAATAATTCCTTCTCATCTGTGTAATTGATGGGTGAGAAAATAATGTGAAGGAAATTATACGCAGGAGGAGGCCGTTTAGTCCGTTTGCCACCCGTATATGTTCTGTACTCAACCTTGTTGGAATGAGAAGTGTATTGTTTTTGATGGTTTCGTACTCACATGGGTCTGTGGAGAAAATTTGGCTTGGTCGCCGGAGTGGCAACCTTGGGGAACTCCGCGAATTTGCATAAATCCAAGATGGCCACCACGGACCGGGGTGGAATATAACTTTTCAACCAATGAACTTACAATCACGTGTGATACCTCTTTACCGTATAATTTTGACCTGAGGAATCAATTTCTGAGGTCAAGTTTGTGATTTGAGGTCAATTCAGGGTCAAAGGTCAAGTTCAAGGTCTTTTTCGGCCAAAAATGAAATAAAATAATAATAATGACATTTTCAGAGCGATGGTGGTCAAGCGTTTATTCAGTAACGTCGATCACTCCCATTCATCATCAGAGCCGAATGCAAGATCAAGATGTTCAGTTTCCTCGTCATCTTCCACATCTGCTTCTCCTTCCTCTTCCATTTCATCTTGGTCTTCGTCTCCTGTCTTGAACGGGTTGAAGCAGGCGTCACTACAAACACAAGCGCAGTACACAGGGCATGATATCTTTCCATGGTGACAGCTGCAACGTTCAGTGCCGCACGCCTTCACCGCCGCCTTACAGCTGCACCGCACTACATCCATGAGATCTTGGGGTCCTGGGGGCTGATCGAAGGTTGCTGGTACTGGGGTGCCATCTTTTATTTCCCACCCATACTTCGTGATGTCAAGTTCAGGTGGAGCCTGCTGGTCAGCAGATTTTGCAAGTATGGTCTGCATCCCTTGCTTAGCGCGGCCATACTCCAGCACACCTGCGGGATGAGGTTGCTGAAATTCATGTGAGAGAACATGAGTAGTGCGTCGACCATTGGGTGTGAATACCTGGAGATTGAAGTTGTCAAACCACGCGAAGATGGCGACGACGATTCTACGCAACCCCATGAACTGGTGGAGAACCTGTGCATTGTCACCTGGTAGACGAGCGGCCAATTTTCGGAATCTCGGCCTCATCATACGAGGTCGTGAAGCCATGTTCATGAAGGGGTTTGAGAAGTTCGGAACTGCCGTGCCGGTGCAACAGTTTGACGGCCAGTCTTAATGTCTGATTTCTGGTTCCTGTAACGTGACTCTGAATTGACTGGCTCAGGCTCAGAGATATCTTGGTCACTTTACCACCGGAGACCAGGTCCGAAACCAAGTTCAACAAACTTGGGCTGGTCGCCTTGATTGTGTTGGCCTGTGTAAACTCTGATAGGTCGTAATTGGCACTGCTGTACTTGACCGACCGTGCCTCATGCTTGATCTGCCTCACCACAGAAGCAATGCTCCTCTCATCCGTATCATCTACCTTAACTCTCTTGAGACTTTTAGCAACGGACTCACGGAAATCAACAATGGCAGCACAGCCATCTATCCGAACAACGATAACATCCTTACTCATGCAGTCAGTCAACTTGCTTAACTTGTCACGTCGAGCGAGCTTGCCACCTCAATCCGAGTACAGGGAATGCAGTTCAACACTATTCCATATTCTGGACCTGTCTCGGTTCATGTACTCAATGACTTCCTTCAGAGCATTTTCATCTGCACTACCAGTTGGCAAATCAGCATATGTGGGGACTTTCGTGAAACTGTTACAGCAGCGGACATGGTACTTGCACTCAGAAGAAGGTAGATCAGAAACAAAAGCAAGGTGCAACTTGACCCTTCTCGCGACATCATCATTACGCTGCTCAGCAACATCAAGGAGCATATCTTTCATAGTTGAGAGTGGGTTACGTTCTGTGTCAAAATGTTCTTTGGTCATATACTCACAAACGCGGTCCCATCTTTCTGGGTGTCTATCATCAATGGGTAAACATTCCTCACTACAGAACATACAATCACGTTTGTATTCAAACACACCTTTGTCAGCTACCTTTGTATGAGGCCTTGTAGTTGTCCTTACACCCTCATCTTCAGCCTTTCTTTTCTGTGACTTTCTCACTCTCAATTTATTCTTTTGATGTATAAGTACAGTAGCAACCTTTGTGGCAGGCGATGCTTGCCGCATCTCCACCAACATCAATAATGTTCTGTAGCTTAGCCTACAGGTCCCCATCTCCACGGGATTTGGCACACGAGATGAGCTTCTTGATCCCAATCTCAGTGAATTTCATTTCTTCTCTTTGACACACTGGGAGAAGACACCTTGAGTCAGCCATCATACGTTTCTCTGAAAAGAAGAAGAGGTGAGATTAGAATCAATGGGATCCTTCATCAACTATCGAGTAGGAGTGATCTGCAGTTGATGCAGGGGTCAAAAAGTTTTAAACCCCTCAATAGTCCAAAAATGACATTGAACTTGACCTTTAACCCTGAATTTGACCCCTGAACCACACAACTGACCTCAGAAATCGATTCCTCACCTTGAAATTATACGGAAAAAATGTATCACACGTGATTGTAGGTTGATTGGTTGAAAATTTATTTTCCACCTCCGTCCGCGGTGGCCATCTTGGATTTATACAAATTATTGGAGTTCCCCAAGGTTGCCACTCCGGCAACCAAGCTAAATTTTTTCTATAGACCCATGCGAGTACGAAACCATCAAAAAACAATACACTTCTCGCAACAACAAGGTACTCAATCTCGCAACTGGACGAGTTCGGCCCGTCATGTCTTCGCCACATCCACACCACACCAATGTACATGTAAATTGCAGTTTTTTTTTCATTATCTCTTTTTATCTTGCCAAAACGAAGTTTTGCAAGATATGTTAGTCAGTTTGTATGTTTTTTTTTGTTTTTTTTGTTTGTCTGTAATCACGTATAAAAAATTCTGCAGAGCACAGTTATCATCGGAAATTTTTGTAACTTCGCATATCAGAGGCCTATAGAGGTCCCTTTCAGTGCACAAAATTTTGAAGGTCAATGTCAAAGGTCAAGGTCACTTTGGCGCAAATCAGGGGAGTCGACGAAACCCTTATTTTTGAGTAATTTTGATCGTATCGTCTTCAAACTTCATGGGAATATAGTTCATGGTCTGGCGCTCAGCTGATTAATTTTTGGTGGCGATTGGCCTTGACCTTCATATGTTTTTTGTTTTTTTTTGGTCTGTAATCACGTATAAATCACTCTGCAGAGCACAGTTATCATTAGAAATTTTTGTAACTTCGCATATCAGAGGCCTAGAGAGGTCCCTTTGAGCGCATAAAATTTTGAAGGTCAAGGTCAAAGGTCAAGGTCACTTTGTTGCAAATCAGGGGGAGTCAACGAAACCCTTATTTTGTTGAGTAATTTTGATCGGATCGTCTTCAAATTTCATGGGAATATAGTTCATGGTCTGGCGCTCAGCTGATTAATTTTTGGTGGCGATTGGCCTTGACTTTCATGGTTAGCGCCTCAGGTAAAACATATTTGACCCCAAGGTCAAATTTTCAAGTTTTAGGAACCATATCGTGTAGTACCTCAAATTGAACACCTCGATGAGTGCTTTCTAGATATGTCAAGCTTGAGACATTATGACGTTATGAGGCAAAAGCATATTTTTCATGGTTAATCTGTAGAACGATTCTCATCGGAATCTCGCGTAGGCAGATATTCCTCAAGGAGTGGTGGATAGCAGTTCCTGGTGGATAGCAGCTCTATTCACCTCAGTGTAACCTTAAAGAAGTCACACGTGGTCACCTTTTGGCAACATACGGGTCACCCTGTGGGTGACATTTGTTTATTTTTCTATTTTGTATTAGCACTTTGAGATGTATCAGTCATTTATGATAACTAGTGCGTGCCCGTATGGGCGTGCCCGTACGTGCAAAAAAAAAAGAATAATTGTGACGTCAATTGTGATGTCATAGCACCGTGTCCTCTCATTGGTTTGGTAAATAAATGGCTATAACTTGAGAACCACTTGTCCGATTAATATCAAACCTTGAAAAGGCACATGCAGTACTCAGGTCCCCAGCAATATACCTGACAAGTTTCAATTACATCGGACCAGTGGTTGTCGAGAAACAGCGGTCACAGAGAAACACACAGAGATTGCTGGAATTGTCGATAGACTAGTGTGTGCCTGTACGTGCGTGGCCGTATGTGCAAAAAAAAAGAAGAATTGTGACGTCAATTGTGATGTCATAGCACCGTGTCCTCTTATTGGTTTGGTAAATAAATGGCCATAACTTGGGAACCACTTGTCCGATTAATATCAAACGTTGAAAAGGCACATGCTCAGGTCCCCAGCAATATATCTGGCAAGTTTCAATTAGATCGGACCAGTGGTTGTCGAGAAACAGCAGTCACAGACAGACAGACAAGCCGGTAGGTGACATGGGTGGTCGCTATATAATTGCATACGAGTCATACAGTTTTTGACGGATCAGGCTGAAATTTTTTGACAAAGAGGTTGATTATAGTGCGCATAAAAGCGCGAAAGCCGATTTTTGATTTTGGGAAAAAAAAATTCGGATTTTTTTCAAAAATTTCAAAGTCCCGTTGCTAGGCAATGGTGGCGTCCATAGCAACGGTGCTCAAAAGCATACAACTAGATCCTGGTATGAACTTCCCAGTCAAGTTTCATCAAAATCGGTTGACTTCTCTGGCCCCCAGAGCTGTCCATTACATACATACAGACAGACGGAAAACCTGAGAATAACGGTAGTCTCACGACCACCCAACACACAGAGATTGCTGGAATTATAGATAGAAGATGTATGCATACATGGGTGCACCGGGCGTGGTTAATCTGAGCCATGTGACCCGCCCATGTTCCTATGCTGTGTTGTATTGTGTCCGTGTCCGAATTAAACCTGTTGTTCCCACTTCAGAGGCTTCGTCCCTGTCTATTGGGTACATTACACCCTTTTTTTTTACTGCACGATAAATTATATACTCTCCCATTACACCTGGTGTTGGCTTAATAGTTAGGATGGTGGGCTTGGGATCCTCGGATCCTGGGTTCAAATCCCGCTCAGCTGTTGAATCAATACGAGGTGGGGTTAATTCGGCCTGTCATCCTTCTGAGGTTGGCAAAATGAGTGCCAGCTTGCTGGCACTCCAGGATTGTGCCCAATTGCCAAGGAGACTGCTTAGGCAGCACCAACGCTGTGCACAGAGTATGGTCCCAATGGATGGATATTTAATTATATACCGTACTTAAAAGTACTCTATCATAAACTCTTTTAAAATCAAAATAAGAGAAATTCTGAAGTTTCAACCATCGTGTTCAGCCACCCTTTGATCACAAGGCAGCCATCAGCTGTGTACACCGCCATAAACATAAACCGAGACGAGAGGGTTGAACGGATTTTATTCTGCAGGAGGAGATCGAGCCATCCAGGAAGATGATGTAAAGTTATTTTGTATATAAAGAGGAATTGTGCATTTAATGTGTTATTGAGATGTTGCGGTACTTGAATACCCATACGTAGCAGAACGATACCACATTGGGCAACATAGATTGCTTATTCAAAATCACACTTTGTGGTTGATGCCATTGATTGATTGGTCTGATGCATGAGCAAAGTGGTGTGTTCGAGAAAATATATCGTGTAATGCCAAACACATTTTAGAAATGTCTGCACCTTGATCGAATAAAATTGTGCCCATCACCATGGGTGATGAAGGTTGTGGTCAAGCTTCATCAAAATCGTGTGTGTAGTTTCTGAGCTGAGAATAAAGCAAATACATATTTTGTGGGGAAACCCCCTTTTACACCCCCTCAAACCACGATTTTCCTAATGTCAAGGACAAACGTTGGTACACCATGGGTGACGAAGGTTGTGGTCAAGTTTCATCAAAATCGTGTGTAGTTTTGGAGAAGAAAGCAAATATGATTTTGGGGGGCAACCCCCTTTACACCCCCTCAGACCACGATTTTTTTAATGCTGTGAAAAATTTTTGGAATGTCATGGGTGATGAAAGTGTTCGTGAAGTTTCATGAGAATTGCATGTGTAGTTTCTGAGAAGAAAACAAATACCTATTTTGGGGGGCAACCACCATGGACCTCCTTGGAGCTGATGTTTATAATGCCGTGAACAAACTTTGGCACACACACACACACACACACACACACACACACACACACACACACACACACACACACACACACACACACACACACACACACACACACACACTGGTGAAGGTTGTGGTAAAGTTTCATCGAAATCATGTGTAGTTTCAGAGTAGAAGTTGCACGTATTTGTGGACGGATGGACGATGCGCCATCCCATAAGATCCCCAGAACTATGTTCCAGGTGAGCTAAAACATAAGGGTAATACCCCTGAGCGCTCACCTGATGGAATAATGATACTGAGGAAGAAGTCAACATGGGACAGAATCAGCAAAATGTTCCAGTGAACCAATGTTATAGCAAACACCTATTTAGGGGTGCTACCCCCCCTGTCCATCCCCTTATACCCCGATTTTTTTAATGCCATGAACAATCTTTGGTACATCATGGGTGATGAAGGTTGTTATCAAGTTTCACCATAATTGTGTGTGTCGTTTCTGAAAAGAAAGCAAATAAATATTTTGGTGGGCAACCCCCGTAGACCCTCATAGGGTCGGATTTTTTAATGCCATGAACAAACTTTGGTACCTACAGGGTGATGAAGGTTGTGGTAAAGTTTTATCGAAATTGTATGTGTAGTTTCAGAGAAGAAGTTGAAAGTATTTGTGGATGGGCAAGTATTTGTGTTTTTTTTTGTTTGTTTTTTCTTTAAAGGGGAGGGGTCATGGGCAAAGACGGTCTTGGGTAAAAAAAACACACAACATCAACCACCCAACACCCCTTTACGAGACCCCTACCAACAACATTCCGTACACATGCACACAATCACCCATCAATGCTCAAGCTACCTAAAAGTCCTGTCCACATCCCTATACCCCTCTATCTCCAAAATTCCAGGTACCTATCTAATTCTAATTTAAACTGATCTTCTGTTTCTGCTGCCATTCCATTTCCATGGAGACCATTCCATGCATTAAGTACTCTCTGAGTGAAAGTCCCCTGCCTTGCTACCTTCTTAACTCTCCTCTTCTTCACTCTCAAGCTATGGTCCTATCACTGTCTACTCTGCTGAATAATTCAACTGCACTTATTTTGTCTTTACCCTTCATTATCTTAAACATCTCTATCATATCACCTCGTGACCGCCTCCTTTCTAGTGTATAAAGCCCTGTCTCCTTCAGCCGATCCTCATGGTTGAGTCGAGCTTGGCCCGGAATCAATCGAGTAGCCCTACACTAAACCCTCTCTATGGCATCTATGTCCTTCTGAAACTGTAGAGACCAAAACTGCACACAATATTCTAGATGTGGCCCTCGCTGAATTCCTGTACAATGTTAACACTACCTCTTTTGATTTATAAATGATCCCCCTCCGAATACAACCTAAAACCATATTTGCTTTACCTATAGCTGCCTGGCATTGTGCTACCTGCTTACCTCCCGTATCTATTACCACCACCAGATCCTTCTCCTGTGTGACACGCTCCAAAATTACCCCTTGCATCCTGTAATCTCTATTTTCATTATTCTTACCCATCCCAAACACCGTACACGTGTTAATGTTAAATTCCATCTGCCAATCTTTTGCAAAATCAATTTAAGTATCAATACTTTCCTGAATGAAGCCTGGTGTTGGCTCAGTGGTTAGGGTGGCGGCTTGGGATCCAAGGGTCCTGAGTTCAAGCCTCGTTGCCTGCTGAATTACTTCACCAGGGGGCTGACTCAGCCTGCCATCCTTCCGAGGTCAGAAAAATGAGTACCAGCTTGGTGGGGATGATCGAGTCATTCGAATATCCTGCGTCAGAGTGGCGACCCGTCCAGGATTGTGCCCAATAGCCAAGGAAACTGCTTCGGCAGCACCAACGCTCTGCACAGAGTATGGTTCCAATGGATGGATGGACTTTCCTGAATCTGATCACCACCCCCTCTGCTTTCCACCTTACCTGCAAGCTTTGTGTCATCTGCAAATTTGGAAAGCCTACTCTTCACCCCACTATCCAAATCATTGATGTATTATCAGACAGCAATTACCCAACTCTTAGAGGTTTCAATCACCTTTATTATATTTTAAAACACTCCAAGTGCGATGGAAAAACAGTGCTTTCAACACACATGACCACCGTTCCACCAGACAGGGAAGATCCTTCCTCATCCCCTCTCAGCGGAGATGATGCAAAACATGGGTGGAGCATAAATATGAATTTTACATTCAAACTTGGTTACATCACAAGGAATACCTGCAAAAAACACGTACAAATCAAAATTCACTGGTTGTAAAGTATTCAGACCTTGAGGTCAGTAGTTGGTGGAAGCAACTTTTGCAGCAAAGTCAGGACTTTGGGCCACTCAAGAACATTTATTTTATTTTTATTCAGCCACTCCAGTGTGATTTCAGCTTTGTGCTTCGGATCATTGTCCTGCTGAAATATGAATCTCCTTCCCAGTGTCAGATTCATGGCTGACTCAAGCAGGTTTTCATCAGGGATTCTCTTGTACTTTGCACCATCCATTGTCTCTTCTACCCTGACAAGCTTGCCAGTCCCTGCTGATGAAGCGTAGTCTCATAACATAATGCTGCCACCACCATGCTTGGCAGTAGGGATGTTGTTGACTGAGTGATGTGCAGTGTTCAGCTTGCACCAGACATAGCGCTTTGAATTTACACCAAAAGTTCAATTTTTGTCTCGTCTGATCACAAAACGTTCCTCCACACATCTGCAGTATCATTAAGATGCATTTTCGCAAACTCCATATGAGCTTTTAGATGTATATTTTCCAGTAATGGCTTCTTTATTGCCACCTGTCCATAGACGCGCTGCTCCAGCGCATGCTCCCATACCTGACCTGACCTGACCTGACCTGTCCATAGAGGCCAGCTTTGTGAAGAGAACAGGATATTGTTGATTGATGAACACTGACCCACATCTCAAACAAAGAGCCTTGCAGATCATTCTAACTCATTGCTGGATTTACAGTGACATCCTGAATCAGTTTCCTGCTTGTCCGGCTGCTGAATTTGGATGAGCGACCTGATCTGGGTAGAGTCTGGGTAGTATGAAACGTCTTCCACTTCTTAATGATGGATGTCACGTTACTCAAAGGGATAATGAGGGACTTTGAAATCTTCTTATAACCCTCTCCTGAATGGTGCATCTCCACTACTTTATGTCTGACTTCTATGGAAAGCTCCTTGGTCTTCATGTTTTCCTTGTTGGTTTACCGAGTGAGTTGCACCTTAAAACTCCTTAGATAAGTGGGAGAGCTTAATTTTTAAGTTAAACCATTGATTACATACAGGTGAAACATATTACACTTATTTTGTAACCTTTCAAACAAATCATTTGCTCCTGAAGTGATTTAGAGTTAATTAGGCAAAGGGGTTGAATTATTATGCAACAAAGAATCATCTGATTTATATTTCTGTTAATCTAACTTATGAATATTTTTAGCTTTATGACTTTGTAATAGCTTATGAAGACTCTATATTTTAAGTTTGCTTTGAAAGAATCATGAAATAAGATCAGGTGGCATCATAATGTGAAAACTTTGGAGGGGGTGAATACTTTTGCAGGCTACTGTACCTGGCCAGCCACACCACAAGCCATCCTTTGCTAACAACCTCCGATGTGGTACCTGATCAGGTGCCATCTTAAAGTCTAGATATACTGTACTATGTCCACTGCCATTTCCTCATCCACCCAGACACTGCTTCATAGAACTGTAAAAAAGATTTGTTAAACAGGAACTACCTTTGGTAAACCCATGCTGACTTCCTTTAATTAGTTTGTATTTGTTTAAATGGTTCCTCATCTGGTCCTTAATTAATGTCTCCAACATCTTCCCCACAACTGAAGTCAAACTAACAGGTCTATAGTACCACAAATCTTCTCTGGATCCTTTCTTAAATAATGGTGTTACATTTGCTACTATCCAATCCTCCTGTCCTGACTCCAGGGAACTATTAACGAGATCCATTAACATCTTGCTTACCTGCTCAGCCACCTCCCTCAGCACTCTCAGGAGCATATTATCTGGCCCTGGAGCTTGATATACACTTCTTCTCCTTCTTCCTCTTCTTCTTGCGTATGGCAGCTTGGCTGCCAGGTAGCTATTATTTTGTTTGGGCACAACAATGTCACTGATGCTGACACTGGCACTCATTTTGCCAACCTCGGTGGCATGACAGGCTGAGTCAACACCACCTGGTGTAAATTCAGCAGCCAACAGGGCTCAAATTCAGGACTCTAAGATCCCAAGCCAGCCATGCTAACCACAAAGCTAACACCAAGCTTCTGATCTACCCTTAGATTTCCTAGCTGTTCCTTTACTTCCTCCACTCCAACCTGGATCTTCTGTAAAAGCCCTTCTTCACCTCCTTGATAGATACACTCAACAACTGGCAATTCTCCTGACTGTTCTTGTGTAAAAGTTGAAGCAAAATATCTGTTTAATAAGCCTGCAATCTTACTTTCATCACTAACCACTCTCCCGGTGTGATTCCCCAATGGGCCCACACTGGTCCTAACCTGTTCTTTTCCCCTGATATACACTTAAATAATGCCTGGCTAATATGTTTAATGTTCTTAGCCATGTCCTTCTCATACTCTCTTTTGGCTTGCCGAGTTATTTTCTTCACTTGCCTTTGTTTACTCCGATAGTGATTTTTTTTTTTTTTTTGTATACCTTGGTCGAGGCTCGTATGAGAGCAAACACACAACTCACATCAAGGAGGCATGAGACAAGAGGGGCGGGAGTGGAAGGGACAAAACAGTGGGGAACAGACACATTAGGTGAACTGTGGAAGGGAGAGGGATGGGGATGGGACGGGGAACATGGCGAAGAGAAGATGGACATTTCAGGGACTTTCAGGAAGGAAAGCAGGAGAAATGAAGGAAGTGGACTTGGGTGGATTATCGGGGGTAGAAAAGATCGAGGATTTGGATGGGGGAAGATAAGAGGTGGTGGTGAACAGCTGTTTTGAAAGCCTGGAGGGAAGAATGGGAAAGAATAGAGTGAGGAAGTTTATTCCAAAGGCGGGAAAAAAGAGGAATGAAAGAGTGAAGATGAGCAGTGATTCGTGATTTTGGTAGTTTTACCAGAAGGGGGTTGTTGGCGGACCTTGAGCGCCCTGTGGAAATGTGGTGGGGACAAATCGCAGAGAGAGCAGGGGGGGGCAAGGCTGGAGAGGAGTCGGTAGAAGACAGAAAGACCACCGACCAACCTGCGGTGATTGAGTGAGAGGCCCAAAGACTCAGCTTCATTGCGGGAGATGCCGGTGATCTTAAATGCCCTGGTTTCGACAGCGTTAAGCCGAGAAAGGTGGGAGGCAGGAGCACCAGCCCAGAGGGGAGAGCAGTACTCCATCAGGCTACGGACAAAAGCTTTGTAAGTGGTCAGGAGCTCAAGAGGGCCGAGGAAGGACTTAGCACGACGGAGGATTCCCAGTCGGCGACTGGCTTTTGAGGCGAGGTTGAAAATGTGACTTTCCCAGGAAAGGTCATGGCAGATAGTGAGACCTAGAAGCTTGAAAGAAAAGACTTCTTCCAGAGGATTGTTGAGAAAGTGGATGGGGGATTTTGTAAACGGTCCTTTCGAAGAGACATAGTGAGAGTGTGAGATTTGTCTGGATTGAAAGACATGTTCCACGTGTTGGACCAGTTTGTGATTTTATCCAGATCTGCAGTGAGCGAAGAAGCTGCTGCTTGCCGGTCTGAGGGATGACAGATGGTACGGCAGAGGGTGGAGTCGTCGGCAAAGAGAAATAGAGGATTTTCCAGAGAGTCCGAGAGATCATTGATGAAAACCAGAAAAAGAACAGGGCCCAGAACGCTACCTTGAGGAACTCCAGCCTGCACAGGAAGAGGGGATGAAAGAACTCCATTTAGGGCCACACGTTGACTGCGACAGGAGAGGAAGTCTGCGAGCCATGAGTGGAGATGGCCTTGAATACCATGGGAAGAGAGTTTGGTGAGTAGGGCAGGGTGCCAGACTGTGTCAAAAGCACGTGATATGTCCAGGGATACGGCTCGGATTTCCTGTCTGGCATTGAGGACCTCTATCCATTGATGGGAGAGCAGAAGCAGCATATCCAGGGTAGAGTGACCTGGTCTAAAACCAAATTGATGATTGGAAATCAAGCCATTGGAGAAGAGGAAGGATTTCATATCTGAGGCGATGATGGATTCCATCACCTTGCTGATGATTGGGAGAAGGCTGATTGGTCTGTAGTTATAGGGATCTGTTTTTGCACCTTTTTTATGCAGGGCAGTGATGTTAGCAGATTTCCAAGCAGATGGCAGATGACCTTGGGCAAATGAGAGGGTGAATAGAACAGAGAGAGGGTGAGCAAGAGCAGAAGAGCAGGCTTTGAGGACACGTGGGCTGATGCCGTCTGGACCGGTTGCAGAATCTGACTCAAGGTTTGAAAGCAAGCTCTCCACCTTGTCAGGAGAAAAGGATACAGAGTCCAGGGACAGTTGGGTGCGACTGGGTAAAGTGGGTAGAGATAGTGATGGGTTTAGGACACAAGATTTAGCTGCAAACACCGAGTTTAGACATTCAGCTTTATCACGTGTGGAATCAGCAGTGCGGCCATTTGAGGTAAGGGAGGGGATGGAGGTGGAACATACACCAGAAACAGATTTGATTAAACGCCACCAGGATTTTGAGGAGGGAGAGAAGTTTGAGAGTTCAGACTTGAGATGAGAAAGATGTTGTTTTCTGGCTCTCCTGAGGGTAGATACACACTTGTTCCGAGCTTTGTGGAAAGAACTGAGATTGCCCTCAGTTGGGTTTGCTTTCCATGAGGCAAAGGCAAGTTGTTTCAGGACAACTGCCTCGCCACAAGCTTCAGTAAACCAAGGGCGGGAGGAAGGGTAAGACAACTGAACACGAGAGGGGATAAATCTGTGCATGATGGAGAGCAAGTTTCTTTGAAAGAATTCCCAGGATGAGTTGATGTCTGAGAAAGTAGTGATAGGAGACCAGTCTGTAAGTTTGATATCCGATAGTGATATAAATGATATAAGTGATATAAGTGATATACTCCGATAGTGATATAAATCTAACTCCAGTCCTGTTATTTTAAACCTAATAAATGCCTTCTGCTTCCCTTAATAGCATTCCTTATCTCACTGCTCAGTCAGTGAATTCCCTTAATTCCAACCACCCTAGTCTCTTTTTGGTTCATGAGTCAGTAAGTGACCACTATATTCGTTATGGGTGTGTCTGTCTGTCTGTCTGTCTGTCTGTCCCGAGCATAGCTCCATGGGTTTTGATCCGATCTTGATAAAATTTGGGTGGGAGGTTTATATCATGATCTAGTTGTGTTTTCCTGAGAATTGGCATGGTGCGCCCATTATGGGCGGAGCCACGCCCCAAAAACATGTGTTTTTAGGGGGTAGCCGATTTCAAGTTACATCTTCTCCAAGGGGGTTTGCCGAATCTGGTAGGGGTTTCTGTATTTGGTTAGCCCAATGGCACCTGCATAGCCCAACGGAGCTCGATTTTTCATTTTCGTCCCAAGGTCAAGGTCACAAACTTAGAAAATTGCAAATTTTGACATAAAAATCATACGACCGCCAAAACTTCGAGAGCTAGGATGACAATATTTTTTATGCATAATCTTGAGGTCATTCCCCACCTAAAGTGTTGAAACCATTTTGCTCTATCTCGAACACCTTTCCCATAGTGTCCCCTTCAAGTTTGTTTTTACGCTGATTTCATCAAAGTATGGATAATCTGAGGAGTGCGAAATGCCATATAGCCTATATGACGTTAGTTTGTTCCTTGAATGTTCCAGAGGAAGTTTTGCACCAAAGGTCATAATCCTTGACCTTGGACCTTTAAAAGATCACAAAGGTCAAATTTTCAAAGTTGTGGGAATCAAACCGGGTTTTCGACCTTCTTCGACGAACTAACTCCAATAAGCTATAGCACGTATCCTGTTTCCTTATTTTAATGTCCACAACATTGTTTTGTGACCTTTAAAGGTTATGCAAAGGTCAAATTTTTAAAGTTGTTGAATAAAACTGGGTTTTCGACATTTTGCAGCTAATAAGCTAACCTGTCACTCGTACCACATCATGTTGATAATTTTTATAACTTGGTCAATAATTATCACATTGTCTCATCCTTGACTTCTGAAACAATCTACATCGTCAAATACCGCTCGTGAACCATTGCCGTCTCCAGACTTGTTGCTTCTAGTTTTACACCTCATGGAATGTACTTACCTGCACTGTACACATTTGGTCCTGTACACAAAGGTTTCCCATTTCTATGATGCTGATTGTCCTGTTGTTAGCTTCTCCCAATCTACGTCACCAAACTCTCTACTCCTACCCTCAAGGTTTGCCTTCCTGAAATCGAATAGCTTTACTCTTCCATCCTGAACTCTAACCCGAAGCTGAACCTTTGCACACACAATGTTATGGTCACTTGATCCTAAATGCTCCCTTACTTCCACCTCCTCCATCATATTGGGATCGTTACTTCAAAGGAGGTCTAACACTGCACTCCCCCTCGTGGGGTTATCAACAAACTGTGTTAAAAAGCAATCCTGGACTAAAACTAGGAAATCCTCATCTGCTCTGCCCTTTCCCTGTTCGGAACATTTTTCCGGAACAGGCTGTTCCTCCACCCAATCTATCCCTGGCAAGTTAAAGTTCCCCATGATCATTACTTCATGTCCTCCTTCCTCCACTTCCTTTACACCTGGAGCCCTATAAAAGCATTCTACCAGGATCTTACTGTTTTTACAATTCGTGCATGGTCATATGTAATCCCATGGGATTTACTTGTTAATTCGTGACCACCATTATTATAACCCTCGCCGAAGGATTCGGAGAGATTTGGGTCCGTTTGTTTGTTTGTTTGTTACTTGGAAATTATTATTTTATTTTTTTGACAAGTATGTTGATCACCTCCGTTAGTTTGTGTGTGTGTGTGTGTGTGTGTGTGTGTGTGTGTGTGTGTGTGTGTGTGTGTGTGTGTGTGTGTGTGTGTGTGTGTGTGTGTGTGTGTGTGTGTGTGTGTGTGTGTGTGTCTGTTTGTCTGTCCACTCACCTCCAGCCCAAACTGCTCAACCGATGGTTCTGAAATTTTCAGAGATTAATGGCATCCGACACTGCGACGGTCACCCATTGAAGTTTCGTAAAATTCCACTGACCAAAAAGGTTTACATAGGCCAAGAGGCCAATTTGAGCCAAATTTTCTAAAATCCTCAAATTTCACGCAATCGACGTAAAATTTGAACAGGATTTGCACATCAGGCCAGTGAATTCAACCACATCTTATATGTTATTTCCGAGTTTGTGGTTTCGTGTCGCGCTATCTTCGACTTTGTTCTGCGCTCGAGTAATGTGATATTCAGCTTACATTATCTCAAAGACCATATGAGGTGCATGGTACAAAAAAAGTAAATAAAATGGTTCTGAAACAGTGAAATTGTATTCCACTTACTGCATTAAAGCAAAATTACCACTGATACTCTGCATCAGTTCCTTTCTCAAACACACCCACCCCAACATGTCGCGCAGAGCGCGGGTTATGCTAGTACTGTATGAATTTTGAGATAAGCACAGGCTAAAAGTACAATTTGGGACAAATCTTCTAAAATCCTCAATTTGCATCTGATTGACTTGAAATTTGAAGAGCATTTGCACATGAGGTCGCTAAACTCAACCACTGATTAATTTTGAGGTCAACAGAGACCAAAAGGTCAACATAGACCAAAATTCTAAAATCCTCAGTTTTAATCCGATTGACTTGAAATTTGAAGTGAATTTGCATATCAGGTCACCAAATTCAACCACCTATTAGTTTTGAGGTAAACATAGGCCAAAAGGTCAACATAGACCAAAAGGTCAACATAGGCAAAATTTCTAAAATCCTCAATTTTAATCCAATTAACTTGAAATTTGAAGAGCATTTGCAGATCTGGTCACTGAATTCAACCACCTATTAATTTTTAGGTTAACATAGGCAAAAAGGTCGACAAAGGCCAATAGGCCAATTTGGGCCAAATTTTCTAAAATCCTCAATTTTCATCTGATTGACTTGAAATTTGAAGAGCATTTGCACATCAGGTCACTGAATTCAATCACCTATTAATTTTGAGGTAAACATAGGCCAAAAGGTCAAAATAGGCCAGAAGGCCAATTTGGGCCAAATTTTCTAAAATCCTCAATTTTCATCTGATTGACTTTAAATTTGAAGAGCATTTTCATGTCAGGTTGCTGAATTCAACTGCCAATTAATTTTAAAGCCAAAAGGTCAACACAGGCCTAATTTCTAAAATTAATAGATCGGGCCTTAAACTAAATATATCACTGTATCTCAAAAAGTTGCGGACGAGTTATGACAAAACAAGGTGGATGAGTTGAACAGGTGACAAGAAGAAGCAGATTGGATTTGGGTTTGGATTCAGCCCATCAGTGGGATACAAAACGTGAACTGTTCCAACTGGCAGAGGTATGTGCTCTACCAAGTGCTATTCTACTTTGTGCTATTTTGTTGCCAAGTTGTCACTGCATGAGTGATTTTTCATGTGTGTTTGTGTGTTTGTTATCTTGCCAAAACGAAGTTTTTGCAAGATATGTTAGTCAGCTTGTATGTTTTTTTGTTGTTGTTGTTGTTGTTGTTGTTGTTGTTGTTGTTTGTTTGTTTGTTTGTCTGTAATCACGTATAAAAAATTCTGCAGAGCACAGTTATCATTGGGAATTTTTGTAACTTCGCATATCAGAGGCCTATAGAGGTCTCTTTCAGTGCACAACATTTTGAAGGTCAAGGTCAAAGGTCAAGGTCACTTTGGCGCAAATCAGGGGAGTCGACGAAACCATTATTTTTGAGTAATTTTGATCGGATCGTCTTCAAACTTCATGGGAATATAGTTCATGGTCTGGCGCTCAGCTGATTAATTTTTGGTGGCGATTGGCCTTGACCTTCATGGTTAGCGCCTCAGGTCAAACATATTTGACCCCAAGGTCAAATTTTCAAGTTTTAGGAACCATATAGTGTAGTACCTCAAATTGAACACCTCGATGAGTGCTTTCTAGATATGTCAAGCTTGAGACATTATGACGTCATTTGGTGACGTTATGAGGCAAAAGCATATTTTTCATGGTTACTCTGTAGAACAATTCTCATCGGAATCTCTCGTAGGCAGATATTCCTCAAGGAGTCGCTCCTGGTGGATAGCAGCTCTGCTCACCTCAGTGTGACCTTAAAGAAGTCACACGTGGTCACCTTTTGGCAAGATACGGGTCACCCTGAGGGTGACATTGGTTTATTTGTATGTCCGCTCGTCTCCAGCCCAAACCGCTCAACCAACCGTTCTGAAATTTTCAGAGACTAGAAGTACACGCTCGCTCCCTGCGGGAGCCGTCAAGGGGGTCATGTCATTATATTTATGCCTGTTTTACTCCAAGGGTTCCCAGGATTACACACCCAAAAAATGGTTGCGATCGGTTCAGCCGTTTTCGCGGTACCTGGGAACAGACAGACAGACAGACAGTTTATTAGTAAGATTAATGTCACCGACCCTGCGACGGTCCCGCATTGAAGTTTCGTAAAATTTGGTCGACCAAAAAGGTCTACATAGGCTCATAGACCAATTTGAACCAAATTTTCTGAAATCCTCAAATTTCATCAGATTGACTTGAAATTTGAAAAGAATTTGCATATCAGGTCATTCAATTTAACCACCTATTACTTTTGGGGTTATCTTAGGTTAAAAAGTCAACATCGGCCCTTCGGTCAACCCAAAATTGGACAAATTTTTTAATTTTTTATAAATTTGTCAATTTTCATCCGATTGACTTGAAATTTGAAGAACATTTGTACATGAGGTCGCTGAATTCATTCCCCTATTAATTCTGAGATCAACAAAGGCCAAAAGGCCAATTTGGGCCAAATTTTCTAAAGTCCTCAATTTTCATCCGATTGACTTGAAATTTGAAGAGCATTTTCTGGTCAGGTCACTGAAGTCAACGACCCATTCATTTTAAGGTGAAAAGGTCAACACAGGCCTAATTTCTAAAATTGATTGCTACACAGACCTAATTTCTAAAATTGATAGATCGGGCCAAAAACTAATTATGTCACTATATCTCAAAAAGTTGTGGACGAGTTATGACAAAACAAGGTGGATGAGTTGGATAGGTTACAAGAACAAGCGGATTGGATTTTGGTTCCGATCCAGCCCATTAGTGGGATACAAAACGTTAACTGTTCCACTTGGCAGAGCTATGTGCTTGACTGAGTGCCATTCTACTTTGTGCTGTTTTCTCAAGTTGTCACTCGATGAGTGATTTCTCATTTATTTGTCTATCTGTCTGTTTGTTTGTCCAAACAGAACTTTCCTGTTTTTCTCCGCAACCGCTTGGCAGATTGAGACGAAATTTTCACCATCGGAGCGACTACTCATGTAGAATGTTTTAGTGATAATTATGATGTGATAGGTCACGTGGTGTGGCCGCCATATTGGAACAAGGACAAATGTGTCCAAGAGCTGTGTCATAAAGGTTTTGTCTTCACCAGAAGAAGAAGAAGAAAAACAAGCAGATAAGAAGAAGAAGAAAAACATGGAGCCCTCTTAGAGACAGCGTTCGCAACATGACACGGCTAAAAATGGAAAACTTTGGACCTCTGTATCTCTGAAACCGCACCAAGGAATTTTTTTAACTTCGTACAAAGCAAGTACTCCTCTTGGGGAATGAGTGTGATTTCTTATGACATCATAGGTGCCCTCGTTATGACGTCATAATTACATATGTAGAACGCCACATCCAATCAGTATGAAAATTTTTGAGGGTCATCCAGGGATAAAATGGTCCACAGAAAAAAAAACTTCATGACGTCATTGGTCACGTGATTCAGCAGCCATATTGTCTTAAAAATAAAACCTTCAAAAGCCTTCTTCTCTGAAGCGGCTGAACAGATCGAGGCGAAACTTTACATGTACTAGCAATACCCGTGCACATGCACAGGATAACAGTACACCATAACTGGTAGCAGACGACAGACTGTATACGGGGAATGACAAAAATACGCATTGTGCAAAATGCAAGTGGTACTATGGAACGCCAAGACTTCCCAAACATTGTCGGCATGTCCGCGAAGTGCCATAGCAATTTCATAGGGATCGTGTGACGGCGAGCCAAGTTTTTAGTGTGCAAGCTTGGTATTATAATAGAGATGACTGCCTGTCCATGAGGAACAAAAGGTTGACACATATGATGTCATTGGTCACATGGTTTGGCAGCCATATTGGATTTACCTTAAAATCTATAAAAAAATGCAGTACTCAAAATAAGTCCTGGGAAGGGTTTGCAATTTCTGATTGCTCTTTTTCGTGTTTTGTTTTGTGCACTGGTGGTGCACAATAGAATGGAAACACCTGGGTAAATGATGGACACCAAGAAATGGCTTCCACACAGGTGTGGCCCATGTGTTGGTTCAGCATTTAACATCCCAGCATGCTTTGATTCATGTATACAAATGCTGCACAGACCTGGTTGCCTCGAATCATGGCGAGCATGGCTACAAAAGGAACGTGCCGAGGAGTTTTTTCTTCCTCCTATTTTGCAGCTTGTTAGCCTTATTGTGTTTGTTCTGTGCATTTTAATTCTGCCCCATATCATCTCTTTGTTTTCCTTGTACTTTTTATCCTGTTAGTCCTGCATTTCTGTTAATCTTTCCCTTCCTATTTTTCCCTGGACTTCCGCCTGTCTGGTGGATCTCGCCCAACAGACAGAAAATGAGCCTCATTCTTCTTCCGCTACCACCTCCGTCCCTCCCCTCCCCCCTCTTTTCTAGTGTTGTCCCCACCATTCCCAGGACCCCGACATAGCGAGCAGGCACCATAACTGTCCGTTTCCAGTTTGCGAAGGAAGGAGCCATTCCATCAAGTGAGGTATTTGGTCAGAATGTATTGTGCATGCTGAGGTTCAAGGCTAAGGATTTTTTCTGCCTCATCTCTTTGGGCCGCAGATTTGGTGTCCTTCCAGTCTGTTGGAATGCTTGCTGAGTTGTGGATGCAGTGGACTTCTGCTCAGTCAGCTGGGTCTCTGGCTGATTGGGTGATCGAGGTACTTTGTAACCATGCAAGGGCATGACAGTCCGCCTCCACAATGAGAGTGTGACTGATTATGATCACCTTTCTCGGCTTCACGCTGTCGAAACCAAGGAATTTAGGATAATTCGTATCTCCCGTGATGAGGCAGAGTCTTTGGGCCTCTCACTCTTTCACCGCAGGCAGGTTGGTGGTCTTTCTGTCTTCTCCTGTCTCCTCTCTGGTTTCACCCCCCGCCCCTCCCCCCTGCTCTGTCTGCGATTTGTCTCCCCAATATTTCCGCAGGGCGCTCAAGGTCTGTCAACAACTCCCTTCTGGTATAACTACCAAAATAACGAATCACCGCTCATCTTCACTCTTTCATTCCTCTTTTCTCCCGCCTTTGGAATAAACTCCCAAACTCTCTTCAATCCCCATTCTTCCCTCCAGGCCTTCAAAACAGTTGTTCACCACCACCTCTTATCTTCCCCCATCCAAAACCTTTATCTTTTCTACCCCCGTTAAATCACCCCAAACCCACCTCCTTCAAATTCCCTGCTTTCCTTCCTGAAAGTCCCTGTAATCTCCATCTTGTATAGCCCGTGTTCCCCACCCCATCCCTTTCCCTTCCACAGATCTCCTAATGTCTCTGTTCCCCACTGTTTTGTCCTTCCCTCTCCCGCCCCTCTTGTCTCATACCCCCCTTACTGTGCGTTGTGTGTTAGCTCTCATACGAGCCACAACATTGTATCCAAAAAAGAAAAAAGATATCAACTTTTGGTTGTCTTGATACGTTGAGGTTAAGATCCCACCACGGTTAATCTGAAATGGTTTGGGGATGTGGACCAGGGCTTGGCAGTATCGCCTAAAGTTCTGGGTCAAGGAGGAAGTGGCATGGTCACCCACATCTCTAATGGAATTGTTTTAGTAATGGACCGTGGGCAGGTATTTTAGTGCATCAGCCTAAAGTATGCCGCAGGTACAGTCAACTGGCCAACCTTATCTCTGGGTGCAAAGAACAGTTTTGCTTGCAGTGTGGCCAGTTGGGACATTTGATGGAACACTGCACTGCCCAGGTGCAGTGCAACCTCTGTGGTGTACCAGGGCAAACCTTCCACTCCTGCCCGCAGAGCTACGTGAGCAAGATACGTGCATCTGCAGATGGGGTGGGGGTAAAGGGGTGATACCCTTGGGACAAGTAAAGGGGCTGTGCCTGCTGTGCATTTGTCTGCTGTATCTGTTATGTCCTTGCCTCTCCCTAGAGTTGAGGAGGATGAGGGGAATGAGGAGGAAGAGGAGGAGGAGGAAGCAAAAACAAAGGAGTAAGGAAAGGAGGAGAGCAATTTGGACCTGGATGTGGTCACGCCGGGTATCGATCGGGTCCACTGCGGTGGGGGTAGGGGGGGAGAGGACCATAACTAAAAGGTGGTTGTTCTGGTGGTGGGGTTGGAGGAAACAACCACTGTTTAAGAGACCCCGGCCAGAGGTCGAAGATTATGGCTCCTCCTCTGGCTACGAAGACCCAGATGAATGGACAGTGAAAAAGTGCTGGAGGAGGAGTCAGGATAACGGAAAGGCTCCCCAGGGCAAGGTGCCACAGGGTATTTACGGACAAAGACAGAGCCCCCATGGCCCCATGTACTAGGTGGCCCATCCATGGCCGAGTAAATTTGGGGAGGGACACACCAGGCTGTGGGGAAGGGAGAGGGGGGAGTTCACCCAGACATTCCTACCCCCGTTCCTTCCCACTCTCACTTCCCAAAGAGAAGCTTCCCACCCCTCACCTTTGTCACCCCCCCCCCCGGTTCTGTGGAGGTAATGGAGATTGGAAGGGTGGAGCAATAGTTTGTTTTTTTATTTGACCTGATTTTTGCTCATTGATCTTGGTTTTCTTGTTCTTTTATTTCTAATTCTTCTTTGATTTCTTGTTTTTGTTTGATCTCTTGTTTTGACTCCTTGTTGTTTTGTTTATTGTAGAGATATCTTTATCTTTTTTTTTCCAAATAAAAAAGGCTGAGGCCATAAACCTCCCATGCCCCCATCCACAGAGCATGTGTCGTCACCCAATGGTTTGATGAACATGACACTAATGTTATCCATATGTCATGGCCTCCTCAGTCACCAGATCTGAGCCCAATGGAGTATTTATGGGATATTCCGGCACGACTCCTGAGACAGCGTTTTCTACCTCCATAATACAGGTGTGAGTTGATTGACGTTCTCATAAAGGAATGGTGCCTCATCCCTCCTGCAGAATTCCAGACCCTGGTGGATTCTATGCCACAGCACATACATGCCGTACTGGCTGCACATGGTGGCCCAACACCCCATTAAGTGACTTTACATTGGGGTTTCATTTTTTTATCACTATATGCATGTATGTATGTACCGTACATCTGAAATCATGGAAAAACACAGGGCTGGCCCGATCTACACCAAATTTTGAACACTTGTTGGTATTACCTCGGATCAGGTCACAAACAAAAAGAAAAAGAAAAAAAATCCCCCCCAACCAAGGGGGGAGGGACGACTTACGATTTTCACCCAATCTCCACCAAATTTTGCATACATGTTGGTACTTCACAGGTTAACCCCCACGCCGACCCCCACCCCCTGCGAAGGGCGGGGAGAGGGGGGAAGAGACGACTTCCCAATGCTCCCAAAGGGAGTGGGTGTTTTTAGTAGAGAGGAAAATGCATACTTCTTCTGAGGAAAGGATGAGGGGTGGGGTGTCTGGGTCAGGTGTAGTGGGTGGGGGAATCGGAGAGTCAAAATATTCACCATATTTGTGTACGTAATAGTTATGCTCGCCATCATTTAGACATATCTGCATTCTCTTCCACAAATGTCCATCGATATCGATATTCCAATTGTAATTTTTTTTTTTTTGGGAGGGGGGTGGAGGGTTGGCCCTGTTAGAATTTTTCCCATGAAAATTGCTCAAAATTAGATCCCATTGTGGGTGGTGAAAGGATAGGGTCTGGGTCCATTGAGACTCCATCATGAGCACTACACCAACCTGCATTCATGCAATGGGATCCTTGTTGGTATGGGGCTTTTCAGGTGGTCTCATAAAAGAAACACTGCAAAGATAATGGAGGTTGTTATCGTCCCCCAGGATGGAGCTTCAGTGGGTTCAGAGTTTACATCACACCCTCCCATAGTATAGTGGGATATCATTTTGTGCAATTTCCATCGAAAGGATTTCCTATATTGGGCGAAAACCCCACAAAATTTCCATAAAATTTCGTGGGAGATTTGTATAAAAGGGTAATGCCAGCTGTTTTCAACATAATGGATTTATCTAACTACAGACCAAATACACGATTACTTAAGGATAAAATAGATGTCTGTATAAGGGTACACAATGTCCCTTCCTTGCATAAAGTATGGTGGGATATTTAACACCAATATAAGAAGTTTATCAGATGGAATACCTTGCTTAAAGCATTGTCCAAAAGATCGCTGTGTTCTGTAATAAAGCACCAATACGATACTTTGTAGATGTGTTTATCTGCACAGTACAACACTTTGGGTTCAACCCAATGCCTGGTGTTGGCTTAACTGTTAGTGGTGTGGGCTTTGGATCCTAGGGTCCTGAGTTCAAATTTTTATTAGCTGTTGAATTCATACCAAGTGGGGTTGACTCAGCCTGTCATTCTTCTGATGTTGGTAAAATGAGTTCCAGCTTGCTGGGATGATTGAGCCATTTGAGTATGCTGTGTTGGAGTGGTGACCTGTCCAGGATTGTGCCCAATAGCCCAGGAGACTACTTTGGCAGCACCAATGCTCTGTACTGAGTATGGTCCCAATGAATGCATGGATTCAACCCAGCATTGAGGCATTCCAGGTAAGTCCTGGGGTAGCCAAACCAAAGATGTTTTTTTTCTTATCAGTCATCTATTTATACAGTATACACAAGTTTGAGGTGGGGAACTGAGAGGTGGGGGGGTTGAATTGAAATTTAGAAGGAAGGAGAAAAAAAGGGAGAGGCAAGAGAACGGAAAGATGGGAGGAGACAGGAGTATGGGAAGAGGCATGTGTGGAGATAGAGGTCAATAATTGGTCCATATTTATTTTTGTAATAAATAGACAACTCCTAGTCACAAAAATACAAAATACCGTTATTTATATTGCCTCCATCACCGAAGGTAGACAGAAATTATGTTTTCACCCGTTTGTTTGTCCGTCTATCTCTCTGTGAGCATGATATCTCAAAAGGTTATGGAAGCATTCGGACAAAACTTGGAGGACAGGTTGGGTGTGTGACAAGGTCGAATAGATTAAATTTTGGTGAAGATCTGGATCCGGTCTATCAGTGGTGTTTGTCCGTCTATCTCTCTGTGAGCATGATATCTCAAAAGGTTATGGAAGCATTCGGACAAAACTTGGAGGACAGGTTGGGTGTGTGACAAGGTCGAATAGATTAAATTTTGGTGAAGATCTGGATCCGGTCTATCAGTGGGATACTAAACGTAAACTGTTCAGGCTGGCGGAGGTATGCGCTCTACTGAATGCCGTTCAAATTTTCACTGTACCGTTTAAAAAATATATTTCTAATTGATGTTGAAATGCATCATTTATCCTTGTACACTGGTATGTCTTAAGTACTATTTTGAATTATTGGGATTTTTTTTCAAAAGGCTTACCTGGCCAAAACTTGGGAATTTTTCAATGGACGCTTATCAATAGTGACAGGAGGTTGTGGCATTTTGATTTTTTTAATTTTCTTTTTTTACTGTGAAGCCAATGGATGAAGGTTTACACATTTTGGCCTCAGGAAATTACAGTCCCTGTGCTGGTTTTTAAAGGCAGCTGTCCTGCTCACTCACACACCAAATCAGGAACAGGGAAAGGTCGTTCAGCTACAAATGTCTGTTTTGTATCACCAAAGAGTAACCCTGTACCCTATTTTCTTCTCTTCTTTGCCTCCAAAAGGAACCACATTCACCCATCTGTGCTGTTAAGAGATGTTCGTAACTACAATAATAAATGTTCCTTGGAGGGGGAGAGGTGTCGGTGGCTGAACATGGATTGGTGCAAGCATGAATGAATGGTGTAAGTATGGAATTATTTATGCAACAGGAATAATTTGTGCAAGCAGGAATGATTGATTTAAGCCGGATTGATTGGTGCAAGTTTAGAATGATTGATGGAAGCCGGAATGATTGGTGCAAGTTTGGAATAATTGATATGAGTTGGAATTGGAGAGTTTAGAGAACACCTTACCCTGTGGAGTCTTGAGAATAAGGACATGGGAAGGTTCTTTAAAACTCTTGCTTTGCATTTCCGAGCACGATCTATATTTTCGACAAGCCACCATTTTGTCTGAATCTCAATATTCTCAATGTTTAAACCATGGGTGGGACATTTGATTGGTCGAATGGCATAATATTTTGTCCAAGTTCTGCTAAACTGTAGGTTTTTGAAATTAGAAATAAGACGATTTGTCTTCCACAGTGTACAAGTATATTATTCAATTGAAATAAAATAAAGATTTTAAAGGTCATATAAAAAAAAATTAATTCTGGAAGTTTACCGCAGATGATACAGCATCTTTTGCACCACTTTATTAAACATGTTACATGAGTTATTTAGGCCGGTTGTTTGTGTTCTTTATGACGTCCTTAAAAAAGCAAGTTTCCTGTTTGTAATGATATTCAATTTTGTTTGATTGCCAGACATGCAGAGATAGAGTAAAAAAAAAAATTACCGCACTCCTCTGTGCACATACATGCTCAGGACGAGTTTTCAAATAATTTGCCAAATTCAGAGCCAAAGTACTTCTAAACTGCAGGTTCATGCTTCGATTCATGTTCAAAATACAACATTGAAAGGAAAGGAAGTAGTTCCTCAATCATATAGTGACGTTTGTAGATAGATGGGTGGACAGACAGACAAACAAAGGGAACCAATTGCTTAACCCTGCTTTTTTAATTCACGTGTGCATGTTAATTATTGGTACCAACAAGAATGATTGGCATAAGTAGGAATGATTGGTGCATTCAAGAATGATTGGTGCAAGCAGGAATGAGAATGGCACTGGTCGAGTGCATTCAGCTGCCAGACTGTATAGTTTATGCTTTGTATCCCAATGATATCTGGATCCAGACTTCCAAAACCAAATCACTCATAACCTGTCCACAACTTTTTGAAACATCATGCAATATATCGTTTTGGCCCCATCTCTCAATTGTGAAGAATCACTTTAAAATTATATTATCCGCTTCCGGATATTCACCAAAATCTAATCAATTTGGCCTTGTCACACATCCAACCTGTCCACCAAGTTTCGGCCGAATGCGTCCATAAGCTTTTGAGATATCCTGTTCATAGACAGACAGACAAATGGGTGAAAAGAAAGCCTCTGTCCACCTAAGGTGGCAGAGGTAGTGAGTGGTGCAAGTGGGAAAGTTTGCAATGAATGGTGCAAGCAGGAATGTCAGGACGTGAAATTATTATTATTTTCTTAAATTGTAAATATAGGAGAAGTGTGAAGGCCCATCATCATTCAAAATTACCTCCTGTAACAAGGGAAGGTCAACCACAACGAGGGGACTCATGTCACATGTAGAAGACCAGATCAAACAGATATATGCCCCTGACAGTTGTTAATGAACCAGCTCGAGTTTTACCAACAATTCAGTAGTAATGCTGCAATTTTCCTAAAACTCATGAGTCGTCCTGAAGCTGAGAACCAAAATCCCAAATACTGCTGCCTTCAGCTGGATTTGAGCCCACAACCTCTTGGAATCCAGTACAATGTTCCTTACCAACGCGGCCCATTGCTGTACCCACTCATACATACAAGGAGCGTTAATAACTACAAGAATAAACATTCCCTCCAAGGGAGAGGCATAGGCAGCTGAACATGGATTGAGACAAGCAGGAATGTCAGGATGTGAAATTATGCAGTTATTTTTGTTTGTTCCTTGTGCACCTGTTACCTTCCAACCCATCGTCAGTTTGTTCACCTTTGTTGTTCAGCTATTCCATGAGTTTCAACTTCTGCTTACATAATGGGAAGATTTGTTGGGTGTACAAAAGGCAAGTAGTTGGGGCCTGGGGGAGGTAGGAGACCAAACTTTTACCAATTTCATGACGGTCCTTAACCATGGAGTAACCAGAAACCGATTGCATTATGGATGACTGCGAGATCTCAGAAGCCATTCACAGTTCATTGCAAAGCATTCTGATTCCTCTCAAAGTTTTTATTTCCCTTGAGTTCATGTTTTAAGGCTTCCCACCACTCTGTAACCAAAAACTTCTTCCAAGCAGACTATTTCTTGTGATTGAAGCACTGATGTTGTGAACAGTTTCCGACTTTACAAGTATATACACACCTTTTCCATCTGCACTCCTTCTGAATATGACATTCTAGCAAAGTGAAAAATATTTCAAATCAGTTTCATAGTTTATTGTGAGAAATGCACTGCAAAGATGTGCCAAGGGGATGAACCACAAGATGTTTCTGAAATCGTGGCACTAAAGAGGAATAACACATGGGGACAATGAAATGTACAATATTTCAGGCAAACACATTTGTACATTTCTTGGCCAGACACAATGGACATTGTCACATTGATTACACGTGGAATCAACTTCAATAAAAACCTGACATGAAACCTGAGACTTTGACGAGCAAAAAGCGCTTTGTCAGTTTTTCTTTTGGTGAATTTGCTTGTGGTTCTCCTTGTTTGACAAAGTGCGAATACTGTAGATTTTTTTGGCATTTTAGGCCACCAGGTACTCTGAACATTTTTCACGTAGGCCTCCGCGAAGCCTGCCGTTTTGCGCGTGGGCCATGTTGCGGTGCATCTTTCATGATTCTGTTCAGCAGATTCAAATTGACTCTGTACAGTCAACAGAGCCTATTGTAATTTGTAAACTTCCTCTGACATCTGGACTCGGCTACTTAAGACAATCCCTAACCGCAAATGTCCTTTTGGAAGGTTTGCCTTGTTTATAGACCTTAACGTGTCCTATCAGGATACTGCAGAGGTAGCACACACACACACACACACACACACACACACACACACACACACACACACACACACACACACACACACACACACACACACACACACACACACACACACACACACACACACCTTTGAACTGTCTCGTCTGGGTCCTATTCCTGGTAGCCACACATATATTATGTTTAAATCAAGTTTAATAACAGAATAGCTAAACACAATAAACACTGAATAAATGTGATGATGCTAATTAGAGTTTATCTAACTTTACTAGGCCAGCAAATGTCTAACATGGGGATGTTAAGTGAAGAAGGGGGTCAATGAATAAAAGATGGGCCCAGGTGGAAAAGCATGGGGATAAGGAGTGAACAAGGAACAAACACCTGAGAGGGCATGAAGCAGAAGATTGTCTCACCTGTGAACACAACAAAGTGAGCCCTCTTCCTTTCACCGTGGCCTGAGCACAGGCACGTTCCCTGGACTGGTGCTTCTGGAGCCATGCTCTCACAACGAGGCTCGGTGCTCCTGCAGTCAGCTCGCTGCTTCTCCTTCTATTCCCATGCTGTCACTCTCCAGAGTGTGGGAGGATAGGGAAAGAGGTTTGAAAGGAAATGGGATTAAGAGGAAAGAAGGGAAGGGATAGGTTATGGAACAAAGGAGAGGGGGTCAAAAATTCTGCAATATTTTCATAGAAATCAGTATATGGCTCATTCCTGTTTACCATTGAACAACTAACTTTATTTACTATATCGTATCTGATTTGCTTGCTTTTGTTGGCAAAGTACATAATTTTCTTGGAATTCGGGGTTTACATTATGTGGACAATAACATGCTGTACATATGTTTGAACTTTACATTTGAAATGACTGCGGTTGAGCTTTGACGGTGTCGCAGCACAATCAGTGTAGTCATTGATGATGTGGGTGGGTTTGCGGTTTCTTGTGTTGGGACTGAAAATTACAGGTTTTTGTGCACAAACAGAATCAATAATACAATACATAAGCTAGCCCGGGCACTGGGTAGAGCGCACACCTCAGCCAGGCTGAACAGTTCATGTTTTGTATCCCACTGATAGGCCACATCTGAACCAAAATCGAATAGGCTTGTTCTTGTCACCTATCCAGCTCATCCAACAAGTTTTGTCATGACCCGTCCATAACTTTTTGAAACATGCTGCATGTCATTTTTGGCCGCATCTCTCAATTACGAAGAATCACTTTTAAAATAAAAAATATTGAAAGATCTGGATTTGGATCTTCACCAAAATCTAATCAATTAGTCCTAGTCACACACCCAACATGTCCACTAAGTTTTGTCTGAGTCTGTTCATAACCTTTTGAGATATCCTGCACACAGACAGACAGACAGACAGACAGACAGACAGACAGACAAACAGGGGGTGAAAACATAACTTCGGTGGCAGAGGTAATCAATATTTTAAACCTGTGAAATCATGGTTGTGATATCTTGAGACACTGAAGGTAAAGTGAAGTGGAGGTGTTGTAGCAACTAAAACTGCACAAATTAATTATTGGAAACTGAGATTTTGGTTGCTGATACACGGGACTGGCAAAGTGTGGAGGTGATAAACATTCACAAGTTTCCAAGACATATTGTTACGAATCTGGAACACATCGCACACAACAGCCAGAGTCCTTATAGATCAGTTATATCGGTAAATATGTGTATCTAGTTAGGGTCCCATCCCTTGTTTAATGTGTAATTAAGTGTACGTACGCTGCAAAGTTGTTTTATAGTCAGGTCTTTAAATCCTAAGATCCGACGAAACAACCAGTGTGATCACTCCTTGGCTTTTTCACAAGATCTTGACTATTCGTTGTTCACCTTGGCATCTTGGTTTTCTCTAGGTTTTCTTGGCGTATCGGTTTTCTATTATCATCGCTTTTCCAAAACCTTGTGAATTCTTGGCTTTTTTCATTGGCTCACCTTGGCATTTTTGAAAATGAGGAGTGGTCACACTGAAACCAACCACCCTGCCATTCCCATTCACAACTCCTCCACTGAACTCACGCTTTACCAGGCTCCCCTTGCTGTTCAGTTGGAGTTTTCACAGCCGTCAACACACATGATCCCTGCCCAATCAGGAGCGAACAGCGCGTCAACGCACCTGATCCCTGTCCAACCAAGCATGCACAGAGCGTCCGACACTGAGGCTCTGCCCCGCCCAGGGAGTGGATAAAAAGACCAGGCTCCCTTTGGAGGGGTGTTGATGTTCGTGTTGGCGTCGGAGCCTGGTTGTGTGTCGGAGCCTGAGGTGAATCACTTGCTTCGCCTGCCTTGCCGCCTCCTCGCTTGTTTTTGCCATCCGGATCGTGCTGGCATCTGCCGCTCCACTCCTGGTGCCTTCGTCCTTGACGCCATGTGAAAGCTGCGGGTTTGAGTCCCGCCACTGAGCCAGATCGTCGAATACCGCACGAGGCGGACAGTTCCAAGCACAGGCTCTGGGCTCCAGCTCCCCTTTCCTCGAGCTGGAAGCCTTCAATAAAGACCCGACAGGGTCTGTTTCTTTTGGGTGTGTCTGTGTGTGGGCCCCGTATCTTAAGTCGATTTGTTAAGTGCTTTTGCTCACTGTAGATTGCCTGCCTGATATTCGGATAACTCTGCCCTTACGTGCTTCCCACCCCAATTATTATTGTAATAAATTTCCCTAATGTTGAATGTCCCAGCTCGTGCCCTGTCATTTATTTTATTTGTTTAGCATGGTGCGTGTTGAGAAATAGCGAGGCAGTAAATTGTTCATTTGGACCGACGGGCCTTGGTAACCTCCGCTCGGGTTACAAACGGTCGGGCACGGTAACGGCTCGTTCCGCTGAGGGTGTGAATTCCCCGGTAGCTTTGCCGCGTGGATAATTAGGTATATTGAAGTTTGGCAATTAACCCTACCCCACGCGGTAGAATTATTGGCGATTCGTGGTCCTGTGAGGGACCCGTGCCTTTCGGACTTATCTGAGGGTCACGACCTAAACTCCGATGTGTTCGGTGGAGCCGACTCTACTGCCCCTCTAGCGGTCGTGCTCGCCACTGATAATTTTAATATAGACATAAACAGAGACATTTTGAAGGACATTATCATAAAAAGAAAACCACAAAGCTTTTCGTTGTGCTCTCTTCAGTTGAAATTCGCACAAAGTGAGTGAGTAATGATGAAGAACAGTCTTCTCGACGCCTATCAACAAAGTCAATTCTGATTGGACGTTCTCCACTGATGCGTCATCACCTGCCAATGGTCTAGATGGGAGGAGCCTGTTATGTTATGTCAGCAAAACCCAAAACCTACTAACCCCATGTTATGTCGGCAAAAAGAGTTTGTCCACTCGCTTTGCTTATTTGTGCAAAGAAGAAGAGGAACATGAAGTTGTTTCACGATCACAGATGGTTATGAAGAAGATTCTACAACAACCTTAATGGCTTCGCCTCAGACCCTGCAACCTCCAATTGGAGAGCTGAACACTGAACAGGCTCCTCCCACCGAGACCGTTGGGGGGTGATGACGAACATGCAAGGGGGGTTGTAGTCAAAGAAATGCGCACATGCCGTTGCCGGTAGGAGAAGAAACGAAGACAAAGCCGGTCCTTTAGCTGATTACTCTCGAGATACTTAAATTTTTCTCATCACAAGAAACCTCACTAGAACATTCCTGTACTTGATTGACCAGTGAAAGTCTTCTCGCTGAAACAAGTTTCTAAAATCTGCGGCCTACTCTTGACTCGCTTCAGGTGATATGAACGATATTATTCTGCTCAAAAAATGTGTCGGATCATTCGTCCTTTATCCTTCGATAATTCACGGACCGGTTTGTATTTTTTTGTGTGTTTGTGTGTTTTTGTTTGTTTGTCACACTACTCATCCTGCAGTTCTGTCCCGATTACATCCAGGCTTGCTACAGAGGATTAGCATGACCACAATTAGTGTATCGGGGTGTTTTTATCTTTGCCGGGTGGTCTTGGGAGGGGGGGGGGGACGCAAATTCTCGATATAAATGTGTATCGTGTAGCGCTACCTCTAGGTGGGAAAAGGTATTACAAGTCTCCACCCTCGACAGTATTCCCCCGGGTTGTTTTTTTTAAATTTTATTTTCGGGAGCGATTGAGGCAACTGTCAATTACCTATACACCGCTCAAATAAAGGTATGTATCAGAAGAACCTGTTGCATGCTTGTAACAAGATCACCCCATTAGACGGGTACTCTGTTAGGATGATACAACAGCCCCAATAAGGCCAGGTGGTGGCAGTGTCAACTGCCTCTAATTCTTGCTTCAGTTCCCTTTGAAAATGGAATCCAGCTGAAACTTCCATCTGGTGCATTGTCAACTGCATGAGTGAGTATTGCAAACTGAAGCACACCATCCTTCAAATTAAATTCAAAACCGGCTGTCCCATTAGTTTGCACTGTCCCAAAGTTAGAGGTGTGTCGAGGAAAGCTTTGTGCCGAAGAGCCCCACGAGTCCAAACCATGTATCAGATCAGATTTTGAAGCTAAACGGTCTTTCCGACTGTCTTTTGCGGTCCACCTGATATGAGAACGTCCATGTGCGTCTTCATCAGGGTCCTGGCATCCTCCCCTATCAATCTTCATTTCTATAAACTGTGTAATGATTTGCAAAAACAAAAATCAAAGAGGTCAAGAACAAAGATGGAGCATTAAAGAAAAATTAAATAAAAATGGAATGGGTCTTACCAGAAGTGCTGGCTCGCGGTGCCTGTGTTAACACATGGGAACGAACGGAGGGGAATGAGGATTGAGAGAAATCAGATTTAGTTCCCATGCAGATGGAGGGAAAACGAGGCCAAAAGGCAGGGAAGGTGTAACTAATGGGGTTTTGGAGTTTGTGTTGATGTTAATCAGATTTCGGGTTCCTATGGTGTGGACATATGCTTCATCTTGCATATCATAGCTTGGCTGCTGGGTAGCTATCATTTTGTTGGGGTACAACTATGCCACTGATGCTGTGCCCCTACACCAGTACACCAGTACACCGGTACTCATTTCATTGACCTTGGAAGGTCAACCTGTCATCACAGGTTGAGCCAACCCCACCTAGTGCTAATTCAGCAGCCACAGGGTTTGAACTCAGGACGCCAAGATCCCAAGCCAGCCACCCTAACCGCAAAGCCAACACCAGGCTTAGTGGACATATTGTACACATACCATGGCGAGCAAAGTCTTTCCCACACACACGTGATGCATATGCATTTGGGGTGGGGAAGAAACCTTGGAAAACACCTTTTGTACAAATACAGGTAGGCCTACGGTAGCAAACAAACCCTTTGATATACATCTGATATGTGTACCATGCTCGGTGATAGAGAGCGATGGTTCTGCAGAAGCAGTTTCTCGGCCTGAGATCGTGCTGGGTGGTTTGCCATCCCTCTCCCAGCAGTAGTTCGGATAGGAATTTGTAATTTGTGCAGGGTGCCGGCGAAAGCTTCTCTCTTCTTCACGAAAGACACCGTGGGATCTTTCACGTCCATCAACGAATGCATCCGAGGGACCTCAGGGACAGCACACACATTGATGAATCACCCTGCCTGTGAAACACCACGATTACAGTTTGTAGCTGGTCTGGATTTGAACCCAGAATAGGCAGATTCGAGGTGAGAATGCACACATTTAGGCCACCCTGCAAACCTTTGATATACATATTCTTTCCCTTATAATGTAAAGCAAGCTGCACTCTGTCATTCTCTGATTGAGACCCTGAAGAAAGCTCCGTGCTTGGCCGAAACCTTTTGCTTGTTTTCCTTTTAAAAAAAACAACACGCAAGAGTTTTAATTTATCTATAGACAGGCTGGAGCTTCCTCCTCTACCATTCTGTCAGATAGCTTACTCTAAACTACATGTCAATTTATCGAAAAGACCGTTCCTCTTGTTAACGAGACTCCATATAAGAGATAAAGGCATTACACCAGCACAGAATGGTTGACTCCAGATAACACTAGCTTACCTTGTTAGCGTCATCACACAATGACAGGAAGGTGCATTGTGACGTCAATCAGCGCCAGTGTCGAGAATGGACATTACATGTATGCGTCTTGATTTATGCAACTGTCTAGATAATGGGTTATGACCTGACATATTTGTTCAAGGAATTAATTTGGAGGGAACTGAATGCACAGTCATTTCAGTCCAGATGAAAGTTTGTTTCATCGCCCGAAGCCTCCCCACAACGACCTCGCATTATGGGCCCTGGATGGGTTAAAGGGGTGGATAGGGTGGGGATGAAGGTCGGGGGTGGGTTGTGCTGCAGTGTCAGATATTGAAACCAGTCTGCTTCCCATCAGGAGCTTGTCAAACAGAGCCGCACGGGCACGACTGTCTATCTGTGTGCGACTGATAATAAGTTGACGGTCGCACACCTGTTCTTGTTCGTGCAGGTACACAGAGCGAAGGTTATAGAGAATTAGCAGGGGATGACAGAAGGACCCAAAGAGGGGGAAATCGAGTGAAGTCAGGAGGGGAAAGAAAGAAAAAAAACACACCGAGGGATTGAAGAGCTGCTCTGTATTATAAAATATCAAAACAGGCTGTCACGCTGAATAAACCAAAGTAACAAAAAAGACCAGAATTGCCAAAATGTTCTGTGTAATTGCACAGTAATGATATGCTCTGTGAGGGCCTGCTGACAGCTCTCTCCAGAGCTTTCCACGGGCCGCGGCTTTGCTGGAGACACAGGCCAGAGCTACTGTACTCAAACCGAAGCACAGCATGGGCACACTCATGTAAAACTCGTGTAACATGTCTCCCTTGAGGCTCACTGGGGGACTCCCTCGTTTTGCTTCGGCGAGACCGATGGAATGAAGTGGTTGGTTTATCGAGGTATGCATGTAGGTAATCATTTTACCATGACATTTTTACTCTCATTGATAAATCTTACCTTCATTGTGTGTGGCATAACGTGTGTGTGTGTGGTATAACGTGTGTGTCTGTCTGAGTCTGAGTTATTCCCAATTTATTTTGTTCGAAATCACCTTGAAGGAATCTGTGGCCTTGAAGGATAGGTGGGTCCAGCCACAGAGTCGGTGTGAGGGCAGGGCAGAGACCCTGACCATTAGGGGTCCCTGGGAAAAAAAACTTTACATTTCAAAACTTGTGATTGTCAACCTCCAATTCTGGCAGTTAGCTCATTAAAGCCCAGTCACACCGACACTGCAGCAATAACGACAAGAAGAAAAGATAACGATCCACTTCTTGGAGGGCCCACTTCTAAAGGTGCGTCACCATGATTTTACATTCTCAAAAAAGCAGTCTCATTATGTCATGTCGTTATATGATGTTGCTGGCGGCATTTTAATATAAGTAGCAATAATGCGTGGTCTGTTGTGCCCATTTTTTGAAAGGGAGTGGGGCTCAATGTTGAGTTCTTCCCCGGTCCCCGACTGGCAAACACCGGCCCTGGTCAGCCATTACTGTGCCAATCTCGAAGGTCAAACAGGTGTTCTAACAGGGACCCTGCCATTCTTTGGATGGGATTTTTAGCTGGTTGTCCAGTCTGGTTGTAGTCTACTGTGGACACAAAATTACACGGCTTATATTACAAGAGATGGCACTTGAGTCTGCAGACATATATATATATATATATATATATATATATATATATATATATATATATATATATATATATATATATATATATATATATATATATATATATATATATATATATACATACAGGGTGAGTCAAAAGTAGGGCCCGATTTCTGTATTTTTGGCTGTCAGATTCTCTCTGGGAAGTCATGTTGTTAATAATTGTCTTGCAGATTAAAAATTTTCGTAATTTATTTATTTTTGATTTTGGTGGTCAGATGAGGCATGTTTTAAGCTTAATGGCACAATTAACAGACACAATTGTGTCTACTGGGCTGAGAATAACCCAAGAGTGACAGTTGAGAAGGAGGTAAATTTACCCGGAGTGACAGTTTGGGCAGCCATATCTCCATTAGGGAAAATTGGACCCTTTTTCTTTGAGGGATCTGTCACTGCAGAAATTTACCTGGATATGCTATAAACCTTCTTTTGGCCCAGGATACAAGATCAGGACTGTTATTTCCAGCATGATGGAGCTCCACCTCATTATTGACGTTATGTTCGTCAGTGGCTTGATGAAAACTTTCCCAGAAAGTGGATCGGCCGCCGCGGTCCGATCGAGTGGCGGGCACGCTCCCCAGACCTTACACCTCCAGATTTCTTTCTTTGGGGTCTAATGAAAGACCTTGTTTATCGTGAAAAGCCTTGTCCCATTCAGGAATTGAAGGCTCAAATCACTGCAAAGTTTGAGGAAATTGATATCGAACTCTGCAGACGTGTGTGCCGCTCTGTGGCTGCTCGGCTGCAATTGTGCATCGATATCGAGGGAGGGCACTTTGAAAATTGCAAGTAAAACAGCTTGGTACAGTTCCGTAATAATTTTTTCTTGAATAAATGGTGAGATAAACATGTCATTCATTTATTTCGACCTTCTTGTACACTGTAATGCAAATGGCAAACAATCAACTGACAGAAATCGGGCGCTACTTCTGACTCACCCTGTATGTGTATATATATATATATATATATATATATATATATATATATATATATATATATATATATATATATATATATATATGTATATATATATATATATGTAGAAAAACAGAAATAAATTCCTGCATGGGGCAAGTGTGAAAAAATTTGGACTCAACATTAGAATCAAACCCAAGGACTTCATCACTCAGACTCAATCCTCAAACCCAAGGACCTCATTATTCAGACTCAACCTGAGACTCAAACCCAAGCACCTCATCACTCAGTTTTTGTAACCCAAGACTTGATCCCAAGGTCATGAGAGCCCACTGAACTTTCCGAGTTTTTGTATCATATAAACTAAAGGGTATTTATTGAATCATTTGTGGTTCTAAATACATCAACAACCAAATTTATGGTCTTTTTGGAGCACAGTGTGTGTGTGTGTGTGTGTGTGTGTGTGTGTGTGTGTGTGTGTGTGTGTGTGTGTGTGTGTGTGTGTGTGTGTGTGTGTGTGTGTGTGTGTGTGTGTGTGTGTGTGTGTGTGTGTGTGTGTGTGTGTGTGTGTGTGTGTGTGTGTCCTCCAAAACGATAAAACCTTGCAGCCTGAAACTTTGCATGCACACAAAGAAAACTCCAAGGAAGCGCAAGAGTGAAAATTGTGTGCTTAGGTTAATTAAAACTCCTCTTTTGAAGATAATTAACGGCCTAATTTAATTTATATCCTTCATCAGGCGATCCTCAGCCACCCCGCCGCCTGGGGTCTTAAGGCGTTTCCTTGGTAACCTCGCTGGGATCTGAAGCCGCCATGTTTTTTTGGCCTGCTCAACCACGCCTTGACTTGGAACAGGCCGCAACGATTTCTTAACGATAAGGTATTTTTTTTCACTTTCTTCACTCATACTATCGAATGCCTGTTCATAATAGCTACGAATCGCTGGGTAAATTGCAATGCTTATAAACACCTGGAGACGCCAGTGTTCGTGTGTATATTTAATTTGCGAATATGAATAACCGAGAGAAGCTCCAGATTTTAAAGTATCAGCAGTTCCGATTCCCCCCAAAAAGTGTTGATTTGTCCAATTCGGACATTGCACGGGCGTTTCCGGGTGCATAGTTGTATCGAGGGTAATCGGTAATCGCTTACCAAGCCAAGCGTTCCGTTGGAGTGCTTAAACCACTTACGGAGTTTCACAGTTTGTTGTATAATAGAAACAAGCTTACAACAACAACAACAACAACAACACTTTAAAGATTCATCACAACAGTACAGTTCGTGTCCCGATCGGGATGTACAGTCGACAGGTACCACAAGGTAGAGGTATGTATACATACAGCACACACGGACGTGGTACATGTGGGTAGATTTGGATCTGTACGGACTCTCCTCGGGTGTGAGGACATGCCATGCCTGTTCCAGGTTCCGTGGTGGTAAAGTTTCATCCCGTATCTTATGGAGGTTCTATCAGGTTTTCCTTTGTCCTCGCACCTGTTTCTAAAGTATTTGGTTATCGGATTTGCTTTACAAAGGTTGTACGTTTCCCTTTGTGAGTTTCATAGTAAAAGGCCATTTGCAGTATGAACGTGTTTTATAAATTACTGAGCCAAGTTTTTTTCCTCCATCACTCGCAGCTGTTTTCATGTTTGTGATCATCTCCATGAAACGTCTCTATCAATGTAACGTTGTTCTTCGGTGACAGATACTCAAGGTTTCTGTGTTGTAAACTGTCCGAACTGTAGTCGGTAATCACTCAAACTCCAACCTGCCGATTCCCAAAAAATTGCTGTGTGTGTGTGTGTGTGTGTGTGTGTGTGTGTGTGTGTGTGTGTGTGTGTGTGTGTGTGTGTGTGTGTGTGTGTGTGTGTCGTTGATTGGTATCTTCATGTGCGGGTTTCAGAATGTGGAATGGAGTCCTTCCAAGGCAGACACAAATCATCCACCTTCATCTCAGTAATGGGTCACGATTCATGGACCAAGCTGTGAAGTTTTCTGTTCTCAAAGTTTTGTGCCAAGGGCTCTTTTCAGGATCGTCACTGAAACCCGGACAGTTTCCAAATGTAGTTTGTTTGTTATAGTATTCCCAGGGATGGTTTTTAGCTCACCTGTAAAGTATTTCCGGGGAACTTATGAGACGACACGTCGTCCGTCCGTCCACAAATACTTGCAACTTTTCAAAAACTACACATACGATTTCAATGAAATTTGACCAAAAACTTCATCACCCGTGATGGCATTAAAAATGGGGTCTGAAGGGGTCTATGGAGAGAGTTTTTGGGAGGGTGGGGTGGGGGGAGTGGGTTTCCTCCCCAGAGAGGTATTTGCTTTCTTCTAAAACGATACACACAATTCCGATGAAGCTTCACGACAACCTTCATCACTCATGATGTACCAAAGTTTGTTCATGACATGAAAAAAATCTGCTCTCAGGGGATTTAAGGGGTGTTGCCCCCAAAAATACGTATTTGCTTTCTTCTCCAAAACTACACATATAATTCCAATGAAACTTGACCACCATCTTCACCATCCATGATGAGCTAAAGTTTGTTCACGACATTTAAAAAGATTGGGGTCTACGGGGGGTGGTTGACCCCAAAATATGTATTTGCTTTATTTTCTGAAACCACACAATTTCTATGAACCTTGGCCACAACCTTTCTCACCCTTGATGTACCAAGGTTTGTTCATGGCATAAATAAAAGAAAGAATGTTCATGGCATAAAGAAAATCAATCGGTATTTACTTTCTTCATCGTTATATATTTTGTGGGTCATCAATGCCTTCCAGTGGTTGCCTGATTATCTTATCCAGCCACTAGGAGGTGAGCACTCAATCTTACAGAGATATTAAACATGCCTCTATGTTTAATATCTCTGTGAGGGTTTTTGTTATCATTCCTGTAGGTCCAGCTATCACTGGTACAGCTTTGACATTCTTTAACTTCCAGGATCTTCTCACTTCATTCTGGAGGTCTTGGTGTTTGGACATTTTTTTTTGATTTCTGCGTCGTTTAGTCCAAAATCACTGCTATTAACACCTCAATCAGCAATCCCTTCTTCTCTTTTTTTTTTTGTACCTAAGTATGATATCTGGTCACAGTGCTTTGTTTTCGATGTTCACGCTCTATGGGATCATTAGTTCGTACATGAGCGGTAGGTACTTCCATGTTTTCAGTGATTACTTTTGGGTCATGTTCCCACAAATTTTCTGGAACTGGGACATCAAAGTTTTTGCAGATATGTCAGCAGATTATATTATAAACTTGGTTGTGTCGTTGTGTGTACAGCTGTTCTGACATGAGTTTGTGTGTGTGTGTGTGTGTGTGTGTGTTCGGTAATTAAGCTGAACATAGCATTCTCTTAACTAACCCCACCTCCACCCCTCGCCTTTCTCTCTGACCCCCTCATTGGATCCCTCCCCCTGGTGGTAGAGCAATGTTTGGTGAGGCATAGCTCTCCCCACCTCAGCCCCCCCTTTCCTCACTCTTCTCCTCTTCTTAGCTTCCCCTCCCTCCTGCCTCCTCTCTCTCCCTCCACTCCCTCTTCTCTACAACCCCCGTCCTTAATACCACCCCCCCCTGTCAGCGAAGCAATGGGTTGTATTTGCGATTTATATATACTGGCAGATACCCGTCTATGACGGGTATGGGAGACAGGGCGGATCACAATACTCTGTTACGTAGTTTCTTTGGATGTTTTGCGCCGCATTCAACAGCTCAGTTCATATTGGTGGCATGTCTGGGCACCTATGGTAGCGTTTCAGACCGGTCACTTTAGATTGTTGGCCTTGACACATAGTGCGGATGAGTAACACGAATGATTTGACATATTCATCGTTTCTATATTACCTCCATCAACAGATTAACAACATGGCAGGATAAAAGTCATAAATACTGAGTTGAACAAACGTCCTGAACTCATGGATTTAGTTAAGTAAAGCATGTCGACTGGGACCCAGCCGTCGGTTTGCCACCGAACGCTGATGATTGTGACGTCATCGATTCCCTCTTTGAAAATTCTATCTATATTCGATTTTTGAATCCGCTATCACCTGTGTAAATACATGGAACACATAATGTGAAGATTTCTGAAGTATGAACAGAATATGTTCAGAGAAAAGTGTGTTAGAAGTTCCAGGCTTATGCCCATTATATTATGATATATATATATATTATGATATATATATATATATATATATATATATATATATATATATATATATATATATATATATATATATATATATATATATATATATATATATATATATATATATATATATACACACACACATTATACCAATTAACTGTGCTATCATCTGACCACCTAATTTGTATGTCTTAACCTGCTAATTGTAGTTTGTTGTTGATGGTGGAGGCTGGGACAACATTTTTCACTGCAAACGATCACATATCCACACACAGCATTACAGCACACATGCTCACCAACATGAAAAGAAAATCCATCAATTCTCATCCATGTGCCATCCTCGAGTATACCGTAAACCCTGACACTTGACCTCGAGACTTCATTTCCTTTGTCTAAAGAAGCATTATGGGATGTTATATCACTGTTGTGAGTGCCGCCTGCAGTTTTTGTATGATTTATGAAGCTTGAGTTGGAAGATATAAAAGACCTATAAAGATGGGAATTCACTGGCCAGTGACTTAGAGGTTTTATGCAGCATGTTTCTTGGGGGTCATGTGCAAATTTTCTTCTGTTTTAGACATCTGCTTCCATTGACACACTTTACAAAGACATCTTTGCTCTCTGAACCCTCACGCAATACACCACCACTCCTTGTACATTTACCTACTGGCCAATGACATGACGGCATTTATCCATTGGCCAAAGGTTCAGAGATGTAGTGGAACAACAGATCATGTATAATTTTGACAGTGGTACATGACGTGGTATGGGATGGCATCGGACTGCTGACTTTTCCTCACAAGACACACAACACCTAAGGCATCTCCAACTTTATGTACTTCACACATAATGCTCGATGAGTGCAATATTTCATTACCTTTCGGACCATTTTCACCCTCACAAAGTTCATTCTGCATCTGCAGAAACCGATTGGTAATGAAACTCCATCGGAATCCTGTATGTACTGTAAATCCGTGCATGCCCATTGGCATGTACAACATCGATGGAGTCCAGTTTGATGTCTGATTCAGTGTTTTTTCGATGAGACTCCATTGAAAGAAAGACATTGGATTTGTCCCAAGAGGACATCCATGGTTGTTTTTGCTTTTCAAGATGCTGCAAATCTAGTTGTAAACATGGGGGTGGAGGGGGGACGGGGGGGGGGTGATAGAGAGACAGACACAGACAGAGATACAATAGTACCCTGTGAATAAGGATGGAATTGACATGGAAGGCTAACAGGGGTAGAAAAGATCATGGGTGGGGATGGAGGATGACCTGCGATGGCAATGACTGCTGTCTTAAAGCCCTAGACAGAGGAAGGGGACGTCAGAGACTGAGGAAGGTGGTCTAATTATAAAACACAAGACCTGTTTCTCTCACATCACATGCAAGTTGGTGGCCATTGTTTTCTACCACCTTTCCTCCGGCCCATTCCCTTTGCACTCGACCCTCTCCAGAAACTCCAGGGTGGGCACGTTCTTCCAATAACCCCATCCTAGTTAAACTTCCATAATTCTAGCTTACCACACAACTCAGCTCTTTTGTTTTTATTTTGTCCCATTTATGGAGCTGTCTTTCTGAAATGATTGAATTGCTCTTTTCCCTTCAGGACTTCAAGCTCATGGTGCACCACCATGTCATGGCATCCTTCATCCCTACCCACAATCTTTTCTATCCACATTCTGGGTGTGCTCTGGCTTTCAAAAGGAATTAGCCACTGTGGCTAATACAGGTTTAGAATGATTGGTCACATATTTTATTCAAAAGTTTTTTTTTTTTAGCAATATGAAATAATTTAATTTTAAGGCAGATGTGTGAGTTTGATGGGTGAGGTTGGTTGGATGAGTGAGATTGGTTGAATGAATGACCATCAGGGGAGGTGGTGATGGTGTGTGTGGGTGGAGGGTATGGTCGTTGTGCCTTTTAGTAGGTGGTAGTGGGGGATGGGGGTGGTTGTGGACCAGGATTGGACCAACCTCATGCCAGTCAAACTCACTCATCCAACCAATCTCACCCAACAACTTCACTCATCCAACCAATCTCACACATCAAACTCACTCATCCAACCAGCCAAAGTCACCCATCAAACTCACTCATCCAAACAAACTCTCTCATCCAAACAAACTCGTACTACTACTGATTGTGTCAAAACTCACCTGGCAACCACTGACCCAACGAAGCATGTCGCGCCGAGTAGCGCCGAATCATTCCGGAAAAAAAAAATTTTTCAAAAAAAAAAATACAATTTTGAGACTAGGATCATGGGAATCATGCGCAATTTCGGTCGATTTTATTTTTTATTTTTTTTATTTTTTTACTAGAACCAAGTTTAAAACTAGTAAAGTTAGTACAGTATATATAAGCTTATACGAAATCACGCGTGAATCCCGTAATCAAAACGTACAAAATGGCGGCCGTCTCAACGAAGGTTGAATTCTGTGCTAAAATCACCAAAAATTCGTCTAAAACTGGTAAAAAAAAAAAACACAAACATGGATTAGTCACAGTGGCTAAAGGGTGGTTTAAAATATTAGCCACAGGCAAGGGGGATTCGCCCTGTGGCGAGTGGCAGCGCACACCCAGACATTAACCCTGTCTAACCCAACCCTCGGATCTGGATCTTCACCAAAATCGAATAAATCGTTCCTTGTCATACACCCAACCTATCCACTTGCAATCTTTTCCACCCCTATTAATCTTGCCCAATGCATCCCTCTTATTTGCAGGTTACTGTGTGACCCACCCCCCCTCCTCATTCTTTTCCCCCCTCTCTTCTTTTTCTATTCACCCATTCCCTTGCTTGTTTTGTCCAACTATTGCCCCACTGCCCTGCTGCCACCATGTTGCCTTTTAACTGTCATCTCGTGAAATTTAGTTAGCCTAAAAGAGATCATTTCTGACAGAGAGGCCTGGAAGTTTAAGAGATGGAGGACTGGAACTTTTAGTGATACAGTTTAACACAGAAATGTAAGGTGCTGAAGATGGGTAAGAACAATGAAAATAGGGATAACATTATGCAAGCGACAATCTTAGAACTTGTCACACAGGAGAAAGATCTTGGGATGGTACAATATATGTATATACCAGGCGTAGTGGCGTGCGCCTGTAATCCGGCTACTCGGAGGCTTGGGTTGGAGGATCGCTTGAGGATGGGAGCTCTGCACTGGGCCACGCTTCGAGAGGGTGTAGGGCAACCCGGAATCATGGCGAAACCCAATCCTTATCCCTGTGTCGTAAGAGGCGACCAGGGTTGCGTCAGGAAGGGCATCCGGCGTAAAAAAACCTATGCCAAATCGGTATGCGGATCATAACGGATGATCCGCTGTGGCAACCCCTAACGGGAGCAGCTGAAAGCCGAAAAACAATATATATATATATACACACACACACACACACACACACACACACACACACACACACACACACACACACACACACACACACACACACCGGGTGCAGTGGCGTGTGCCTGTAATCCGGCTACTCGGAGGCTTGGGTTGGAGGATCGCTTGAGGACGGGAGCTTTGCGCTGGGCTGCGCAATGAGAGGGTGTAGGGCAGCCCGGAATCATGGCGAAACCCAATCCATATCCCTGTGTCGTAAGAGGCGACCAGGGTTGCGTCAGGAAGCGCATCCGGCGTAAAACCTGTGCCAAGTCAGTATGCGGATCATAACGGATGATCCGCTGTGGCGACCACTAACGGGAGCAGCCGAAAGAAGAAGGAGAAGATATATATATATATATATATATGTATATATATATATATATATATATATATATATATATATATATATATATATATATATATATATATATATATATATATATATATATATATATATATATATATTGTTGCGGATTCGCGCCCGCCGGCGTGCTGACGGCCACGTAACTCGAATCGCGGCACGTCGCCCACCGGACGGACAATCCAGTCGTGACCCTCTCGGACTAACGCCGGGAACCAGTCACGGGTGGACCTTTCGGTCTCACCGCGATCGAGCCAATCAGCCCCCGCGTGGGATAGGGCTGCTCGCCAAATTCGACCTACCTAAGTACCCACACGGAGGGTAGACCGGGCGATCGCACCTCGCCGCAGGTCGACTTCGGACACGGGCCACTTAAGCGACCCGTTCCGTACTATCAGAATAACCGAGCGGTGTTATCGTCGACCTCGACGGTTCGATTAATTATCGGGCGTATTCAGCCCACTACCAACCCTTTACGTGAAGCAAGATGAGGATTCAATGGGAGAAAAAGACGAAGCGAAGCGGGAGAACAGTTCAATAATAAAGCACATTTATTCGCGGCACACGGGAAGCACACATATTCAATTCCACCAAAAGCACACAAAAAAAAGAAAACACAATTCCATTTACACAAAAAGCAAATATAAAAGCGAAGACAATGCAGAGCTAATACCGACTACCGAGCACACGGCAACACTTATACAATTCTACTTCACAGACGGCGCCGACAACACATACCCAAAACCAAGGAAAAAAAATACCCTCAAGGATGAGGCGGGCCTGAGGCCAAGACCGGGTCGCGCCTACCCGTCTGGTGATGAGACGCGGAGCGGCGATGGCGCCCCAACTCCGCGGACCTCGCCGACAGTGTCTGGCAGGGGGTGGGAAAGGGGCCCCCTTGGTCGCACTATCTCAGCGCGGGGGGAAACAGGAGGGGGTTGCTGATGCTCGGGGTATAGAGGATCTTTATTATCCCTGGTGTGCGTCTCCACCTCGGCCAGGTCGCGCTGCCGGCCTTCCTCGGGCGTGCAGCTCCCGGCACCGTCGCGAGCACCCCCTCGTCTGCCTTCGCCGCTGCCGCCTCTCCGCCTCTGGACTCTCCACCCTGGACTCTTCTTTGGGCTCTCCTCGTTCGACTCTCTTCAGCTTCTCCAGCTACTGCAGGCTTCGGGCTCCAGACTTCCACACGGCTCTGACTGACGAACACGGTCCTTTTATCCCCCGTAGCTTCGCCTTTGACCCCCTCCCTTTGACCTTTCACCTCGCTCCCCATTGGCCCGAGAAAAAGTGGGCGTGAAGGCTTTTTGATCCACAAATTTGCATATATCGATCGTTCTGGAGGCGGGGCCAAATCGCCCCTCGCTCACCGATTGGACGGCAAAAAGTGGGCGTGTGTCGTTTTTGATCCGTTTTTGAAGCACAAAATCCGTGATTTTGTACACGCTGTTCAACGTGCGCCCTGCACGAGTCCAACACCGGTACCCACAGCGGGGCAAGAACGGTGGCGATGCTACGGTTGCGAGGTGTGACGTGAAGGTCGTGGCGGTTGTGGTGAAGCGGTGTTGTGGTTGGTGGTTGATGTTGTGGTTGTGGTGGTAATCATGGCGGTTGGTCCAAAATAAAGATAGTAAAAGAAAAACGGCTATCCTGAAGAGTCGCAGCACGCATATATGACATGTATTCCCACTAGACAACGGGTTTGGGCCTAACTACACATGTACTTGCCGAGATACCTCACCTAAGGGACCTGAATGGTGGTTTGCGAATTTGGTAACCACAACACTACCCCCTCCCCTTTTTACAGACTCGTCCCGAGTCGTCAAATTTTCGTGTGCCATCATGTGTAGTTTTCCCCTAGTACATTTTACCTACGGATCCCTGAGTGCGACATTCATGGTATTCGTGTCCCCAAAATAAATAACCTGAGGGCTGCGTAACTATCTAAACAAACTCACTCACACGGACGACTTAAATAAAATTGCCGGCGCTAAGACATACATGCCGGGGGCGCACTCATATTTACAGTACATCTTAACCTTAACTTACAAATTTTACACTAAACCATGGCCCAGGATCAATGAACTCTGCAAAAGAAAAGCAGTTAGCAGGGAGCCAGGCTGCCCACATGCAGTCTCTGGCTCAAACAATGCAGGTGACAGGGAACGTGGCTGGCTGCTCACACGCAGTCCAAGGCCTTCCCTTTTGAACTGAACGCAGTGAACCACAACGGTGCATGGGCTGCACAAACGTAGTCTCCGTGCCAGCTCAAGTGGCACACGCAATGAACACAACGAATGGATGCATGAACGGTTTGAACTGAATGCAGTGAACCACAACGGTGCATGGGCTGCACAAACGCAGTCTCCGTGCCAGCTCAAGTGGCACACGCAATGAGCACAACGAATGGATGCATGAACACAAACACGGTGCACGGGCCGCCACTGCAGGCCCGTGTTGTAGCTGCCAACAGGGCAGTTCTTGCAGCTTGCAAACTGTTGCCTTGATCCTGGCGCACATGGAAATGAACAGGGGGGGCAAAGCAAAAATTGAACGGGGCTGGTGAACGTGGGCAGTGGGCATGGCATGGCAAAGGCAGCAGGCAAACACAGCCGGCAGATGAACTGGCCGGCACAGGCCTTGAAGTACCACAGCTGCAGATGATCCGGCCGGCACAGGCCTTGCAGCACAGCAGCTGCAGACGAAGTGGGTCGGCCTTTGCCTTGCAGCAACGCAGCCAACAGATGAAGCTGGCCAGCCTTTGCCGTTCAGTGGAGGTTGGTGGAGGGGGTGCGGTGGTGCTGGCCACTCGGAAGGCGGGCTCGGACCTACCTACCTGTCTCCCTCCCACCTATCGCCTTTGCCTGTCACTGTACATACCCACTCCCTTAATTTGTCAAACCCCAATTTAGCCCCAACTTATTCTTTTGTTGTTTTTATTTTTACTTCCCCACTATAAATCGTCCCCTAACCCCCTTTATCGTCTTTGTTCGGCTAACCTATCCTGTCACCTAGCCTACTCCCAACCCCTACGTTCCCTTCCCGGAGGGGAATAAGGGAGAGCTAACGTCCTGTGTCGAGGCCCAACGAAGCCTCAGAATGGCCTCCCCAGAGTTCGGCGATCTATAACCAAAGTGGGTCCAGCGGCCCACAACGAGAGCGTGGGGATGGATGGTGCGGAGGGGTACATCTCCTAATCTACCCAAACCATTTAACTGTTAAACTACCCCGGGGCTTTCAACAAGCGCCTCTCGCTTAAACTATTGGTTCTATAAACCCAGATTCCCGTCGCCTGTGTTGGTGTCCTCACAATTTCGGGCCTCGCCCCCCAATTTTCTCTCCGTGCCCTCACACGGTCTCCTGGCTGGGACACGTGGCTCCCTTTGGCAGGCACGACCCTCTGCCGATTCTCCCGCTATGGCACCCCCGGGCACTGCACTGCCTCCGAGCCTACCAGCTCCCTAACACCGGGGAGTGCCCCCCATGGCACCTCCCCTGAAACGCACACGTGGCAGGCCGGCCTCCCGGGCCCCTTTCCGAGGGTCACCCGTGCCCACAACACTGCCCACGCGGCTAATGGCGCCCGGGCCCCCGCACCAAGCAGGCGCACCCGTGCCCACTACTCTATCCCGGCCCCCCATGGGCCCATGGCCTACCGCGGCCGACTAGCCTGGTGCCCGGGGTACCCACTCAGCGATACTCACCTTTCGCAGCCACGCTCCCAAGCCCGTCAACAGGGCTCCTGCACCCCTCCAAATGGGTCTCGAGCCTACATTCCCACCAACAACAAAACGACCTCCATTTTTCAATTTGACTAACCCAGCTAACTCACTTTACTCTGACCCCGGGGTCCCTTGGGCGGGAGTCACTCCTCCCCCCAATCACTCATCGCACCATGCATTCCCCATTCACTCCACACACACAGACCCGCTGGCCTCACTCACTCACCAAGCACATGCTTCCACTTCACTCACCATGTACACGCTTCCAATTCACTCACCAACAACTCTTCAACACACACACCACTGAACTCTGCCATCCTTCTATCTACATCCCCTAACTAACTCGTGCTCCCACGTCGTCCCTTAAACTATAGCACGTTCCATTTAACCTACGTAGCTAAACTACGTCCCCTCTACACATCCACAAGTCTGTCACTGTCTCCAAATAAATCATTTTATTTCCCATTTTCCCATCCTAAATCTGGCTACAATCCCTCTAACTAATCCATTCCACGGACTCCATGAGGACTTACCCCTGCCCCATGAAGTCGGTCTAACTAAGCTAACCCTTCCCCCGAACTAGTTTCCATCCTGTGCCCAGGGTCAAGGGGGTCTTCCACCCTTTGCCCAGGAATCCTGTGCACCCGAAAGTGAGGCTTGCTGTTTTCCTTTTTTTCTCTTTACATGCGCAGCACCTGCGCGGCAACTCAGAGCTCGCGCACTTTGCACCTGCCCGTGACGTCATGCAGCTGCACGTGTTCCTCGTCCCTCCTTGGACGGTACCATCCGGCAGAGATACCACTCCTGCCGGATTCCAACCACACGTGCAGCCATGACGTCACCGTGCGCAAAAAAAAAAAACAAGCCCCACGTCTCGAGGGGTTCCCCACGCGAACACATGTGCTTTGCCCGTTGGAGCTTAACACACACGATCGCGTGGAGAACCCGTCCGGTCCAAATCCGTTTACCTGCCTAAACTTTGTCCGTCCGCGGGATCGGCAAATCCACCGCGTGCGTTTCCGGACCGGGACTTCACTCTCGCAAGCGAGCACGTGGCGGTCTCGTGCGTTGCACAGCACGAACCGCGTGCTCACTGCTGGGCGAACCCGGCACGGTCCCCGAAACAGCTACAGCCGCTACTCGGCTTTCTCTCCTCTGTCGCCGTCTCCGTCGCCATTCCACACACGCATACCTGCGTGTTACGACGCACACAGTCCACTCCATCACATTCACACCGGGAGACGCGGCTGCGTGCTCCCGCATACCAACCGACATCTCCCTCACATACCGCTCTCTCACACACACGGTCTCCCTGGCACACAGCGACCTTGCACACGGCCATTCACTCACGCGTGCGGGGGCACTCACCCGCGGTGCCTCACTCGCACTCCGTGCCTCATCCACACACGCGGGGGCACTCACCCGCGGTACCTCACTCATACACACGGCGACACTCACACACGCGGTCTCTTCCACACACGGTGCCTCACCCACACACGCGGGGGCACTAACCCGCGGTGCCTCACTCATACACACGGCGACACTCACACACGCGGTCTCTTCCACACACGGTGCCTCACCCACACACGCGGGGGCACTAACCCGCGGTGCCTCACTCACACTCCGTGCCTCATCCACACACGGCATGCTGGGAAGCACGTACTCCGGCACCATCGCCACCACACCACTCACACACGGGGTCGCTTCCACACACGGGGACGCACTCACACCTTGCACCACACACACAGGGACAACCACACTGGGGATTTGTGTCCCCACAAGGGTCTCCGGGGCCTCTATACCCCCCAAGCTCTCCGTGCACCCGTCCACAGCACTCGTCCCCTCAACCTCGCAAAACACGACCGAACTCACCTGGTCGTGACTCACCTCAAGGGGGCATACTCCCTCCCCTCGTTCCTGGAGGAGGCCATCCAGGTGCTCGCACGGGGTCCCTGCACGCTCCGCGAGCTCACCCCTATTATCCTCCACTACCTCCGTGTGTGTGTGCGCGTCACTTACCCCGTCTTCCTCGTGTAGTCTTTCCTCTATTTTTTCTATCTCCCGTGTCTCTGCCAACTCTTCCCCCTTTACCTCCCTTGTCTCAACTATTATTTCCTTTGTCACGGCCTTCATGCCCGCCTGCAGGCATCGGCCCATGTTCTGCGTCTCACCCCGGAACTTTTTCATCTCTTCCCTCATTTGCTGTGTATTCGCATCCATCGTCGTTTTCACTTCATTCATTTGCTTGTTCATGTCTTTCATTTCGTTTGTATTTGCATCCATTTTTTCGATCATTTTCGCATTCATCTTTTCGTTCATTGCCGCCAGCATGGCGCATAGCTGGGCCATGTTGGATGCACTCAGCTGAGCCGTTTCGGCAAGGGTTGGGGAAGGGTTTTGGTGGAGAGGGGGGGGGGAGGTGTCATACACTGCGGCCGCTGCCGCACCCATTTCAGGTTCTGGGTTCAGTTGGGCGAGTCCGTGTTCCTGCACAATCAACATTTCCTGCACGGGGATTCCATCCTGGACCATGGACTCTACATTATTACACATATACATTTCTAATACCCCCGGCTCCCGCTCGCTTTGAGACGCCATCTTGCTTCTCGTGAAGGGTTAATTTGCTCGCTCGTAATTTGGAGGGAATCGGGGGTCGCTTCTCTCACCCCTGGACCGATTCCCGTGAATTTAGCCGGAGACAGGAGAGCCCGTTTTCCTGTTCTCCGATACCAGTGCCGCGAGGAGGGCGATGAATTTGTATCGCACGACCTGACACCAGTGTTGCGGTATTCACGCCCGCCGGCGTGCTGACGGCCACGTAACTCGAATCGCGGCACGTCGCCCACCGGACGGACAATCCAGTCGTGACCCTCTCGGACTAACGCCGGGAACCAGTCACGGGTGGACCTTTCGGTCTCACCGCGATCGAGCCAATCAGCCCCCGCGTGGGATAGGGCTGCTCGTCAAATTCGACCTACCTAAGTACCCACGCGGAGGGTAGACCGGGCGATCGCACCTCGCCGCAGGTCGACTTCGGACACGGGCCACTTAAGCGACCCGTTCCGTACTATCAGAATAACCGAGCGGTGTTATCGTCGACCTCGACGGTTCGATTAATTATCGGGCGTATTCAGCCCACTACCAACCCTTTACGTGAAGCAAGATGAGGGTTCAATGGGAGAAAAAGACGAAGCGAAGCGGGAGAACAGTTCAATAATAAAGCACATTTATTCGCGGCACACGGGAAGCACACATATTCAATTCCACCAAAAGCACACAAAAAAAAGAAAACACAATTCCATTTACACAAAAAGCAAATATAAAAGCGAACACAATGCAGAGCTAATACCGACTACCGAGCACACGGCAACACTTATACAATTCTACTTCACAGACGGCGCCGACAACACATACCCAAAACCAAGGAAAAGAAATACCCTCAAGGATGAGGCGGGCCTGAGGCCGAGACCGGGTCGCGCCTACCCGTCTGGTGATGAGACGCGGAGCGGCGATGGCGCCCCAACTCCGCGGACCTCGCCGACAGTGTCTGGTAGGGGGTGGGAAAGGGGCCCCCTTGGTCGCACTATCTCAGCGCGGGGGGAAACAGGAGGGGGTTGCTGATGCTCGGGGTATAGAGGATTTTTATTATCCCTGGTGTGCGTCTCCACCTCGGCCAGGTCGCGCTGCCGGCCTTCCTCGGGCGTGCAGCTCCCGGCACCGTCGCGAGCACCCCCTCGTCTGCCTTCGCCGCTGCCGCCTCTCCGCCTCTGGACTCTCCACCCTGGACTCTTCTTTGGGCTCTCCTCGTTCGACTCTCTTCAGCTTCTCCAGCTACTGCAGGCTTCGGGCTCCAGACTTCCACACGGCTCTGACTGACGAACACGGTCCTTTTATCCCCCCGTAGCTTCGCCTTTGACCCCCTCCCTTTGACCTTTCACCTCGCTCCCCATTGGCCCGAGAAAAAGTGGGCGTGAAGGCTTTTTGATCCACAAATTTGCATATATCGATCGTTCTGGAGGCGGGGCCAAATCGCCCCTCGCTCACCGATTGGACGGCAAAAAGTGGGCGTGTGTCATTTTTGATCCGTTTTTGAAGCACAAAATCCGTGATTTTGTACACGCTGTTCAACGTGCGCCCTGCACGAGTCCAACACCGGTACCCACAGCGGGGCAAGAACGGTGGCGATGCTACGGTTGCGAGGTGTGACGTGAAGGTCGTGGCGGTTGTGGTGAAGCGGTGTTGTGGTTGGTGGTTGATGTTGTGGTTGTGGTGGTAATCATGGCGGTTGGTCCAAAATAAAGATAGTAAAAGAAAAACGGCTATCCTGAAGAGTCGCAGCACGCATATATATGACATGTATTCCCACTAGACAACGGGTTTGGGCCTAACTACACATGTACTTGCCGAGATACCTCACCTAAGGGACCTGAATGGTGGTTTGCGAATTTGGTAACCACAACAATATATATATATATATATTGGGGGAGGGGCGGCGGTAAGCAGACAGCACAATGTCAGGTAGCTATAGGTAAAGCTAATCGGGTTTTAAGTTGTATTTGAAGGAGGATAAAGCAGTGTAAATCAAGAGGTAGTTTTAACACTACTGGAATTTGGTGAGGCCTCATCTGGCATATTGTGTTCAGTTTTGGTCACCAGATCAGAGGAAGAACATAAAGCTGCTCTCGAGAGGGTTCATCGCAGAAGGATGAGGTTGATTCTCGGCATCACTGGACTAAGCTATGAGGAACGAGTAAAGGAGACGGAACTTTTTTGTTTTACAATAGAAAGGAGGTAATTGCAAGGGGATCTGATGGAGATATTTAACTTGACGAAAGGTAAATATTGTGTATTTTATAAAGCCGGTTATGACCACCAATGATGTTCATTCTCCCCACTTCTCCTCCTCCCCCTGCCCAGTGAAATAGGTTCATAAAGTGATAGATTGAATTAACATGGTGTTGACAGAGTGCAGGCATGATGTGCCAGAAGGTTCTGGCATATCCCCGTATAAGTGCTGCATTTAGATGAAGTGAACGATAAGAGAAGGTTGTGTAAAGCTGCCAATGTGGTTTAATTGTTGTTTTATTTTTATTTTTAACGTGCATTTTTTTTTTTGTGATTGTAAAAATATACTTTTGCACACAAGCATTGCAACACTTTCAGTCCAGTTGCTTGTTGATCAGCTTCTAAATTGCTTGGTTATGGGAGTCACTTGTTGGCTTTGTGTTGTGCTTGGGGAAGTCATGGCCTCCTTGGTGGGCGTGCCTTAGCTGCACCCATAGGAGGCGTGGCTAAGCCTACCAACACCCTGTAGGCCGTCTTGACCCCCCTCCCCCCCCCCCCCCGATCACGTGACAATATACCACATTAGTCTCACATGTGTTTGACATTATGACAGGGGGTGCAGCACATCCCGATTTCTAAATGTTTCCCATGAGATAACAAAAAAATCAAACGGGTTGGAAACTGTAATGTTCATATTAGCAAGAATTCAATAAATCGTCGAGAGGGTGCCTCTTCCAAACGCAGATGGACAGCCCCTGACAATCGTGTTTGTCATGCTTTCCACACAAGATGTTCTTTACACATCTTTTAAACATCTCCGTGTTATGACCATTCCAGAAATGCACGGCTGTCACGTTTGGGTGAAATTTATGGTGCTGCATCCACTTATGTGGTCTGTATTTGTACCAATCGTTTGTCTAAAATGGTGAATGGTATGTTTGTCATCCCAAGTTTCATCTGCTTTATCTGAAAGCTTTAAAGGATTACTTGGCTATTGTTTAAATACAAACGATGGCAGCACTCAGGTGGAACGCATACCTCGACGAGGCTGAACAGTTTACGTTTTGTGTCCCACTGATAGGCTGGATCTGCTGACCTGAACCAAAATCTAATCGGCTTGTTATTGTCACCTAACCAACTCATACACCAAGTTTTGTCAAAATCCATCCATGACTTTTTGAGATATTATGCTGTATATAATTTTTAGCCAGATCTCTCAATGGTGAAGAATAACTTACAATTTTTTTTAATTGATCAATTAATTGAATTTTATCGATTTATTAATTACTTATTTATTTTATTTCTCATCGTGATAATATCTCGGGCACCTTTTGAGTTAGGAAGCTGATAATTGGACATGACTGTGAACAAGTGATTTGGTAAAAAGGGTGTTTCTGATTTATTGATTAATCAATTTATTGATTATCATTTTAAAATGAATTAATTTTCAAAAAGTTTCAGATTCTGATGAAAAGTGGTGGTTTTGGTATGCTATTGGCCAATTGATTAATAATTTAATTATTTTTTGAAGATTATTTATTTGTTTTAATTATGCACTTAATCATTTAATCAATTATTGTACACCACTCAATCCAAATTCCATCTTCATGTGCTACACAGTGGCATTGCCCGGTGCTGAAGGCGCCCTGGCAGTCACGTGCTGGAGGATTTGTTATTTATTTATTTGGCATGTACTTTGAATGGACCTCTACTTGTATTTTATTTTATTTTATTGTTATTCAAGATACTGACATAAATTCGATATTAATACATGTATTAAACTTATAAGTGTTTATTTGAAATATTTATGGTATTGTTTACATATTCTCGAATTATTGATAAACTTCTACATGTCATCCATCATTCACTTTCACTAGAGTGTAAAGATCCCTCTCTTTGCTGACGGGAATATACCAATGTTTGCATAATTTCAAAAAAAAAAAAACTCCAGTTGTTCATGGGAAAAAAAATGAAATTAGGCGGTGTATAGATATCGGCCTCGATATGAGAAATGAGATTCACCATTATTATAAGTGAAGATGAAAGAGGAATATATATTTTTTATTTTGATGTAAATTTACTGCGTAGTGTATTGCTTCATGCATTTATGTGCAGCAAGTTATATGCTGCATGTACTGCACGTATATGTGTGTATGCATGCTATGGTGCATGCGTACATGCATGCTGCACTGCCAATTGTGTATTGTTGGACAGATGCACGCAGGCACGCACGTAGGCACATCATGTCCATGCTGCTTTTATATTGTAGATCAATCTAATTTGGCATTCAAATTCTGAGAAAATATTTTCCAACACAGCTGTAGGGATGGATGACAGACACAGCATCAACAATATGATGTGAGAGTTGTTCAAGGTCCCTTGGTTTGCTCGTGTATACTTTTCTTTTAAAAAAAAAAAACTCAGAGATAACATTCTAAAGGTGTTAACTCGGGTGAACGAGTGGGCCATTTCAAAGGTCCTCCTCGAACAATCCAAAGGTCTGGCAAACTTTGATTTGAAAACACTTAAAAAATTCGAACAAAGAGAGGTGGTGCCCCATCATGTTGAAAAGTAGCTCTTTGTATTAAGTCAGGATTTTGTTGGAGTTGGAGAATAAAGAACTCTCTTAGCATGTTGAGGTTCGAAATGCTGGTGAGAGTGCATTCATCAGAAAATATGGTCCAAAGATGTGAGAACGTGGCATGGCCCACAGAACAATTACTTGAGTTGAATCCCTTTTGTGTTCATACAATTCATGTGGATTTTCTTCTCTCCATATCCTACAATTGTGATGATTAACTTTTCCTGATATGTGGAATGTAGTCTCATCACTAAATATGAGGTTTGATTGAAACAAAAAAATGTTCGTCCGAATAAGTTAAACTAATCATTGACAAACATTTACTCTTGTTTCACAATCTAAATCCTCTTCTCAAAGTTTATGAACTATTTGCATTTTATAACATTTTAACCTCAATTCTTTCTAAATTGTATCATAAACAGAGCTTTTCAGAATGTTTAACTCAAGTGATGCTCTGTCTTCTAATTGACTTTTTTGGGCTGTTGGCAAATACCTCCATAACAGCATTCACCCTTTCATTTGACTTTCTTGGCCTTCCAGCAGATTTCCCCTTCAGGACAGTTACTGTAGCCTCAAACTGATTCATCCATCTTCATATGGAATGTCTTTCAGTGCTGGTTTGTTCATTTCATGCTGAAAATGCCTTTGGGCTTGAATGATTGAACCACATTCATGTACAAATCTCTCAATTTTTGCTTTCTTTTGAGGACTTGTCATTTTATCAGGAAACCCCTGAAACAGAAAGAAAATAACGATCAATATGCACAACAAACTGAAACTTACAAGTGTAATACATGTACAATATTCATATCAAATTTATGTGAGTATTTTGAATAACACTAAAACGATTTGAACAACGTTCTTCTTAGTGTATTCATTTTCAGGCACTCTGCATAAAAGGCCTGTGTATTTATTTATCTGTCACAGTGGAAGTGACCTCGTGTTTACGGAAGTGATGTCGCGACTGCCTTCGCTTGATTGGTTGGACACTTGGCCAGACTCTGCCCACAATCAAATCATGTACCACCATTTGTGAAGCAGTTCAGGCTTCAGGCCTGAGGCCTGAGGCCTCAGGGCCAGCCGATGGCTTGGTTCAATTCAAATCATCCTAGGTGAATAACCA
>NC_140964.1:63559231-63574231 GCF_056783735.1 Eptatretus burgeri | reverse complement strand
TGTAGTTTCTGAGAAGTTGCAAGTATTTGTGGATGGACGGACGGACGGACAGATGATTCACCATCCCATAATCTCCCAAGAACTACTTTACAGGTGAACTAAAAACCATTCCTGGGAATATTATTACAAACAAACTACATTTGGAAACTGTCCGGTGTTCAGTGGCGATCCTGAAGAGAGTCCTTGGCACAAAACTTTGAGAACAGAAAACTTGGTCCATGAATCGTGACCCCTTACTGAAATGAAGGTGGATGATTTGAGCCTTCTCTGGGAGGACTCTATTACACATTCTGAAACCCGCATATGAAGACACGAGTCAACGAAGCACGCACGCACGCACACACACACACACACACACACACACACACACACACACACACACACACACACACACACACACACACACACACACACACACACACTTTGAGACCTGGGGAGAGAGCATTCAAAACCAATAGCTCGTACAAGCAGCGACCTTTGCACCCCACCGTTCGGCTCCTAATCTCATTCATACACCCTATAGTCCCCTCAACAGGGGGGATAGGTGGGGAACCGTGGAGAGGGGGGGGAATGGGGTCAGAGAGAGATGGACGGATGGACGGACGGACGGACATATATGAGGGATAAGGGTGGAAGAGAGGTGGTAGTGTTTGGAGGAAAAGGGGTGAGGGATTCCGGCAGATGCGACGCCCAGTTTATCGTCCATCCAAGAGAGGGCGCACACACTGATGAATCACCCAGCCTGTGAAACACCATGAGGACAATTTAGAGCTAGGTTGGGATTCGAATCCAGGCAACACAGAGTGAGCATGTGTACCTCTTGGCTTTCCTGCCGTGATGTGGCGATTCCTTGCTTCAGAACAGAAAATATTGTTTTCTCATTGTGATCATATAATTTACTTTGCTTTCCTACGTCCAGTGGAGAACCATGGTATCACTATTGAAAGTTGAAGAATGCAGCAAGTGGCTTGACCATGCAATGCACAAAACGTTTGAAGAAACGTTGAAAAGCTAAACTTTTAAATACCTCTACCACCGAAGGTGAAGGAGGTTATGTTTTCACATCTTTCTGTCTGTTTGTTTGTGTACAGGATATCTCAAACAGTTGTGATCGGATCCGGATGAAATTTTCTGAACAAGTTCAGTGTGTGACAAGGACGAAATGATTAGATTTTGGTAAAGATCCGGATCTGATGTCTTCAGTGATTCTTCACCATTGAGAGATAGGGCCAAAACGATACATAGCATGATATCTCCAAAAGTTTGAGACGGATTCAGATGAAACTTCAGTTTTGGTGAAGATGCGGATCCGGATTTGGATACGAAAATCATTTAACTCTCAAAGTGATTTTTCACCATTGAGAGATGGGGCCAAAAACGATATTGTAGTGTATAGCATGATATTTCAAAAATGTATTGAACCCGAAATGTTCTCGTGGATCAGGCATTACTTGGTGGAGGGATGCGCTCCACAGAGTGCCTTTCAGGTTTTTATTTGTATTTGTATCTCACAATAATAATACTGAGCACAAGGTCGCAGATTGAATCGTGTTTCATCCACATAATATGGAATCGTGCTTCATTCACACGGTATGGAATCGTGCTTCATTCACACGGTATGGAATCGTGCTTCATTCACACGGTATGGAATCGTGCTTCATTCACACGGTATGGAATCGTGCTTCATTGACACGGTATGGAATCGTGCTTCATTCACACGGTATGGAATCGTGCTTCATTCACACGGTATGGAATCGTGCTTCATTCACACGGTATGGAATCGTGCTTCATTCACACGGTATGGAATCGTGCTTCATTCACACGGTATGGAATCGTGCTTCATTCACACGGTATGGAATCGTGCCTCATTCACACGGTATGGAATCGTGCCTCATTCACACGGTATGGAATCGTGCCTCATTGACACGGTATGGAATCGTTCTTCATTCACACGGTATGGAATCGTGCTTCATTCACACGGTATGGAATCGTGCTTCATTCACACGGTATGCAATCGTGCTTCATTCACACGGTATGGAATCGTGCTTCATTCACACGGAATGGAATCGTGCTTCATTCACACGGTATGGAATCGTGCTTCCTTCACACGGTATGGAATCGTACTTCATTCACACGGTATGGAATCGTGCTTCATTCACACGGTATGGAATCGTGCTTCATTCACACGGTATGGAATCGTGCTTCATTGACACGGTATGGAATCGTGCTTCATTCACACGGTATGGAATCGTGCTTCATTCACACGGTATGGAATCGTGCTTCATTGACACGGTATGGAATCGTGCTTCATTCACACGGTATGGAATCGTGCTTCATTCACACGGTATGGAATCGTGCTTCATTCACACGGTATGGAATCGTGCTTCATTCACACGGTATGGAATCGTGCTTCATTCACACGGTATGGAATCGTGCTTCATTCACACGGTATGGAATCGTGCTTCATTCACACGGTATGGAATCGTGCTTCATTCACACGGTATGGAATCGTGCTTCATTCACACGGTATGCAATCGTGCTTCATTCACACGGTATGCAATCGTGCTTCATTCACACGGTATGCAATCGTGCTTCATTCACACGGTATGCAATCGTGCTTCATTGACATGGTATGCAATCGTGCTTCATTCACACGGTATGCAATCGTGCTTCATTCACACGGTATGCAATCGTGCTTCATTCACACGGTATGCAATCGTGCTTCATTCACACGGTATGCAATCGTGCTTCATTCACACTGTATGCAATCGTGCTTCATTCACACGGTATGCAATCGTGCTTCATTCACACGGTATGCAATCGTGCTTCATTCACACGGTATGCAATCGTGCTTCATTCACACGGTATGCAATCGTGCTTCATTCACACGGTATGCAATCGTGCTTCATTCACACGGTATGCAATCGTGCTTCATTGACACGGTATGCAATCGTGCTTCATTGACACGGTATGGAATCGTGCCTCATTGACACGGTATGGAATCGTGCCTCATTGACACGGTATGGAATCGTGCCTCATTGACACGGTATGGAATCGTGCCTCATTGACACGGTATGGAATCGTGCCTCATTGACACGGTATGGAATCGTGCCTCATTGACACGGTATGGAATCGTGCCTCATTGACACGGTATGGAATCGTGCCTCATTCGCACGGTATGGAATCGTGCCTCATTCGCACGGTATGGAATCGTTTCTCATTCGCACGGTATTGAATCGTGCCTCATTGACACGGTATGGAATCGTGCTTCATTCACACGGTATGGAATCGTGCTTCATTCACACGGTATGGAATCGTGCTTCATTCACACGGTATGGAATCGTGCTTCATTCACACGGTATGGAATCGTGCTTCATTCACACGGTATGGAATCGTGCTTCATTCACACGGTATGGAATCGTGCTTCATTCACACGGTCTGCAATCGTGCTTCATTCACACGGTCTGCAATCGTGCTTCATTCACACGGTATGCAATCGTGCTTCATTCACACGGTATGCAATCGTGCTTCATTCACACGGTATGGAATCGTGCTTCATTCACACGGTATGGAATCGTGCTTCATTCACACGGTATGGAATCGTGCTTCATTCACACGGTATGGAATCGTGCTTCATTCACACGGTATGGAATGGTGCTTCATTCACACGGTATGGAATGGTGCTTCATTGACACGGTATGGAATGGTGCTTCATTCACACGGTATGGAATCGTGCTTCATTCACACGGTATAGAATCGTGCTTCATTCACACGGTATGGAATCGTACTTCATTCACACGGTATGGAATCGTGCTTCATTCACACGGTATGGAATCGTGCTTCATTCACACGGTATGGAATCGTGCTTCATTCACACGGTATGGAATCGTGCTTCATTCACACGGTATGGAATCGTGCTTCATTCACACGGTATGCAATCGTGCTTCATTCACACGGTATGCAATCGTGCTTCATTCACACGGTATGCAATCGTGCTTCATTCACACGGTATGCAATCGTGCTTCATTCACACGGTATGGAATCGTGCTTCATTCACACGGTATGCAATCGTGCTTCATTCACACGGTATGGAATCGTGCTTCATTCACACGGTATGGAATCGTGCTTCATTGACACGGTATGGAATCGTGCTTCATTGACACGGTATGGAATCGTGCTTCATTGACACGGTATGGAATCGTGCTTCATTGACACTGTATGGAATCGTGCTTCATTCACACGGTATGGAATCGTGCTTCATTCACACGGTATGGAATCGTGCTTCATTGACACGGTATGGAATCGTGCCTCATTGGCACGGTATGGAATCGTGCCTCATTGACACGGTATGGAATCGTGCCTCATTGACACGGTATGGAATCGTGCTTCATTGACACGGTATGGAATCGTGCTTCATTGACACGGTATGGAATCGTGCTTCATTGACACGGTATGGAATCGTGCCTCATTGACACGGTATGGAATCGTTCCTCATTGGCACGGTATGGAATCGTGCCTCATTGGCACGGTATGGAATCGTGCCTCATTGGCACGGTATGGAATCGTGCCTCATTCGCACGGTATGGAATCGTGCCTCATTCGCACGGTATGGAATCGTGCCTCATTCGCACGGTATGGAATCGTGCCTCATTCGCACGGTATGGAATCGTGCCTCATTCGCACGGTATGGAATCGTGCCTCATTCGCACGGTATGGAATCGTGCCTCATTCGCACGGTATGGAATCGTGCCTCATTCGCACGGTATGGAATCGTGCCTCATTGACACGGTATGGAATCGTGCCTCATTGACACGGTATGGAATCGTGCTTCATTCACACGGTATGGAATCGTGCTTCATTCACACGGTATGCAATCGTGCTTCATTCACACGGTATGCAATCGTGCTTCATTCACACGGTATGCAATCGTGCTTCATTCACACGGTATGCAATCGTGCTTCATTGACACGGTATGGAATCGTGCTTCATTCACACGGTATGCAATCGTGCTTCATTCACACGGTATGCAATCGTGCTTCATTCACACGGTATGCAATCGTGCTTCATTCACACGGTATGCAATCGTGCTTCATTCACACTGTATGCAATCGTGCTTCATTCACACGGTATGCAATCGTGCTTCATTCACACGGTATGCAATCGTGCTTCATTCACACGGTATGCAATCGTGCTTCATTCACACGGTATGCAATCGTGCTTCATTCACACGGTATGCAATCGTGCTTCATTGACACGGTATGGAATCGTGCCTCATTGACACGGTATGGAATCGTGCCTCATTGACACGGTATGGAATCGTGCCTCATTGACACGGTATGGAATCGTGCCTCATTGACACGGTATGGAATCGTGCCTCATTGACACGGTATGGAATCGTGCCTCATTGACACGGTATGGAATCGTGCCTCATTGACACGGTATGGAATCGTGCCTCATTGGCACGGTATGGAATCGTGCCTCATTGACACGGTATGGAATCGTGCCTCATTGACACGGTATGGAATCGTGCCTCATTGACACGGTATGGAATCGTGCCTCATTCGCACGGTATGGAATCGTGCCTCATTCGCACGGTATGGAATCGTTTCTCATTCGCACGGTATTGAATCGTGCCTCATTGACACGGTATGGAATCGTGCTTCATTCACACGGTATGGAATCGTGCTTCATTCACACGGTATGGAATCGTGCTTCATTCACACGGTATGGAATCGTGCTTCATTCACACGGTATGGAATCGTGCTTCATTCACACGGTATGGAATCGTGCTTCATTCACACGGTATGGAATCGTGCTTCATTCACACGGTCTGCAATCGTGCTTCATTCACACGGTCTGCAATCGTGCTTCATTCACACGGTATGCAATCGTGCTTCATTCACACGGTATGCAATCGTGCTTCATTCACACGGTATGGAATCGTGCTTCATTCACACGGTATGGAATCGTGCTTCATTCACACGGTATGGAATCGTGCTTCATTCACACGGTATGGAATGGTGCTTCATTCACACGGTATGGAATGGTGCTTCATTGACACGGTATGGAATGGTGCTTCATTCACACGGTATGGAATCGTGCTTCATTCACACGGTATGGAATCGTGCTTCATTCACACGGTATGGAATCGTGCTTCATTCACACGGTATGGAATCGTGCTTCATTCACACGGTATGGAATCGTGCTTCATTCACACGGTATGCAATCGTGCTTCATTCACACGGTATGCAATCGTGCTTCATTCACACGGTATGCAATCGTGCTTCATTCACACGGTATGCAATCGTGCTTCATTCACACGGTATGGAATCGTGCTTCATTCACACGGTATGCAATCGTGCTTCATTCACACGGTATGGAATCGTGCTTCATTCACACGGTATGGAATCGTGCTTCATTGACACGGTATGGAATCGTACTTCATTGACACGGTATGGAATCGTGCTTCATTGACACGGTATGGAATCGTGCTTCATTGACACTGTATGGAATCGTGCTTCATTCACACGGTATGGAATCGTGCTTCATTCACACGGTATGGAATCGTGCTTCATTGACACGGTATGGAATCGTGCCTCATTGGCACGGTATGGAATCGTGCCTCATTGACACGGTATGGAATCGTGCCTCATTGACACGGTATGGAATCGTGCTTCATTGACACGGTATGGAATCGTGCTTCATTGACACGGTATGGAATCGTGCTTCATTGACACGGTATGGAATCGTGCCTCATTGACACGGTATGGAATCGTGCCTCATTGACACGGTATGGAATCGTTCCTCATTGGCACGGTATGGAATCGTGCCTCATTTGCACGGTATGGAATCGTGCCTCATTTGCACGGTATGGAATCGTGCCTCATTCGCACGGTATGGAATCGTGCCTCATTCGCACGGTATGGAATCGTGCCTCATTCGCACGGTATGGAATCGTGCCTCATTCGCACGGTATGGAATCGTGCCTCATTCGCACGGTATGGAATCGTGCCTCATTCGCACGGTATGGAATCGTGCCTCATTCGCACGGTATGGAATCGTGCCTCATTCGCACGGTATGGAATCGTGCCTCATTGACACGGTATGGAATCGTGCCTCATTGACACGGTATGGAATCGTGCCTCATTGACACGGTATGGAATCGTGCTTCATTCACACGGTATGGAATCGTGCTTCATTCACACGGTATGGAATCGTGCTTCATTGACACGGTATGGAATCGTGCTTCATTCACACGGTATGGAATCGTGCTTCATTGACACGGTATGGAATCGTGCTTCATTGACACGGTATGGAATCGTGCTTCATTCACACGGTATGGAATCGTGCTTCATTCACACGGTATGCAATCGTGCTTCATTCACACGGTATGCAATCGTGCTTCATTCACACGGTATGCAATCGTGCTTCATTCACACGGTATGCAATCGTGCTTCACTTGCAGGGTGTAGTCTCCTCCCTGTGTGTACTTTCGAGAAACACTAAAATTACATCATGAAAATAACATTTAGTTCTTTAAAGAGGCTTTTACCGTCTATTTAAAAGTTCTCGCCTTTTATTTGAGCTGTCTGGTCTTGAAAGTGAATTTCTGTGAAATCTGATCCGACAAAAAAAAACCCAACTCTCACACAGAAAGTCAATCTTACCTGCAATGTGGGTCTAAAATACCTGATGGTCTTTTTTATGGTGAACAAAGATTCATGGCAGGATGGCCTTGAGGTGAACACGCTCTTCTCGAAGCTGTTTAGCCTTGGTTCAAATCCTGACCAGCTATAAACTGTCATCCCGATGCAGGTTGGGTGATTCATCAATGTGTGTGCCATCTGTCGGATGGACGTTAAGCTGGTCGTCTTGTCTGCCGGTATTTGTTGGTTGACGTGCAAGATCGCCACGGGCTATCACCGGCACCATCAACAAATTACAAATTCCTGCCTTAACTATTCCTGGGAAGGCAATGGCAAACTACCCAATATACCCCTTTCCAGAAATCTCTTCAGTAGCACCGACCCTCTGTAACAGAGTCTGGTACATCAGATTCAAAAGACTCGTGGAGGAGCAATTTACATCCCGTATATCACATATTTTATTGGGCGGACATCAATGCACAGTACCTTATTTATTTATGATATGGACATTAGTAGACATCATTGCATTTTACCATTAATTGCAAGGACATAAATAGACGGTAAACACACAAATGGTCACTATATGGTATTTTAACCTGGGTTACCTGCATCGTTGGGTGGAAATGGGAATACCAATAGGCGATCTCTTCCACCAGAGTAAACTTTTCATCACCGACACTGGTGACCTGAATATTCTGTGAATAACAAGTAAGTTACTACCATAGGGTACAACAATGAACTGCTACCTAATGAACAATAATATTTAGACGAAGGAAAGAAAAATCACCTGGATAAACAGCACAGTATGGGATTCGAACCTGTGGTTACAGCTTCACATATAAGTTGCTGACAATGTCAAAATACTTCTGGACATACCAATTTCAAAAAAACAACTTTACTCCATTCCATAAAAATGAATGGGAATTCAGAACCAGGAAAAGATCAGGTGGCCCATCACACCTGTGCTACAGCACAATGCAAGAGCACTGCTGGTCTTTTGAAATAATCTTATTTATTTCTATCTTTTCAAACAGGTCTCGAGGCTCACCGAAGAGTAGAAGGAACAACAGGGGAGGCAAAGGATCAAGCAGATGCAAGATGGAGCGGATGGGAAACAAGAGGAGTTGCAAGGTGAAAGGGGGGATGGATAGGGTCTCGGTCTTTCACAAAGAATACCCGAATAGGTAGAAGAACATTCGTACACATTGCATGTGTTTTTTTTTTGCACTCGTACTTAAAGTTTTCTTTGGTTTTTGCAAATCGATTTGGTATCACACAAATGCATCACACCAGAATGACAGAATGAGCGGTTTGGAGACAAGGGCGTGTGCAGCATGAATGTACAGACACGGGATTGAAAACAAAGGATTGTGTGTGTGGTGCTTTATAACAAATGTCAAGCACGGTACAAGCAGATTAGACTTCACCCACAGGGTTTACCGAAGTGCTATGATAATAAATATCTAAACTTTTTCAATAATGTCAGATTGAGTCCAGCATTTGGAACACTTTGTTTAAAGAGAACATTTCTGTTTGTTCTTGGCTTTATTAAATACACAATATTCTTACAAGAGGAATTCAAAAAGGGTGACAGGATGGTTCGGAGGTAGTGCACTTGCCTTTGAGTTGTCAAGCCTGGTTTTGAATTCTGCCTCGACTATACAAGGACGCAGACACACACCGACGCAGACACACACACTGACGCAGACACACGTCTCCCCAACCATTGATCTACACAATGAATAAAATGTACAATAATCGTATCATACAATCGATAAACTCCCTTTTGTAAGTTTAAACACAACTTGTCCAACAACCTTCTCAATGTGTCCGAAATCCTGGTCGAAGCAAAAATACAGTTCCATCCATATCCTTTTCAACAATAGAAGCCCTGTTATCCTCATCACCTACCTGTCCTGTAACCCGTGTCTGTAGCGAATGATGACATCAGCAGTCATTCACATTCTTTGATGGAGAAACCGATTGACAAAACCCCCCAGTGTTGTTTCATTGGGAATTGTCAAATCGATTTTTCTCCAATGAAATATTCGCTGCAAGGTCTCAGCGAGCTGCAAGTTTAAGTACGGCACAGTGAAAGGCTTTTCATCAGTCGTCACCTGAATCTGATGACACTGTCCCGTGTCTGTCCGTCATGACGAAGATACATGACGATCTCATTGCGAGCTGAGCTAATGCTGCTTTTCAAGGCCTCAATAACCCCACAAGATAATTCCATAAGTCAGTAATTTATATCGTTTGAGACGTTCGTGTTGCTTGGATTACCCAACGCGTGACATGTACTTGGGCTGTTCAAAAAGTTCTCGGAATGAGATGCTCACTGCAATCCAAGAAATATAAACTTTATTTTTCAATATATATATCAACACATGGTGCATGTAAGAAAAGACTTTTTTTTTTTTCTTTTTCATTTATTTAATATTTTTATTGCCCCCAATTATTTCCCACATTATTGTGGGGTGGGGGGGGGGGATGGTTCTGGTTCAAGTCTTTCACGAAGTAGCTGTCCAGGCCTGGCGTTTGACTGGAAGCAATTTGTAATTTGTTCAGGCAGGGTGCCAGCGATAATTCACCTACCCTTTGCAAAAGACCCCGTGGGATCTTTAACGACCAGTCCTGGCAGTTGGGTCTTTTGTCTTGACGTCCATCATCCAAACATCGATTTATTTTTGCCCCGCTTGCGAAACACCAGGATGGCAGTTCGCAGCTCGGTCGGGTAGACAGCTCAAAGGTGAGTGTGTATCCTTGGCTCTCCTGGTATCCCCTCAATGTCGACGTATAACATCGAAAGATAAAAATTTGCATTTCTTGGACTGTTGTAAGCATGTCGTTCCGAGAGCTTTTTGAACGTCTCACGGTAACGTCTGCCAGAAGCATTGTTTAACGCACGAAAACATGAATGCAGGTTTTAATGGAAGCATGATCGGAGACGGAATAACAAGCGTGGGATGAAAGGCCCAAGTGTGGTAAGGGCCTATAGTGTGGGAGTTTTAATGGCACACACTTACGTTAACACACGTTAATGCACTGTCGCACAAAGTTTGGTTTGAGTAAACAATGAGGCAATATTATTGCAAAGGAGCGGTCATTTGGCCTATAGATGGAGCCAAAGGGATGGTGAGGATAAGGGGGTGAACGGCATGAGGGTGGTCTGCAGCATAACCTGGGTGGTAACGGGTGTGCGCACACACGGTTAAAGGGGTGACTCATTTTGATGCCAACAGATGTACTGCTAATAATTACACCGTGAAGATGTTTCTGCGCACATGGAAAGACACCAAACTCGTTGTCATGATTTCTTCGATTCTGAATCTCAAGGGAGGCTGTTTTTTTTTTTTTGGGGGGGGGGGGGGGGTGCCAACCGACCAAAACCCCAGGCCCGAGGCAGTTAATTCGTTACAGATTCGCCTCTGGCTTGGCAGAGGAGCCAAAAAGGCTCGAACGTGTCTCGGTGTCACCGTGTAAACTTGGGGGGGGGGGGGGGGAGGCCACGAAGCCTGCCCTGCCACGGAACGTCGGGAGAGATGACTGATGAGCCCGCGATGGTCGTCTCGAAAGGCACGAGAGCGCACGTGGCTCGGGAAAAACGGGCAAATCTTCGGGACGTTTGTGGTCAGAGCAAAATGATGTGATGCATGTTGATACCATTATGCCATCAAAGGGCTCTAAATAACGTCTGTGCCTGGATTCAAGTAGCACGAACTGGAGATAATGCATACGTGGGAAAAGATGTATCGTGAAAATGGGAACCGGTTCAGGAGTATGAGATAATGCAAGAAAAACAACTGGATAGGTACAGTGTGGATTCAAACGGCTCATTCCGTCCCCACTCCCACACGAGTGACAGATTGTGAAGCGGGCATGGTTTACATAACTAGGATGGATGAAGGTTTCGTCATGAGGGATTGAAGATTTAGGGGGGGGGGGTGGTGGAGCTGTTGCGCAGGCTGAGTTCTGCTGTGGAACAGCTGGAGAGACAATCGATCTTCGGTGGGTATATGCTCTGCTGGACCCGTAAATGGCAGTGTTCGAAGTCCCTGTGAAGGTATGAGTTGTAGCCTGTTGGTCGTGTTGCAGACACAATGAGGACAGCAAAAGCATCCCGAGCTGTGATTGCACTCACATTTGAAACTCCGCAATGTCATCGGAATGTCCTTGGCAATGCTGGAATGCTGTTTGCAATGTAAAATAACCTTTCCAAGAATGGTTTTCTTTCCTATAATTGTGAAGTCCAAAGTATCAGAACGAAGCACTCTCTTTCAAATGGTGTTTCACATTGTGCTTCGTAATGCCTTAGGATAACGGCCGAGAAAACATTGGGACATTTTTCCATGAGGTCTGGACACCATGGGTGGACCGTGCACACCTGGCCAACGGACCTTGGCAAGGCCACGAGTCACGTGATCGACTTTTATTGCTGGATTGATTTTATACATATATATGTATATGTATGGAAATTTTATATACTTCTTTATTTTTATGTATATATATATATATATATATATATATATATATATATATATATATATATATATATATATATATATATATATATATATATATATATATATATATATATATATATATATATATATATATATATATATATATATACATATTGTATACACTGATGAGCCATAACATTATTACCACTGACAGGTGAAGTGAATAACATTGATTATCTTGTTACAATGGCACCTGTCAAGGGGTGGGATATATTAGGCAGCAAGTGAACAGTCAGTTCTTGAAGTTGATGTGTTGGATGCAGTAGAAATGGGCAGGAGTAAAGACCTGAGCGACTTTGACAAGGGCCAAATTGTTCTGGCCAGATGACTGGGTCAGAGCATCTCTGAAACTGCAAGGCTTGTGGGGTACTCCCGGTCAGCAGTGGTGAGTACCTTCCGACAGTGGTCTGAGGAGGGACAAACCACAAACCGGCGACAGGGTGTTGGGTGCCCAAGGCTCTTCGATGCGTGAGGACAACGAAGACTATCCTGTCTGGTCCGAACTGACAGGTCTACTGTGGCACAAGTCACAGAAAATTTTATTGGTGGTCACGGGAGGAAGGTGTCACAATCCACAGTGCATCGTACCCTGCTGCGTAGGGGGCAGCATAGCCGCAGACCGGTCAGAGTGCCCATGATGACCCCTATCCACCGTCGAAAGCACGTACAATGGGCACGCAAGCATCTGAACTGGACCTTGGAGCGCTGGAAGAAGGTCGCCTGGTCCGATGAGTCCCGTTTTCTTTTAGATCACATGGATGGCCGTGTCCGTGTGCGCCGTTTACCAAGGGAAGTGATGGCAACAGGATGCACTGTGGGAAGATGACAAGCCGGTGGAGGGAGTGTGATGCTCTGGGCAATGTTCTGCTGGGAAACCCTGCGTCTGGCCATTCAAGTGGACATAATTTGACACGTGTCACCTACCTAAACATCGTTGTAGACCAGGTACACCCCTTCATGGCAATGGTATTCCCTGATGGCAGTGGCCTCTTTCAGCAGGATAATGAGTCCTGCCACACTGCACACATTGTTCGGGAATGGTTTGAAGAACATGATGAAGTGTTCACGGTGTTGCCCTGGCCTCCAAATTCTCCAGATCTCAATCCGATTGAGCATCTGTGGGATGTCAGGTCAGGTCAGGTATGGGAGCATGTGCCAGAACAGCGCGTCGCTGCGTCCACTTTCCGCCGGTACTCCAGGGGCTTCTGTCTGGCCATCCCCCAGGCAGATGCCAGGCCCATCCCCATCTCCTTGAGATGATGGTCAACCTGCTGCAACCACGAGGCACGTGGTCGGCCCACTGGCCTCCTCCACTCATGAGACTCATGAGAGAATCTGGTGAGCAGGATCAGCATCAGGAAAACGAGCCACATGTCCATACAGCCGCAACTGACGCTCACGGACTATGCAGATAACAAATCTCATCCGAGTCTCTCTCAGCAACCGCTCGTTGGACACAAAATCCGACCAGCGATAGCCAAGGATTCTCCGAAGACACCTGGTACCAAAGGAATTAAGTCTCCGTCTCAGATCCTTGGTCAGAGTCCAAGTCTCGCATCCATAGAGCAAGACTGGAAGTACCAAGGACCTGAAGACTCGGAATTTCGTCCTCCCGCACAGGTACCGGCAGCGCCACACCCCATGATCCAGTGAATTCATGACTCCCCAGGCCCGACCCAAACGTGTATTGACCTCTGACTCGCAGCCAGCAGAGACATGAATATCACTGCCAAGGTAAGTGAATCTCTCCACGACCTCAACATCCTCACCACAAACAGACACAGACAGGACAGCAGCATCCAAGATGTCACCGAAAGCCTGGATCTTAGTTTTGACCCAAGAAACCCGTAATTCCAGCGGCTCCGACTCCTCATTCAGCACCTCGAGGGCCCCCAAAAGGATGTCTAAAGTCTCCGCAAAGATGACTGCATCATCTACAAAATCAAGGTCCGAGATCTTGACATTCCCAAACGATGCACCGCAACTTGATCTCTCTGACATCCTCCCTAAAATCCAGTCCATACAAGTGCTGAAAAGTGTGGGGGCAAGTACACATCCCTGACGAACTCCAGCAACAACTGGAAATAAGTCAGAGATGGTACCACCACACTTCACAGCACTCTCAGTACCAGAGTAGAGTTCAGACATCAGATCGATCAGTTTTGGTGGCACCCCACGAAGACCAAGAATCCTCCAGAGGACATCCCGATTCACTGAATCGAACGCTTTACAGAGATCAACATAGGCTGCAAGCAGCCCCTGCCGAAACTCTCGTCTGCGTTCGGTGAGGACACGAAGGGCAAGGATACGGTCAATCGTTGACCTCTTTGGTGTAAAGCCTGACTGCTCTGGACGCTGGTGCTCAAGCAGATGGTGGCGAACCCTATCAAGAATTATCCGAGCAAAGACCTTGCCCGGCACTGAGAGCAGCGTCACCCCTCGGTAGTTGTTGCAGTTTTGGCGATCACCCTTCCCTTTCCAGAGAGGGACAACAAGGCCCCTCTTCCAGTCAGTTGGGATGATGCCTGTGTTCCAGGCAGAGCACAAAACTGCATGCAACGACACGAGTGCAGCATTTCCACCAGCCTTGAGAAGTTCGGCATGGATGCCACAGATCCCTGGAGCTTTGCCCCGTTTCAACTGGTTCACTGCAGCCCGTGTTTCCACAAGCGAAGGTGGACCACAGTTGATTCGAGGGTCGGCAACAGGGATTGTAACACCCTTGACGTCCAACTCGACAGCTGGGGGATCAGCCTGGTACAACCGCTCAAAGTAACCGGCCCAGCGGGCCTTCACTTCAGACTCCTCTGTCAAGAGCCTACCACTCTCTG
>NC_140964.1:63534231-63554231 GCF_056783735.1 Eptatretus burgeri | reverse complement strand
CGGCGTTAGTCCGAGAGGGTCACGATTGGATTGTCCGTCCGGTGGGCGACGTGCCGCGATTCGAGTTACGTGGCCGTTCGCACGCCGGCGGGCGCGAATCCGCAACAATATATATATATATATATATATATATATATATATATATATATATATATATATATATATATATATATATATGTATATATTGTTCCGGATCTGGAAACCATTTGCATTCAACATACAGATGTCCCAAAAGTCAGTTATGTCATTAAGTATGTGTCGTCAGATCCCTTTCCTTTTGTCTAGTGGGAGAATCAAAGGTGTGCGTTGCGATTTCTTTTTAGTTAGGCTATTAAATCTTTACATCCAACGAACCCTCCAATGAACAACCAGCAACGATTCCATTCCCCATCACGATCCACCACCCACCCACTGTCTACAAGCACTCTGACTTGCTAAGGCAGGGTCTTGCAGCCATTCCTTGCTGCTTCCACCGATGTTCCTTCCACAAATGTTGTAGCTCTTGCACGACGGCCTGTGCAACATTGATACTGTTACTCATCAAGTATGAACCCGCGTGGAAGACTGGCTGGGGTTTCCCAGCAGGGGTCATTGTAGCGTTGATACTGTTACTCGTTGAGTGTGGGCCCGCGTGGAGGAGTGGCTGGGGATTCCCGGCAGGGGCCAAGGCTCCGCCCCAGAAAGGTGGGCCGTAGGACCTGTCCAATGAGAGGCGGACAGCGAGGGGTGTTCACCTAGGCCCCTCCCTGCTGAGGGAGTTCCATAAATTCCCGAGCATTCTCTGAGGCAGGTGGTCTTTTTGAGGTTTTGTGTGGTCTTTTTGAGGTCTTGGAGGGTCTTTTTCGGGTCGTGGAGAGTCTTTTGTAAGTTCTTTTGAAGAGTTGTTGGTGGGCATCGAGGCGGCGAACGTGCCTCTGCTGGCCCTCTACAAGGAAGGGAAGAGCCACCCCGACCCCCCTCCATGGACCCCGGCCATTCACCACCTGAGCTCCACCATGAACCTTGAGTCCCACACGTGCAACTTGGGACCAAACCAGCGGCCATTGTCAGGTGCCGCATCGCGGAGCACACCCTTCCTCCGACGGTCAGGTACACCACCGAACTCTGCCCCCCAGCTTGTCTCTCTCCTCGGCTGCGAGGTTCCAATATAGAACTCTGGGGTTTTTTTCATTTTGTGTGTGTGTCTGTGTGTGGGCCCGTCTTTAAGTAGAACTGGATAAGTGTTTTTGGATCATTGTAAATACTTCTCGCATATTCGTGTTAAGTCTTGCTTTGTGTCTTCATTTACTGCAAATAAAACTTGTTGGAAATGTCCCCAGTTCGTTTCTGTCCCTTCTTGAATTGGTTCAGCATGGTTCGGATCTGAGTTTAGGCAGGGTTTTATCCCCGATAATCTGTTAATTCCAGCCGGCACGGCTTTGGCAGTTTCCACTCGGCTGCACCCGAACTGGAGTTGGTAGTCGGTAGTTGGAAATCTACCACGGTCGGTACAGTGACCCGGTTCGAGCAAGACGTGCTGAGGGCGTGGTTTCCCCGGTAGTCGAAATCGCGTAGTTAATTAGGTAAATTGGTTACAGACAAATAGACCCTATGCTACGCGTTTGTAATATTGGCGACCACGGTCGGTTAAATGACCCACCGGCTTGCAGAGTTATCCGAGCGACGGCCTACAATTCCGGCGAGTTTGGTAGGAGACGACGCAAGCTTTCCCCACCTCGTGGTCGTTCTTGCCACCAACCCCCAGTCCACAAAAAAAAAAAAAAAAAAATATATATATATATATATATATATATATATAATATATACAGGTAGTTGTCGACTTACGACCTTGATCAGTTCCAACCGATCGGTCGTAAGTCGATTTGGTCGTAAGTCAGCCAACCTTTATTTTTAGCTTTATTGATAGTGTACAGGCCTATGTACTGTATAGGCCTACGCAAAAATTACCATATGTATATTGTACTGTATGATGATATAATAGTAATCTGTAAGTCATATTTTATTAACATTTTCTTTGTTCGGCAAACACTGCACCACTACAGTACAATTGGTTTAATACTGTATTTGCAAAAACATACAAAAAATACAAAACATCGGACTCTCTGGACTCTCTGGAAAATCTCTGGAAAATCCTCTATTTCTCTTTGCCGATGACTCCACCCTCTGCCGTACCATCTGTCATCCCTCAGACCGGCAAGCAGCAGCTTCTTCGCTCACTGCAGATCTGGATAAAATCACAAACTGGTCCAACACGTGGAACATGTCTTTCAATCCAGACAAATCTCACACTCTCACTATGTCTCTTCGAAAGGACCGTTTACAAAACCCCCCCATCCACTTTCTCAACAATCCTCTGGAAGAAGTCTTTTCTTTCAAGCTTCTGGGTCTCACTATCTGCCATGACCTTTCCTGGGAAAGTCACATTTCCAACCTTGCCTCAAAAGCCAGTCGCCGACTGGGAATCCTCCGTCGTGCAAAGTCCTTCCTCGGCCCTCTTGAGCTCCTGACCACTTACAAAGCTTTTGTCCGTAGCCTGATGGAGTACTGCTCTCCCCTCTGGGCTGGTGCTCCTGCCTCCCACCTTTCTCGACTTCACGCTGTCGAAACCAGGGCTTTTAAGATCATTGGCATCTCCCGCAATGAAGCTGAGTCTTTGGGCCTCTCACTCAATCACCGCAGGTTGGTCGGTGGTCTTTCTGTCTTCTACCGACTCCTCTCCAGCCTTGCCCCCCTGCTCTCTCTGCGATTTGTCCCAACCACATTTCCACAGGGCGCTCAAGGTCCGCCAACAACCCCCTTCTGGTAAAACTACCAAAATCACGAATCACTGCTCATCTTCACTCTTTCATTCCTCTTTTTTCCCGCCTTTGGAATAAACTTCCTCACTCTATTCTTTCCCATTCTTCCCTTCAGGCTTTCAAAACAGCTGTTCACCACCACCTCTTATCTTCCCCCATCCAAATCCTCGATCTTTTCTACCCCCGATAATCCACCCAAGCCCACTTCCTTCAATTCTCCTGCTTTCCTTCCTGAAAGTCCCTTTAATGTCCATCTTCCCCTCGCCATGTTCCCCGTCCCATCCCCATCCCTCTCCCTTCCACAGTTCACCTGTGTCTGTTCCCCAATGTTTTGTCCCTTCCACTCCCGCCCCTCTTGTCTCATGCCTCCTTGCTGTGAGTTGTGTGTTAGCTCTCATACGAGCCTCGACCAAGGTATACAAAAAAAAAAAAAACATGTTATTGGTCACTCTTGCTTGGCTGTGGATCGTCGATGTTATCAGCTCGGGCAGTGCTCGGGGTAGCCGGAGTTGTTTTTTTCGTCAACATGGTGAGCTTTGTCTGAATGGTTTGTTTCTTTTTCTCCTCGTAAATTTCACGATACGGACGAAAAACATCGTGTGCCATCCGTTCTGAGTGGGGGGAGAAACTGAGCAGTCTGAGTGGGCGGAGATGAGGAGCATTCTGTTCGTAAAGTCGTATCGGTCGTAAGTCGACGACTACCTGTATATACTGTGTGTATATATATATATATATATATATATATATATATATATATATATATATATATATATATATATATATATATATATATTTATTTATATAAGTCTACATATAAAAATATTTATATTTTATGACAACATATATTTATATTTTCAATAAATAACAACATATATTTGATGTTCATATATAACAACATATATTTCAATAAATGTATATAGATATATAAATGTGTGTATATGTATATGTGTGTATATATATATGTATATATATATATATATATATATATATATATATATATATATATATATATATATATATATATATATATATATATATATATATATATATATATATATATATATATATATATGCGCATACATATCGATCTTTTCGGGTCATATACTTACTTTGTGTTCAGTGGATGAAATAATGTGAAGGTAAGGCTTTTTGTGAGAAAGTGGAGAAAAAGGAGAAAGGGGCTCAGAAGAGGATCATAAGCCAAGGAGAGGGATGTGTGTGCAACATATGGAGGAATAAATATAGAAGGGGAGGAACATCATACTTGTACATAATATGTAAACATGTTTATATATATATATATATACATATATATATATATATATATATATATATATATATATATATATATATATATATATATATATATATATATACACATCTTCTTCTTTTGGCTGCTCCTGTTAGGGGTCGCCACAGCGGATCATCCGTATGATCCGCATAGTGATTTGGCACATGTTTTACGCCGGATGCCCTACCTGACGCAACCCTGGTCGCCTCTTACGACACTGATATGGTACACCTATTTTAACCGGGGTATACACCGGCCCAGTACACTGGTACTCATTTCGCCGACCTCGGAAGGATGACAGGCTGAGTCAACCCCCTGGTGTATTAACTCAATGGCCCAACGGGGCTTGAACTCAGGACCTTTTGGATCCCAAGCCGCTGCCCTAACCACTGCGCCAACACCAGGCTCATATATATATATATATATATATATATATATATATATATATATATATATATATTATATTATATTATATTATATTATATTATATTATATTATATTATATTATATTATATTATATTATATTATATTATATTATATTATATTTTATTTATATATATATATATATTTTATTTATATATATATATATATTTTATTTATATATATATATATATTTTATTTATATATATATATATATTTTATTTATATTTATATATATATATATATATATATATATATATATATATATATATATATATATATATATATATATATATATATATATATATAGTGAACTCTCAGAGAGCCATTTTTGTGTGTGTAATTTTTCTTGGAGATGGCTGAACAGATCTTTGTCAAAGTTTCAGAATTTTATCAGTGAGTGCCGGGGAGTGTTTTAGGCACAGGCCTTGTCGACTGTGAATAGCTCTGATTTTCCAAGGAAAGACTTGGATCAATTGAGGATGCCCAATATAAGGCTGACCTGAGATGCCAGCTTTGCTATGTGGTTGTCCCATGACAGAAGCAAATCTTTATTTTGAGAGACATTTGTCCATGTCATTTTTCTCAGAGGTGGCCAAACAGATCTTCATCAAACTTTCAGAGGTTCATCAGTGAGTGCCAGGGAGTGCTTTTGGCAAAAAACCACATTTTTTGGAATTTTTTTTTTATCAAAAAAAGTTGAATTTTTCTTCTCTCGTGCCTAATCCTTTGTATAAATGTGAAATGTGATAATAAATGATCCCCAATCCCATTCCTTAGTGGGTGTCGGGAAGTGTTTAGGCCCCCACCTAAAAAATGGATAGAAAAAAAACAATTTGATTTGAAATGCCAACAGGATTAGAACAAAACCGGGCAATGCTGTGGGTACCCCTGTTAGTGTATCATAAACAATACTTCCACTTTCCTCTCCTCTTTTTCCTTTGTAAATAATATAATTTGAAATATTTAAAAATTGTACAATATTTAATGCCAACATTTAGTGTTTAGACTTTTTTCAAGCCAGTAAAGTGTGGAATAGCTTTTGTGAGTGCAAATAATTAAGGGGAATCAACTTCTCATCACTTTTCAACTCTCAATAGCACTTATTTCCCACAAGTACTCAACCAACGACCATGGAAAAATATGAACGTCATGATTAGTCAACCATATTGACCTTTGATTTGTGGAGAGTGCAATGAACATCAACATATTTACATGCTCAACTAGTCTGCTCAGTCAACCTAGTCAGCACATGTAATGGAAAGGGAGTACAAAATAGGATGATATGCAACCTTCCATCCAAGAAAGAACTAAAAGGGAACTCTGTGGAGCACATACCTCCACCACGCAATGACTGATCCACAGGAACATATTGGGCCCAATACACTTTTGAAATATCATGCAATACAGCACTGTATCATTTTTGGCCTGATCTCTCAATGGTGAACAATCACTTTAAAAATTAAATAATTCTCCTATCCATTCCCGAATTTGGATCTCCAACAAGATCGAACCAATTCGTCCTTGCGACACACCCAACCTATCCACCAAGTTTCGTCCGAATCTGTCCAAAACTTTTTGAGATATCCTGCACACAAACAGACAAACAAATACAGACAGAAAGGGGTGAAAACATAACCTCCTTCACCTTTGGTGGCAGAGGTAATAAAGAGAGTGAAAGCAATCAGAATAATATATTTATATTTATATATATATATATATATATATATATATATATATATATATATATGAACTACGAGAGCAATCCAACTACCCAAGATAATATTAAATCTTGAGATATATTATACATGGATTTCCATTGCATTTGAAGATATGGTATTTACTTGTTACACATCCTGCAAAGAAAAAAAAAAAAATGAGCATTGCTCCTGCAAAGAATTTTTTTTGTAATTTTGAGGCCCTTCCTCCCTGCATGTGATACTAATACCCACATTCCTTCCTTCCCTTTACTCATAATTTCCTCTCAATCTCCATTCCGTTTCATCACCTTTCTCCATACCATCCTTCTATTTACTACCCTCTTATTTTCTTTTTGTCAAACTTTTTTTCTTCGGTTTACTATCCCCATCAACCAACGACCCCACTTTTTCTCCATGTTTACATTCACATATGTGACCTCTTGGCTAATTTTCCACCAAATACAAACTTCTGCATTTTAATTTTTTTGATTAATGTAACATCAAAATCACCCTCATTCTACTATAAAGGGAAATGCTGTTTCCTTACAGTATTTGCCATAACTCCTCTGGTCAGTGGCTGATGTCTTAACTTGGCAAGTGTGCTCACATTCTCCCAGTTGGTGTCCAAACAAAGTTGATGTGGGGATCGCCCTTGGAGCCGGAGGAGAGAGTTAACATCGAGTTTCAATCTGTCAATGAAAGTCATGATGGTACAATGCACAGTTTTATTATTATTATGATTATTGTTCTTATTATCCCCATGCTTCTTGAAAACAAATGGGGGGTATATTGTAATCAGCTCTGTTTGCCTGTCTGTCCGTCACGCTATCTCATCCTAAATGATTGTGTAGAAATCACCAAACTTGGTAGTTATGATCACCACATTTGTCCAAACAATATGCGTTTCAAGATGGAACTAATTGCAAAAGAAATAATTTGTGTTGTAACTAATTCTATAATCCATACTGAACAACAGATCAAAAACGTTGATGAATCTAGTGGGTGGAATATTTTCATTTTTGATTTTTAAAATGTCTATCAGCCTAAATTCACCGCGTCATTGTACATTCGAAGACTGAATACTGTACATGGTTTGCATTTATGCATGTTACCTCCATTTTCACTGGGATGCTTTTGATATTGTAACTTATTCTTTTTGCTTTGGCCCAGCTGAAAAGCAGCATCATACTTAGGAATTGGTACCGTACATACGTCCGACCATCTGACTGGCCCCTGTTTCTTTGAAGGTGAATTTTGTGAAGGCCCCCAATACAGTATCCAGTATGAAGACATTTTCTTGTCAACGCAGGTCTGAATGCGATGATGGCGACAAAAGCATTCAATACCCCCCTTTTGGACCCAAACATGACTGAAAATACTGAAGGCAGAAATATGCCGGTAACAACAAATCCAGCTGAGGATCGATTGGAAGCTCAGGATAATCCTGAAGAAAGACAGAATACACTCCGACAGACCTCTCATTCTCAGAGGTGAGTCCAGAATATGTTCCAGTTACAGCAGAAGACATCGACGAAGACCTGACCATAGCAGTCCAGCTATATGACAAACTTATGACTGATGAACTATGAGCAGATGCGGTCCGTTCATAGAGTCAGAAAGGATGGGGAATTGGGAACTTCATCTCCAGTCGCTTCAAGAAATGCTGCAGTATTTCACAACTGCTGGGCACAATTTGTATGCAAAATATATGCACATTTACCTGCTGCAGGTGATCCAACTAGAGCCAGCTTCCAATGTGCTTGCTTTCTCCCAAACTGGGCACCATGTTATTCCGAGTTATTTGACGGAGTGACTGATATAAGGCCAGGTTATCATCAGATTTGATTGTCGAACAAGTATTAATGAGAACCATGAAAACGACAGGACAACTGACACATGGTTGGGGAATGGTGGAATCTCAACGCACACAATGGCTCCTGTCTGTGCCAGCATGTGCTGATTTGAATGGTGCCAAGCAGCAGGCAACGGATACAGAATATCTGACAAGTGAGCAACACAAAGCAAGGCAGGCAAAAGACAACAATGATACAAATTGTCTCCTCGAGTTTCTTCTGGATAGGAATCCTTTCTGTGCAGATGCAAATCTGCATAACATTGCCACTTGTTCCCAACATGTACAGCCTTTTTGGCTGCTGGTTGCATCATTGGTTAGGGGTGTGGCGATGGCACTGATGCAGTGCCCCTATTGCCAGTACACTGGTGCTCATTTCACCGATCTCAGAAGGATGACAGGCTAAGTCAACTCCCTGGTGTTAATTCAGCGGCCAATGGGGCTCAAACTCAGGACCCTAGGATTCCAAGCCACAACCCTAACCGTAAAGCCAATGCCAGGCTTATCTACTCATGTTACAGCTGACAAAACTGTGGGTTGTAAGTTGTAAAATTTTTTTTTAAAAACCCAGCAAAATAAGTGGGTTGTGAAATCCTCGAATCAATGGTGGACTATACATTCAAGAAAAGGAACATATTTTCACTATGGCCAATAAGGTTTCTGCTGAAATCAATGGTGAAGCAATCGTCATGGATCCACAGTTACTCTTTCAGCATTTGGTAACAGCTGCTACCAAGGTCACCGACAATAAGGCAGATATATTCAAATATGAGCTGTTCAGACAACCATCGTCTTTATTTGAGTCATTGGGACTTCTTCATGAGGCAAAGAAGCCAGCACTTGCTGACACAATTTGGACTGCAGGGAGAGGACATGCCTCCACCATCGGAAGGAGAAAAATGAAGTACGTCCTTGATGGTGGTTCACTACTCAAATGACTGCCATGGCCATGTGATGCTAAATTTGACTATGTTGCAAGAAAGTACAAACATCTCATCATTGTTTTTGATGGATTTGGAGCAGGTCCATCTACGAAGGATATAACACATCTTTGTTGATCAGGAGGTACTACTGGTCTCCAAGTCAACTTTTTGGGGGTTGCCCATCAAAATGAATAAGGAACACTTCTCGGTCAACAGTACAAACATACAGAGGTTCATTATCAGACATTATCAAAGACAAACGGAGGTGAGAATCTGCAAGGAAGTGGGTGCAAGACTGTTCATGTAGAAAGTGATGCAGATTTGTTAATTGTCTAGACAGCGGTAGAATCTGCTTTCACCTGTGCAACAACCATCATCGGAGAGGACACAGACCTCTTGATATTGCTTTGCTTTCATGCTGACTCCACTTCCTTAGATCTGTTCCTTATGTCAGAGAAAAGCAATCCAACAAGACTCAGAAGAATCTGGAGCATTCATTGGCTGAGGAGTGATTTGGGTCCAGAGACGTGCAACCTGCTTCGATTTGTGTATGCACTCTGTGACTGTGACACAATGTCACGCCTGTTTGGCATTGGGAAAGGGGTTGCTTTGAAGAAGGTGAAGAGCAATACTCATTTCAAGAAGCAGGCAGAAGTATTCTGCTAACTAGTATCCATCCACAGATGAGGTCACCACAGCTGGAGAAGAGGTGCCCGTCCACCTATGCAATGGTACCCCAGGTGATGGACTGGATGCACTGCATTACTGGTGATTTTGTGAGAGAGTTTCTGCAGGTACTGTACCTCTTCTGTGTAGGTTCACACTCTGCCACCAACAGCAGCAACACGATATCACTGCACCCATGTGTATTTCCAAGTTCAGCAGTGGATGGGCATGCTCTTGGATCCAGAATAGTGGGGATGGGTTTTGGTCCATGGGTGACTTGAGCCATGAACAACAGATTTTCCACCAACTATAGAAGCTCCACTGAAGGTGATCAGATGCAAATGCAATACGGACTGTAATACGAAACGGTGTACCTGCAAAAAACATGGTCTGGAATGCTCAATAGCATGTTGTGAGTGCAAGGGAAGTAGTGCAAACTCACCCTTACCTGGATGGATGAAAACCAACATGGATGAAAAACTGTGAAATGTTATATATGGAGTGAAAATAACTGTTTAGTTTTGGATATCTGTTTTTTATAACAAACAAAGTTGTCTGTTGTTCGCTTTTAATATTCACCTATGTTCCAAATATATGACACCATGCACGCTATGCAAATAATTAATTAACGCTATCTTGTGTACACCACATGCATTGTTTGTTGCATGAATATATTCTTTCACATACCCAGTATGTTGATCGATTACACTCAAGAACGTATCGCATATCGGAGATATACCGTCATGTAGTGTCAACATAACTGGTTAAAGTGCTCCCACTTTCACCCTCATTGGATAGGTCTCGTTGAAATGAATTGAGCAATGTATATTTAATGTGGTCATTCTTAACTACAGTATTACAATAAAAGGAGTTTGTGAGACAGAATTGTACGCCGATACTTTCCCAAAAGTGGTGCTTAGCATGCACACAGTCCACCTGCAGTGAAAGTTCATTTTACTAATGTTGCACCAATTCCTTTTGTCTACATTTTGGATATAATGTTCATTAAGTATTCATCAATGTAACAGTAAAAATATATTATTTTGCAATTAGTTCTCGGTTGACCCTTTTTTCCTGCTAGATTGGTACTGGACTGCATGGCAACAGTATCATTTTTGGCCCTGCCCCCTGGGGCAGTGTCAAAAATGTCAAATGCTGTACCAAAAATGTAATTATAGGCACATTTTAAAATGAAATCAACATTTGAAGTCACATGAAATATGAAACGATTTTGTAGATTTGACCATGGGTTCAGGGTTGAAAGTTCGGGTCACAGAGGTCAAAACGGAAAAACATTTTTTAACTCAATTTTATATTGGCTCAACCCTGGTGGAACATTTTGCCATCTATCAACTTTGCTTTCGGTGGGAATCGTGGGTATTTGCGATGACAAGCCATCGACTTCACTCTAGTTACCTCCGCCAACGAAAGTGGACAGAGGTTATTGTTGTCACCCCTGTCTGTCTGTCTGTCTGACTGTCTGGGAACAGGATATTTCAAAAAGTTGTTGACGGATTCAGAATGAATTTTGTGGAGAAGTTGGGTGTATAACAAGGACGAAATGATTTGATTTTGGTGGAGATCCAGATCCAGATCAGGATACAAGAATTTTAAAAGTGATTCTTCACAATTGAGAGATGTCGGGCTAAAAACGACATACAACACAATATCTCAAAAAGTTATGGACCGATTCGGACGAAACTTGGTCGACAGGTTGAGTGTGTGATAGGGAAGAACTGATTAGATTTTGGTGTAGATTCGAATCTGATTCCGGATCCGAGAATTTTTTTTGAACCGATTCATCACCATTGAGTGATGAGGCTAAAAACGATATATAACATAATATCTCAAAACGTGATTGACGGATGCGGATGAAACTTGGTGGACAGGTCGGGTGTGTGACAGACGTAATGATTAAATTTTGGTGAAGATCTGGATCTGGATATGAGAACTTTGAATTTTTTTTTAAAGTGATTCTTCAACATTGAGAGATGGAGACAAAAACGATGTATATTATGATATGTCATGAAGTTGTGTACGAGTTTTGACAAAACTAGGTGGATGAGTTGGGTAGGTGTCAAGAACAGCCGATTAAATTTTGGTTCAGGTCTGGATCCAGATCCGGCCTATTACTGGAATATAAAACCAAAACTGTTCAGCTTGTCGGTGGTATGTGCTCTACCGAGTGCCGTTCTTGTTACTTCCGCGCACCAAAGGTGGACGGAGGCTATGTTTTCACTCCTGTCTGTCTGTCTGTCTGTCTGTTTGTTTGTTTGTGAACAAAATATCTTAAAATGTTTTGGCTGGATTCTGACGAAATTTGGTGAAGAGCTTTGGGTATGTGACAAGGACGAAATTATTTGATTTTGGTGAAGATCCGGATCCGGATCTGGATCCGAGAATTTTTCAAGTGATTTTTCATCATTGAGAGATAGGGCTAAAATCGACATATAGCAGGACATCTCAAAAATTATGGCCAGATTCAGACAAAACTTGGTGGACGAATTGGTTTGGTGACGAGAACAAGCTGATTAAATTTTAGTTCAGGTCCAAATCCAGATCTGGCCTATGAGTGGGATACAAACTCTAAACTAATCAGCTTGGCAGAGGTATGCGCTCTACCGAGTGCCTTTCTCGTTACTTTTGTTATTGGAAGCCACCTTAGAAAAACACAATGATAATGTGGAACGACATTCATACATACATGTATGTATACACCTTAATATGGTGTTTTTTTTCACGGCGGAAACAGGCAAAAGAAAACAGAAATTTCCCTGGATTTTTTTGCAGTCGAGTCTAAAGCAACATACGCTGAGTGTGTAAATAAGGTGAAGGCCTCTTACTCATGATACAATCAAGGATTCTGAAGCGTCACTCGTAACACCCTCTTCCACCACCATGGGAGCGGTGTGACACTGTACATATTTACGAAGAGGATTTGTGTTTGCCCCAGCTTCGGAACCTTTGGGGAAGTGGGGGTGAGAACCAAGAAGCTATAACCTTTGCCCTATAACCCTTAGTTCCCCCTGGCTAGTTTGCTTGATATTGGATAAGTAAGGACCGAATGCATCAGCCACAGACATGCAGACAGACAGACACCAAATTACTTATTTTAGCATGACAACGTTTTTTTCCTCCTCTCAGAACCTTTTCTTCCTTTTAATGGCATGCAATTTTCCTCCACTGTTGGCTTAAAGCTGAAGATGTGCAATCCTTCGCAATCTCATAGAAAGGGCTTTGGCTCGAGTCATACTTCGCTGATCATTCAAGACGTCTATAGAACAGTGAGCTGTTTGTGAAGAATGTTAGATCGTCGAGCTTAAATTTGGCTCGATGGATAATCTGAAAATTTGTTATTGTGCCCAATACTGAACCATCTTGATTGGAAAAAGTGATTTATTTTTTTCTTTACAAGAGCAAGGCTCATGGAAGAACAAGGTAGAACTGACAGTGGGACAAACATCAAGGGAATGAATGGACAGGAAAGGAGGAGGGGAGGAAACACTGAAACTAACGAGTAAGATTGTTGGGTTTGGAAAGGTTAATCATGGGTCAGAATTGGGGATGATAAGAGAAGACGATGCACTGCTTGCTTGAAGTCCTGGAGGGAAGAGTGAAACATAACATAAGGTGGTTCCATAGACAGGAGAAGTGAGGAATGAAGGAGTTGAGGTATGCAGTCAGCCTAGATTTTGGAAGCCTAACGAGAAGGGAGTTATTATTGGAAGAATGTGTCCACCCTGGAGTAGATCACGGGAGATTACAATAATTTTCAGAGTTTTATAGATTCCACAGAATCTAGAAGAGACGGATGTGATGCTGGGATGCCAGCTCTTAGTGAAGAGCAGTATTCCATTGAGCTATGGATATATAAAGGCCTTGTAGACTGTGAATAGCTCTGATATTCCAAGGAAAGACTTGGATCGATGGAGGATGACCAGTATGCGTCTGACCTTAGATGCCAGCTTTGTTATGTGGTCAGCCCAGGACATAAGCGAATTTATACTCTCAGAGAGCCGTGTGTGTGTGTGTGTCACCATTTTTATTTATTTATCAGAGATGGCTGAACAGATTTTCGTCAAACTTTCAGAGGTTCATCAGTTAATGCCGGGAAGTGTTTTTGGGAAACAAAAAACGTTTTTGAAAATTTCGAAAAAACAAAAGTTGCATTTTTTTTCTTATAATTGTTTTGTGTCGTGCCTAAACCTTTGTGTTTATGTGAAAGGTAATATTAAATGATCCCCGACTCTATTCCTTAGTGGGTGTAGGGAAGTATTTTAGGCCCTCACAAAAAATAGACAAGGCAACACCGGGTTCCCCTGCTAGTGCTTATAATAATGCACACAATTTAGAGGTTCGACACATTTACATGGGCCATTGAAAAAGTTATATCAGATAATCACAATTGTCCAAGATTGTCAAAAATAGTATAATGAGGTGTGTGTATGTAAATATTTTTTTTTCAAAAAATGTAATGTTTCCTTGTTGACTACATCTACACTCGTATGTTGAAAAATAAAAAAAAACTAGTTCATAGAACACCTTGTCCCATGCAGTCTTAGGAAAAAAGGACATGGCCGGGGTCTACGAACGACAAATTTGATTGGTCGAGATTGAGAGTACCTCCCGATCGACAAGTACGACAAACGAAAGGAATTTGAAAGTGACAACAAGGCGATTTGTGTTCTACAGCATACAAGTATATAATTAAGTGGAAACAATATAAAGATTTTAAAGGTTGTATAAAAAAATTCCCCAAAAATTTACTGCCATTGCTGCAGCGCCTTTCACACCACCATATTCATCACATCACATTAGTTATTCGTGCCTGTTGTATGTGTCCTTTATGTAAGTAAAAAAACCTCAAAAACAGTACGTTTCCTGTTTGGAATGATTTTCAATATTGTTTGTCTGCCAGACAGGCAGACAGATAAAACTATTACCTTACTCCTCTCTGCACATACACAATCGGGACGGATTCAGAGCTAAAGTAGTGCTAAACTACAAGTTTGTGTTCCGATTCATGTTGAAAAGATAACGTTCAATTGAAATAAGTTGTTCTTCAATCATACAAAATGTACTGACAGAACAGACGTTTGTGGACAGACAGACAAAGTGAAGCAATTTGATTAAGCCTGCTTTTGCGCTTCATGAGTGTGGGATAAATACGATGCATTTGGGTGTCCTGGATTATTGTGAATGTCTTGTTTGTAGAAACTTTTGAATGCCCATCATATGTGCTATATCATGGAGCTGAGTGTTTTAAATCGGTGTACCTTCCTTGCTTCCTAAAGTGTCAAGGTTTGGCCAATGACAGATACCGACGTGAGGTACTGAAGGTGCAATCGATTGATGCAATCTTCCTGTAGTGTTTGGGGTGTCTGACTTTGAGACTGTTATGAACATCAATCTGAGGGTTAGTCAATAATGACATGGACTTCTTCTTCTTTCACATGCAGTGCAAGGCTCAAAGATAGCATTATTGGCTGAAGGTGTGGCTATGCTGCTGATGCAATGCCCTCAGTAGGTTATGGGAGGAATTTGTAACTTGTTCAAGGTGCTGGCGATAGCTCACCTACTCTTTGCAAACGAAGGACACAGTGGGATGTTTATAACATCCACCAACTTATGCCGGCAGACGGGACGCAAGTTTAACTAACGTCCATCCGAGTCCCCACCTTTTCCCCATGTTTACATAACCCATGTGACCTTGGCTACTTTTCCACTCGATACAAGCTGGAAAACTTCTGCATTTTAAAAGTTTTTGATTCATGTAAACCCAAATCTCACTCATCTCTAATATAAGTGTAAATGCTCTCTGTTTCTTTGTTTGCTATCACTTCTTTGGTCAGTGACTGATGACCTAACTTGACATGTTTACTCAGGTTCTCCTAGTTGATCTCCTAACAGAGTCCATGTCGCGTTCAGCCTGGGAGCCAGAGGGGAGGGGTTAATATTGAGTTTCAATCTGTCAATGAAAGTTATGATGCTACAATGCGCAGCTGCAAAAAAAAAAAACTATCTTTGAGCATCAAGGAGATGAAGCAACAACGTTGAAAGGACAAAAGGTGTCAATGGAGTGTCCCTCATCCCTACCTCCTTCTGTCTATCCCTATCTACTGCAAGGCGGGTGTACAAATGCATTTGTTGATGTTGTCTTGCAATCTTCGTGCTCCGTCACCCTGACGTCGTGCTCACACTTTCTCGTACAAAGCAGTAGGCCTTCAAAACATCAACAGTCAACACACTGTGGTGGTGTCCATTGAAATCAAGCACATCAGTGCAATTGAAGGAGTGGTCAGATGAGTGTAACATGCATGTCTGTCATGCACAGACCTTTGTTGGTTGAGATCTTCGACAATCATCTATTTCCTTCTAATACAAACACATTGATGAATCATCCTGCCCTGTGAAACACCCGGATGACAGTTTATAGCTGGGTCGGGATTCAAACCCACGCGAGACAGCCACGTGGGAGTGGAAGGGGTATGCAGTCCAACTTATCCGAGGATCGATTTGCTTGGAGGCATGAGACTGCATCGTCGATCGCTCCATGATGACCTCAGATAGATTTTTAACAGGAAAATGAATGAGTCAAGGATATAACTGAACGAACGAACGAATGACATGATATGGTACATTAACTCGCTTGTAATTATGTTTTGGAATGGAAACCGAAAATAAAACAAACAACACTCGGTGTTTAGCACATTCAATATAATGTTTGTACGATGCTCTCAATTCGATATGAGCGTGTGCTTTGGGTTTTTTTGTATACAAAGTCGAGGCTCATGAAGTCGCCAGAACATATAGAAACGATTATAGAACATAACAGAACAAAAGGAACAGTAGAGTGAGAGAGAGGTGGGGGTAATGATACCATTGAAGGGCCTCATGATGGAAGCTGTTGTGAAATGTCTTGTTTATATGCTGCTGCTGCTACTACTACTACTACTACTACTACTACTACTACAACAACTACTGGATTATAAATGGATTAACTCCTCCCATGCTCTTTTTTTCTAGCCGAAGAAAGCATCAACATCAACAGTTCCATAATTCATGCTTCATGGCTGCACAGAGAGATGGATCACAGCAAAACATCACGAATGGGAAATAGTCTGCCATTTAACCCAAGTATCCAAAGCACGCCATTCCATGAGAGTGTAGCAGCTGCTTCTGCAATCTTTAGCAGCAAAGGAGCAAATCGTCGATTGTGAAGTCCGGCTCTCGCTGAAGCCTGACAGATATTGCCTTTGGTGTTAACTTCTGTTAAAAGGCCTGGGAGGTAGCATAAGCCTGATTGTCAAACACCTCCATATAGTCCCGAATGCCCTCCTTGCTTGAGCTGCAGCAGGTCCTGACAAGCTATGTGCTTGAATGAAGCAGGTAGCCCTCAGGAGGGATGCGTCCAACCTTGCAGGCCACCTTCCCACCATCTGTCTTGGCACAAATGCTTGAGACGTGGAATCGAGGCCATTGAGTTAAAGGTTAAAATTCGACCCTCGACATTCTGCAAGATCGATTCTCGTCATCTATTTATTACGTACTCATGGAGGGTGGGGGAAGCAGGTGCGTCGAAGGTGCTGTCTGTGTTTGTGTTGCTCACAAATTTGAAAGGGGAAAGAATCTAAATTTACAGCATATTTGCATATGTACTAAATAGATTGGCTCATATAATCAAAATTAAATTGAGAGGATAGGTCAATCTATCACTCCCTGGTGTCAGATGGCCAATCATATCGCACTGTTTCTCCTTTTTTGAGTGCCATGTCAATCCCAGGCATGAGGGCTAGGGAGGGGAAGGGGAGGTGTAGGAGTGGGGGGGGGAGGGGGAATGTTGTTAACTGAGAGTGGATGGTGCAAGCCAGGACACGTGGCTCCTTTCTTTCAGAGTACTGAACCTTTCACTTTGCACAATGGATCTGTGGCATATCAGAACGTACCATCCACATTGCGGGTGTGTTGCTCTGGCAAGAGCATTGTCACTCCCCTTGCTCCAATTATATCTCCCTACTTTGAAGATTTTTTTTTTTTTCCTGAAAGGGCCTCTGCATGAAAATTCAAAGAATGAAAACTCTTTTACTGATAATCGATCAAATGTACCAGTCTGTTGACAAGTTTAACAAGCACTTCCTGGGTAAACAGTCCGTCGAGGTAGGAATTTGAAACTTGGCCAACATGCCGGTGACAACTCACCGAGTCTTCGCAAAAGACACAGGGATTTTTAACGTCCACCGACAAACATTGCAGGTGGATGGGTCCTCTGGTTTAATGCCCCTTCCGAGGGACGGCACACACACACACACCACACACACACACACACACACACACACACACACACACACACACACACACACACACACACACACACACACACACACACACACACACACACACACACACACACACACACACACACACACACACACCGAGATGTTTGTAGTTATAGGTAGTCGAGATTCTAAGGAACGTTAGACAGCTCAGAGTTGAGTGCGCATACCTCGAGGCCATCCTGCCAGGCCCTTTTACTGATGCCACATTTTTTCTTTCTCGGTACAAGTATTTCACGATCTGGCTGCCCAGACCTGACGTTCGACTAAGTACTGTAGTTGAAGCAGCAATTTAGAATTTGTTCATAGCGCGGTAGATAGCTTGCCTACTCTTCACTAAGTACACTGTATAATCTTTAACATCCACCGACTAATACCGGTTGATGAGACGCCAGTTTACCATCCACCCGACGGACGGCGCACACATTGATAAATAACCCTGCCTGTTAAACACCGAGATGACGGTTGGTAACTGGGTCGGGATTCAAATCCAGGCTGGACAGCTTAGAGGAGAGTGTGTGTACCTCAACTCTCGAGTCTAAGCCATCCTTCCAGCTCTCCTTTTACCGATACCGCAAAGCTGCAGAATTTTTTTACGAAAATCGACTGTTATCACTTCCTCCCGTCAGGGAAGATACCACGGAGTTGAGACATTTAATGATTCCAAAGTTGTGCCATTATTTAAACCGCAGGATTTCCGGGAAACATTTGAGTTAAGCGTTATGCGCTGTGGATAGTAAACATTTCACGTTGTTCAAATGAGGAGGAAATTAGGAGAATAAAAAGGTTCGATGCTATCTTTAGGAAACGTGTAATTAAAGGTAAAAAACAAATTTAAAAAGTTACTTTACAAGGGAATCATTTTTACTCTCCAATTCCTTTTTGGCAAGGATGTAGGAAAAGTATAACAAGTGCTCCCAAACTGCGTGACTAAACGATTGGAACCTCTTCGAGAAGTTTGCCGAAAACATTTGTAAATGTGAATAGAAACTTTGTCAGGTTCTCCTTCCTCCTCCCCCCCACCCCGTAACCTCCTGGTTATCCGTATTCTTTGCATTGCACAGTGGCTAATCCTCAGTTGGGGGCTTGGGAAGTTTTTGACCCAATTATCAGATTTGGGGGATTCGGTTATTGACCAGGGACTCTGGAGACTGACACTTCCTCACCACTTTATGTCCTCAGGGCTTCAATGCAACCGAAACCCTAACCCTTTCTCCATCCCGAACAATCTTTCAACTTTTTCTTTCCTTCTCTTACCATTCCACACTCCTTTAATCTGCACTGAACTATTTTCCTTCGGTGTGGAGCCCAGTTGTGACACCAAAATGCGCCGATGTCAAATACCCGAAGAATGTCGCAGGTATTGTTTGGTCGATGTTAATTTGGTCAAACTTTTTGATTCTTTATTTTCAAACCGGAGGGGTATCGCTGCTGCCTTAAGCGCCGTCCTTCTTGCAAACTATTTGTGTAAAACCTACCCTGCTATCCATGGCCGCCCTTCTGGCCTGCTGACCCCTGGCCCACCCATGTACTCTACTCTGGATTTTACCTAATCCCATTAAGCATTCAGTGGCTGTTCTTGAGCTGAGTTAACTTGACTTTACCGTCAGTTACTCCCATAGTTTGATAACGTGCTCAGCAAATTTGTCTCCATTTTTCATTCCTGATCCTGGCCTTCTACACTTCACCTTAACAGAGCGTCCTCCCTCGCATTCCATCATATTCTCAGAGCCATCGAAGCTTCACGAGGTGATACGTCAAGTCCTAAACTCACAGGCTAGCCTTGTCCATCAAAACAAGCCTTTAAAGGAAAGGTGCATGTCCGTCATGATAAATATTTAATTGCTAATGTAATCCATCTGAGCTGTCTAGTCCTGAGTTGGAATCCTGACAAACTAAAATTGAACTAAAACTCCTTTGATTTAGATTTTAGATCAACAAGAATTTGCTGTACTGATACCATCGGAAAGCCTTCATAATGGAACCTGTTCTAAAATGTCTTGTTGATATCATATAC
>NC_140964.1:63471731-63529231 GCF_056783735.1 Eptatretus burgeri | reverse complement strand
ACTCTGGTCAATGGTATCCAGTGTCCCTTGAGAGACAAAATTCTTCTTTGCCCTGCGGTGAGCTCCAAGGCATCCACCGGCAACATCAAGGACGGTGGTCTTGAAGGCGTTCCACAACTCTTCAGGACCCCCCAAAGCACCCAGACCCCCCAACTGTCCACTCAGCCTGTTCGCAAACTCCTCAGCTACTCTCTCATCCTTGAGCTTGGCAACATCCAGCCTCGGCTGGGATGGTACCATTCTCCAGGATTTAAGGTGCAGCTTTAGAGTTGCTACAACAAGCCTGTGGTCAGTATTTAGGAACTGAGCACTCCGGTAGACCCTGCAGTTCTGGATCATCCTCCAACGACCGTCAATGAGGACATGGTCAATCTCCTTTGCCACACCGCCAGCATTGGAATACCAAGTCCAGCGATGAGCTTGTGGGCGCTGAAACCATGAACCAGCCACCCTAAGTCCATGACTTCTTGCAAAGTCAAGGAACTTGGTGCTATTCTGGTTCATAGTTCCTGACCCATGGGGACCAACACACACCTCATAACCGTCCCTATCAGTTCCAGTCGATGCATTGAAATCCCCCAAGACTAGAAGTGTATCTCGTCTGGGGCACTGATCAACCACAGACTCAAGTGTGGCGTAGAATGCATCCTTCACGGTGAGATCACTCGCCTCAGTCGGAGCATAAACAGAGACCAGGGAAATGACACCTAAGGAGTGACGAATCCTTAATCTCATAATACGCTCGTTGACCGGTGTTACCTCAATTATCATTGGGGTCAGCTTATTGGACACAGCTACAGCAACTCCTTGGGTATGGTAACCATCAGAGCGACCAGACCAATAGTAGGTGTAACCACCCACCATTATCTCGCCGCAATCCGGTCTCCGAACCTCAGAGAGAGCTGCAATCCCGATGTCCAAACGCTTGAGCTCAGATGATAACAGAGACAGGTGATCATCCTCTCTTAGGGATAGGACATTCCAGGCACCCACCCGAAGGGACCGCCTCAGGTTAACCCAAGGAGACCGCCGTCTGGTGGACGACACCTCAGCACCACTCCGACGCACTCTCCCGCAATCTGACCCAGGGATGGTACCCCGTGGTTTCCCTCCTATCAAAGATTGGGGGTCCCGAAGGCTTTGCCCCAATCCCGTCATCCGGTGAGCTGCCCTGCGAAGGGAAGCTGCACAGGAGGTACTCCCACGGAGTGGGTTTTCAGATTTTTTTGCGTTTTTGCGTTTTGCGGAATGAAGGGTTTTACGGTGGCCGGAGTGCAAATCCTGCCACCAACCTCCTAATAAGAAGTGACCCAACTGCAGGAGGACGTCCGCAGACACAGTTGGGCACTAGATATGGATGGCCGTTGGCTCACAAGGAGCTCCTCCGCCATTTGACAGGTTTTGTTTTTAATCCTGCTGGGTGTCCATATCCAAACACCCTCCTCACCAGAAAAACCTGGTGGGGGAGACTGTTTAGTCGCCGACAACCCGACCATGGAACAGGTTAGTACAGGTTTACATGGTACCTGTAGCAGGTCACAGATCGAACCTGACCTGACAGAAAGGTGAGGGTGGCACCGAATCTGTAACATTTGGCTATCGAGAGTCGGGTGAGAACCCCCCACCCATGGATCCGTAACAATATATATGTATATCTATAAATATACGTATATGTGTGTGTGTATGTATATATATATATATATATATATATATATATATATATATATATATATATATATATATATATATATATATATATATATATATATATATATATATATATATATAAATATGTATATCTTAAAAAAAATATATATATATATTTATATATTATATATATGTTTGCATATCCCCATTCTCCTCTTTGCGTCTTTTTGACTCGCTTGGTTTGTTCCCTGTTTGTTCCATTTATCATTATGTCTTCTCGACCCTGTTCCCCATGCTTTGCAATATAAAAATACATCCTTTAAAGGAAAGAGCTCACTTTCTGAAAGCATGGACCTTCTTCTGTCCTCTCATCCAAACTCTCTCTTCCTCATATGTGGTGACTTCAATTGTCATCACGACAGTTGCCTTGGTGTGGGTACCTCTCTCACCTGTCATGGCACTTCAGCAAAGGACTTCTGCGACTCATTGGGACTGACTCGGTCAACTTCCTGACCCGAATCTCAACCAACGGTATGCCATCTCTTCTGGATCTGATTTTGACAAATTTCCCTGAAAATATCTGCTGTTCTTCCTCTGCTGCAATCAGTTATTCTGATCACGTGCTTGTCAAAGTAAACATCTTTCTGGCTGTCATTAGAGACCCACCTCAGCACCATCGAGTCTGGAATTTCACTCGGGCAGACTGGCAGGGTCTCCAAGCAGCCATCAAACTTCTAGACTGATCTCCCATCGCTACTTTCTCTGACATCAACTCATCCTGGGAATTCTTTCACAGAAATTTGCTCTCTCTCATGCACAGATTTGTCATCTCTCTTCTTCAGTTGTCCAACCATTCCTCCCGCCCATGGTTCACTGAAGCTTGTGGCGAGGAAGTTGTCCTGAAAGAACTTGCCTTTGCCTCATGAAAAGCAAACCCAACTGAGGGTAATCTCAGTTCCTTCCATAAAGCTCGGAACAAGTGTGTCTACCCTCAGGAGAGCCAGAAAACAACATCTTTCTCATTTCAAGTCTGAACTCTCAAACCTGTCTCCCTCCTCCAAATCCTGGTGGCATCTAATCAAATGTTTCTGGTGTATATTCCCCCTCCATCCCCTCCCTTACCTCAAATGGTCGCACTGCTGATACCGCATGTGAAAATGCTGAATGCCTAAACTCGGTGTTTGCATCTAAATCTTGTGTCTAAAACCCTTCACTTTCTGTACCCACCTTACCCAGTCGCACCCAACTGTCCCTGGACTCTGTGTCCTTTTCTCCTGCCAAGGTGGAGAGCTTGCTGTCAAACCTCGACTCAGATTCTGCAACCGGTCCAGACGGCATCAGCCCATGTGTCCTAAAAACCTGCTCCTCTGCTCTTGCTCACACTCTCTCTGTTCTATTCACCCTCTCATTTGCTCAAGGTCATCTGTCATCTGCTTGGAAATCAGCAAACATTACTGCCCTGCATAAAAAGGTGCAAAAACAGATTCCTGCAACTACAGACCAATCAGCCTTCGCCCAATCATCAGCAAGGTTATGGAATCCATCATCGCTTCAGACATTAAATCCTTCCTCTTCTCCAATGGCTTGATTTCCGATCATCAATTTGGTTTTAGACCAGGTCACTCTACCAAGAATGTGCTGCTTCTGCTCTCCCAACAATGGATGGAGGTCCTCGATGCCGGACATGAAATCAGAGCCATATTCCTAGACATATTGCGTGCTTTTGACATGGTGTGGCACCCTGCCCTGCTCACCAAACTCTCTTCCTGTGGTATCCAAGGCCATCTCCACTCATGGTTCACAGACTTCCTCTCCTGTCGCAGCCAACGTGTGGCTCTAAATGGAGTTCTCTTATCCCTTCTTCCTGTCCAGGCTAGAGTTTCTCGACGCAGCATTCTGGGCCCTGTTCTATTTCTGGTTTTCATCAACGAGAAGCACCCACTCCCTCCGGAAGCCATCAAGGGAGTCTTATTATTATTATTATTATTATTATTATTATTATTATTATATTTATGCCTATCTTAATCGAAGGGGTCCCAGGATTACGCACCCAAAAAATGGTTGCGATTGGTTCAGCCATTTTTGCGGAACCTGGGAACAGACAGACAGACAGACGGACAGATGGTGACTTATAGTAAGATGATCTCTCCGATTCTCTAGAAAATCATTTTTATCTCTTTGCTGATGACTCCACCCTCTGCCGTACCATCGGTCATCCCTCAGACCGGCAAGCAGCAGCTCTTCGCTCACTGCTGATCTGGATAAAATCACAAACTGGTCCAACACGTGGAACATGTCTTTCAATCCTGACAAATTTCACACTCTCACGATGTCTCTCTCAAAGGACCGTTTAACCCCCCCCCCCCACCCCCCATCTACTTTATCAACAATCCTCTGGAAGAAGTCCTTTCATTCAAGCTTCTGTGTCTCACGATCTGCCATGATCTTTCCTGGGAAAGCCACATTTCCAACCTTGTCTCCAAAGCCAGTCGCCGACTGGGAATCCTCCAATGTGCAAAGTCATTCTTTGGTCCACCTGAGCTCGTGGCCACATACAAAGCTTTTGGCCGCAGCCTGATGGAGTACTGCTCTCCCCTCTGGGCTGGTGCTCCTGCCTCTCACTTTTCTCGGCTTCACGCTGTGGAAACCAAGGCATTTAGGATCATTGGTATCTCCCGCGATGAGGCTGAGTCTTTGGGCCTCTCATTTTCTCACTGCAGGCAGGTCGGTGGTCTTTCTGTCTTCTACCATCTCCTCTCTAGTCTCACCCCCCCCCCCCCGCTCTGTCTGCGATATGTCCCCACCATATTTCTGCAGGGCGCTCAAGGTCCGCCAACAACCCCCTTCTGGTAAAACTACCAAAATCACAAATCGCTGATCACCTCCACTCTTTCATTCCTCTTTTTTCCCACCTTTGGAATAAACTCCCACATTCTCTTCAATCCCATTCTTCCTTCCAGGCCTTCAAAACAGCTGTTCACCACCACCTCTTATCTTCCCCCATCCAAAACCTCAATGCTTTCTACCCCCGTTAATCCACTCCAAACCCACATCCTTCAAATTACCTGCTTCCCTTCCTGAAAGTCCCTGTAATGTCGATCTTGTATACCCCGTGTACCCCGTCCCATCCCTCTCCCTTCCACAGATCTTCTAATGTCTCTGTTCCCCACTGTTTTGTCCTTCCCTCTCCCGCCCCTCTTGTCTCATGCACCCCTTGCTGTGTGTTGTGTGTTACCTCTCATACGAGCCTTGCCAATGTACACAAAACAAATTTAAAAGAGCTTGTTAGCTCACCTGTTCGAAGAACAGAGAGCTATAGCGATACCCCCGGTGTGAGCGTGAGCGTCAGCATGAGCGTGAGCGTCAACGTGAGCGTGAAAATGTTAAAGTTTTTGGTGCAAGTTATTTCCTTTCTAATGTTTTTATCTACCACACTATTTTTTACTGATTACAATATACAAATACATATATTGCTTTAAAATTATTTGGATCAGACTTCACAGCAATGCTTTATAAAAAATATTATTCGACTAGTCTTTTAACCAGAGAGTTGGTGTCAAAGCCACCCAATGCTCGCCTGTTTATACATTTATCGTTTTTAAAAGGCTAGTCTAATAATATTTTTATAAAGCATTGCAGTAAAGTCTGATCCAAATAATTTTAAAGCAATATATGTATTTGTATATTGTAATCAGTAAAAAATAGTGTGGTCGATAAAAACATTCGGTACGTCTGGATAAGCTTTGCACATCTAGATTTGGGGATTTTCTCCAATTCTTCCTTTCAGATTTGCTCAAGCTCTGTCAATATGGATGAGGAGTGTCAATGGACAGTAATCTTCAAATCTTTCCACAGATTCTGAATTGGATTCAAGTCTGGGATTTGGCTGGACTACTCAAGGACTTTCACATTCTTGTTCTGAAACCATTCCAGTGTTTCTTTGGCTGTATGCTTGGGGTCATTGTCATGATGGAATGTAAATCTTCGCCGCAGTCTTAGGTGTTTTGCATTTTGAAGCAGATTCTCCTCAAGGATTTGCCTGTATTTGGCTCCATTCATTGCACTCTGTCCTTACAAGTCTCCCGGTCACTGCCACTGAACAGCATCCCCATAGCGTAATGCTGTCACCACCATGCTTTACAGTAGTAATGGTGTTAGATACTTGATGAGCTCAGTTTCCACTCAGATAAGATAAGCTCAGAAGGGATAAGATGAGCTCAGATGAGATGTGCTCAGTTTCCACCAAACGTAATGCTTTGCATTCAGGCCAAAGAGTTCAATTTTCACCACATCAGACCACAGAATCTTTTGCTTCACGCTCTCAGAATCTTTCACACACCTTTAAGCAAACTCGAGGTCTGCTGTCATGTGCCCTTTTCTCAGGAGTGGCTTCCGTCTGGCCACTCTCCCATAAAGCCTTGGTTTGTGAAGTGCTGCAGAGATTGTTGTCCTTCCTGCAGGTTCTCCCATCTCAGCTAAGGAACTCTGTAGTTCTGTCAGAGTGGTCATTGGGTTCTTTGTTGCCTCCCTGATCAAGGTCCTTCTTTCCCAGTTGCTCAGTTTGGTTGGACAGCCAGCTCTAGGAAGAGTCTGGATTGTTCCATATTGTTTCCATTTCCTAATGATGGAGCTCACTGTGTTCTTGGGAACTTTAAACACTCTAGAAATTGTTTTATACCCTTCCCCAGATCTATGCCTCCTCACAATTTTATCTCGGAGTTCTATGGACAGTTTCTTTGATTTCATGGTGGAGTTTCTGCTCTGACATGCACTGTCAATTGTGGGACCTTGTATAGAAAGGTGTGTTTCTTTCTAAATCAGGTCCAATCAATTTGATTGGAGTCGACCTGTGGCCAATTAAGTTGTGGAGACATCTCAAGGATGATGAAAGGAAATTGGATGCACCTGAGCTCAATTTGGAGTTTCATTGCAAAGGGGTTGAATACTTATTGACACACGATATTTCAACTTTTCATTCTTCATAATTTTGCAAAAATGTCAAAAAACATGTTTTCACTTTGTCATTATGTGGGATATTTTGTGTAGATCGGTGACAAATTTTTTTTTTTTAATATCATCCATTTTAAATTCAGGCTGTAACAACAAAATGTGACAAAAGTCAAGGCGTGTGAATACTTTCTGAAGGAAATGTATCGATGTGTGTATTTGTGTGTGTATGTATATATATATGTATATATATATATATGTATATATGTATATATATATATATATAAAAGCCTGGTGTTGGCGCAGTGGTTAGGGCAGTGGCTTGGGATCCAAAAGGTCCTGAGTTCAAGCCCCGTTGGGCCACTGAATTAATACACCAGGGGGTTGACTCAGCCTGTCATCCTTCCGAGGTCGGGGAAATCAGTACCAATATACTGGGCTGGTGTATACCCCGGTTAAAATAGGTGTACCATATCCCTGTGTCATAAGAGGCGACCAGGGTTGTGTCAGGCAGGGCATTCGGCGTAAAACCTGTGCCAAATCTCAATGCGGATCATACGGATGATCCGCTGTGGCGACCCCTAATGGGAGCAGCTGAAAGAAGAAGAAGAAGATATATATATATATATATATATATATATATATATATATATATATATATATATATATATATAACCGGGCGTAGTGGCGTCCGCCTGTAATCCGGCTACTCGGAGGCTTGGGTTGGAGGATCGCTTGAGGTCGGGAGCTCTGCGCTGGGCCGTGCTATGAGAGGGTGTAGGGCAGCCCAGAATCATGGCGAAACCCAATCCTTATCCCTGTGTTGTAAGAGGCGACCAAGGTTGCGTCAGGAAGGGCATCCGGCGTAAAACCTGTGCCAAATCAGTATGCGGATCATAACGGATGATCCGCTGTGGCGACCCCCAAACGGGAGCAGCCGAAAGAAGAACAACATATATATGTATATATATGTATATGTATATATATATGTATATGTATATATATATATATATGTATATGTATATATATATGTATATGTATATATATATATATATGTATGTATATATGTATGTATATATATATATATATATATATATATATATATATATATATATATATATATATATATATATATATATATATATATATATATATATATATATATATATATATATATATATATATATATATATATATATATATATATATATATATATATATAATCATTAGTGTGTCTCCACTGGTCATTGACACACCACTGATAGTAAGTGGTGACGTGCGAAATGAACCCAGAGCAGCGAGACCTGTCTGCCACTGAGCACATTGTCTTTTCCCTACCAACCCCAACATATATGTGTATATATATATATGTATGTATATATATATATGTATGTATATATATATATATATATATATATATATATATATATATATATATATATATATATATATATATATATATATATATATATCTGGAACTGTGATGTCTGTCCATGTATTCATCTGTCTCTGGTTTAGAGCGGCCGCTTCTTGTGCTGCGTTTGAAAAGCTGCTGATTGATTATTTTGCATTTTTATTTCACTTTTCTTGATGCAATAAAGTCAGTCACTTTATTTTCCCTTCCAGTAATCTTTAAAATCAACATAAACATCTGGATTCAAGTACATTTAATACAGATCTTCATGGAGTAACATAATTTAAAACTAGAAAGAGCATTCACAGATTGCAGACCCTTGCCAGAATTTGTTTTGTGTGGTGTTTGTGTAGTTTTGTGTGGCATTTATGCACTGGTGTTACACATAATGAATAAGAGACATAATTGGAACTGCCATCTTATAACTGCTGGCAGTGATGACAGAGTACCAAGATGTCCTGCTTTGATTGGACACCTGACCTTGACCCATGACGTTTTTCCTTATTATTCAATTGAATTTAGAATGGGATTAAAATGAGTTCAATTCAAATCAAATGCTACAGTCCTGCATTGGAGTCATCAGAAGAAACCTGAACAAGCAAAAACCAAAGATGAAGGCATCAGGAGGAACCTGGATAGGATTCGCTTTTCAGATGCTGCTCCTCTTACCCCAAACCCATCCAGGCACAAGCAAGTGAACCTTATTCAAAAAAAAAAAGAACCCAGATCAATTTTTTTTTTAATTCTTCTGACCACCAGGCCATGTTTCTGATCAAGTTGAAATTTAAAACATGTATTCCCCATCACTGCTATATCATAATTTTGAAGTTTCATGTCGATTGATTTTAAGCAGTTCCAAAGAAAACATTATTTAATATTTTTCTTCGATCCAATATGGCTGCCAAACCACATGATCTATCAATTTATTTCTTAACAAACTTGTACACACAAGGCTTGGAGATCATTTCTGTGAAGTTTCCCCTCGATCTGTCCAGCTGTTCTGGAAAAGATGATTTTTATAGGTTTTAGGGTAAATCCAATCTGACTGCCAAACCATGTGACCTATGACATATGTGTTAACCTTTTGTACCTCAGGGAAAGGCAGTCATACGAGTAAAGTTTCGCCTCAATTTGTTAAGCCACTTCAGAGAAGAAGATTTTTTAAGGTTATTTTTTAAAAAGAATATGGCTGCCGAATCATGTGACTGATGATGTCATGAATTTTTTTTTTCTGTGGACTATTTTATCCCGAGATTACCCTCAGAATTTTTTCAAAATGATCAGATGTAGCATTCTTCATATGCATTTATGACATCATAAGGAAGGCATCTTTGAAGTCATTAAAAAATTCCCCATGAGGATCACTTGCCGTATGCCAAGTTTCAACTTTTTTCCTTGGTGCGGTTTCAGAGATGGAGGTTCAAAGCTTTTCCATTTTTTTCCAACATGGCTGCCACACCACGTGACCGATGACATGAAAAATGTTTTAATCATAATTATGACGAGTAGTTGCACCTATGATGAAAATTTTGTCTCAATCCGACAAGTGGTTGCGGAGAAAAACACGAAAGTTCTGTGCAGACAAACAAACAGAAAAACAATCAAGCAGACCCAAACGCAATACCCTCTCCTTCGGTGAGGGTAACTGTATACACGTCCTTTAAATAGGATTACAAATTTAAGTCACTTTTCTGGTTGCAACAAGTTTGTGCAAGGCAAACACCTCTTCCCGATTTATGACATAATACGGAGCTTTATATATCCTTGCATGGACAGTGAATAAGAAAGAAAGGAAGAAGATTGACATTTTTGAAATCTGGTGTTTGAGCCGATTGTGAAAAATTCCATGGACTGCGAGAAGAAGAAACAAATCGGTGCTTGAAGAAATTAGACCACCATGTACACTAAAACAGAAACTGCTCGACGTTGGACACTTTCATTTGTGCAGAAAACGAAAGTCTGGAAAAATCAACCATGTTGGATTTTGTTGAGCGAAGAAGAGGAATAGCAGACCTTATATGCACTGCATGGATGGGGTAAAAGCTGCAACCAAGCTGTCTCTGCCAGAGCTTTTGGAAGAAAAGCGGTTTGGAGAAATCTGATCACGAATGTCACCAGAAGTCGGACACGACTTGACGGAACGAGATGACTTGATATCCTTGCAGCATTAATCTTAATTGTCTCTCTACAAAATATCACATTCAAGGCAAGAAAGTGTGTTATTTGTCGTCAACTTTGGAACTTTTCATCATCTGATAAGTTTGATAACATTTCCACATTTCACAAATTAATGTTTGCTGAAACCTCCAAAACCTTCATGGCTTTCTGGCAATGGATCATAACACTTTTGGAAATGATTCCTAACAGAGCAATTTATCCTGGCTGAACAAAGAAAAGTCTTTTGGAACCTTCACTGGGAAAAAGGACAAGATAGTGAAATGGAGCTTACACATTTAGTCAAATTCCTTGCCAAGTAATTTTTCTTTGCTACTGCAAAGTAAATTCAAAACAGGTTGGTCTTCTTCAGTGTGCAGAACAGCTTGTGTTTTTTGGAACTCTTTTTTTTTTTCCTCTCAAAACCAATAATTGCATTTATTTAATTTAAATCTTCACTTCTGCTATACGTATTATGTATGCAAAATACCAGAACTATTGAACCACCCTCAACCCCATTCTTTCCCATAAATGCAGAACTATGAAAACACCCTCAACCCCATCCTTTTCCATGAATTAATGTTCAGAGTCTTCTCTCGACCTCCTTTCTCATTTCTCTTCACTCATGCTCAAACTTGCTGAACCCCTCCACCACCCCTCCCAGGACATTTTCTTTCATAAGCCTTTTTCCTTCTTACTTTACTCAATTTCATTCATCTCAATCACCCTTACCTCCTCTGCCTATGTATAATAGGTACATGGCTCCCATTCCAGGGTCACCTGCAGAGCCCCATTGGGTTTTGAATGCGATCTCAAGTTCATTCACACCTATAAGCTTCTTGCACCCTCCTCAGGGTGCGCCCCACCTGCTGCAAACCCCATGAACACGCCTGTCATTTCATACCTGCTGTGTCTCAGGGTTGACCCCCATGTGCAGAGACATGTGCCTTAAGGAAAAAGCTGTACATTGTCTGCTGCACCGGGTAAACCACACATAGCCAATCCCAAAGCCGCCGCATTCCTGCTTCCCCTCAGCGAGTGTTAGACGCAGTGTTTCCAAATCAAGCTGAAGGACAGAGGGCCTATTAACAGATATTGCATGTTACAGGCCAAGCGATGTGCAGTGAAAAATGGCTCACCTGCATGCATGCAGCCTTGGCGGTCTTGCTCGTGCTGTCAGAGCCTTCCTCAGACTGGAGGAGTGAAAGTGTGGGAGTTCGCGAGTGAATAATTGTTGCTTTCGTCCTATCTCACTGCAACTGTGTTAACGCAGTATTTTTTTTTACTCCCTACAAGGTTGCTAAAGGTGTGCTTTTGTTTTTTCACAGATAACGTCATCTACTGAGTGTTGTTTCCAAGAAATCGTTCACAAGAGGGCAGATTATTATTTGGGAACTAGGAACGAGAAATTCTAATTGTGATATCCAATGGCAGGCTCACCGTGCATAGCTTCATGGGGTGCTATCATGGTTATGAAGCAAGAAGAATCAAAATGAAACAATAAGGTCAACACTCGACTCGCATGTGCGATGAAAATAAACAAGTGTTTAAAGAACTTCAAGCTGATAATGAACTGCCAATAATATTAATACACACTAAATATATATATATATATATATATATATATATATATATATATATATATATATATATATATATATATATATATATATATATATATATATATATATATATATATATATATAGTGGCCTGCAAATGTATTCACCCCTACCAATAATGCCACATTTAAATGAATTACGAATTTGGTGGAAACAATTTTTCCAAATGAACCTTTTGAATTACGAATTTGTTGTCGTTGAACGAAACCATTATGAAGCCTGTTTACCTCTAATGAACCACTGTTATAATTGAAGGAGGTTACATGTCAGGAATACAAGCAAAAAACACATGTACAAATCAAAATTCACTGGTTGCAAAAGTATTCAGCCCCTTAGATCAGTCGGAGAGGGTGGCGTTAGTTGGAACATTTTTCACCAAAACTCTTTATTACATAATATGGTTACATAGGGCAAAATATAGGATGTGGGATTGGTTGGAACATGCTTCAACTAACCCGATGTTTTCTGTTATAACTATCCCCCAATGGTCATGTGATGATCTTATGCACAGTACACAACACTGCTTTAGTTACAAGATCTTCTTCGCCTCATATTGTGGCTGAGTAACTGCATCTATATTAATACATGTCAGTGTGTCGGTCAGTCAGTCAGTCCTCCTCCATAACTCCAAAATCATGAAACTTAGCAGTCCCAAATTTGCATGCATACCAAGGGAACTCCAAGGTAGTGCATGAATGAAAACTGGGTGTTTGTGTTAATTTAAACACCCCTCTTGAAGATAATTTACAACCTTATTTAATTATCATTTATCAAGGCATCATCACTCGTCAGCTTGCTCTCCCTCGCAGAGGTCTTAATTCGCCATTTTTCTGGCCTGCTCAATGATGCCTTGGTTTCTTACGATAAAGCGCTCAAATAAGCCTGGTGTTGGGTTGGTGGCTAGAGTGGCTGGCTTCGGATCCTAGGGTCCTGAGGTGGAACGACGTTGGCTACTGAATTAACACCAGGTGGGGTTGACTCAGCTTGTAAATCCTTCCAAAGTTGGTGAAATGAGTGCCAGTGTACTGGTAGAGGGGCATAGCATGAGCGGCACAGCCATGCTTCCAAGAAATGATAGCTATCCGGCAGCCAAGCTGGCATACGCAAAAACAGAAAGCGCTCAAATATTTTTCACTTTCCTCACTCATATTATCGAATGCCTGTTCATCATAGCTATGAATCGCTGTATATATCACTTTTGTAAGTGCTATAGTTTTCAAATAAAGAGTTTGGAGCGATTTCATGCATTACATGATGTGATTTTCCACGATATTCTCTCAGACTCATTAAAATATATCATCATAATGTAATTTTGGTTTTGAGGATCAGATCATGTGGACTAAATAACTGTTAAAAGCTGAAAATATTAAGAAATCGGTGATGTTTTGGTTTTTATGGGTATGTCCCATTACCAATCAGCTTATCGCCTACCAAGCCAGCTGTGCCTTATCAACCATTTCATTGGAGTGCTTGTTTGAGCGCTTAAGCTCCTGATCAGAAGGTGCAGTTGGCAGTTCCTGCAAGCATGAAGAGGTGCATAGATAGCACACAGACGTGGTACAAATGGATAGGTTTGGATTTGTAAAGGGACTCTTCGGTGTGTGTGTGTGTGTGTGTGTGTGTGTGTGTGTGTGTGTGTGTGTGTGTGTGTGTGTGTGTGTGTGTGTGTGTGTGTGTGTGTGTGCGCGCCTGCATGCTTGGCTACATGTGTGCAATGCACAGGATTCACGGGTGCGTGGACTGAACTCGCACTCAGGTCCGTGGTGCTGTGGTGGAGGTTACGCAGCCGTCTCGTGAACCATATGCTTCAGCACACGGGGAGTGTATGTGCTTCAGCACCGAATCCATTAAGGACGTATCGTGCAATGTGGGTGTGGGTAAAATAGAGTGTGTGGGTGATAATCGGTGCATGTGTTTGAGTGGAAGGATGAATATGTCGCCGGTGCATGTACACAGTTAGCATGAACCATTAGCAGGTTGGAGGAATGCATATGGGGTGCTGTTAAGGACTGACAGTTTCGTTTTGAATTGAAAATGGCTTCCCCAGAGTGCAGCATGTACAAATCTGATTCGGAGTGAGCCGACCAGAGGGGTGCAAAAATCATTGCATGTGCGAGCATGCATGCATGCATGCATGTAGGCAGGCCTTTGCAAGGTATATTATATAGAACCTGGCAATTAAAAAGAAAATGTTGCTGTTTGAGCATGTTTTATCACCCAGTACAATGCTTTCCCTAACCCTCCACTCATGCTGCCTTCCCCTCATTCACACTGCCTTTCCTCCCCCCTCACATTGCCTTCCCTTCCCCTTCCACTGCCTTCCCTTCCCCCTCACATGGCCCTCCCTTCCCCTCCCCTCAAACTGCCTTTCCTTCCCCTTCTGCTTCTTTCCCTTCCCCGCTCATCAAACTGCTTTCCCTTCCTCTCCACTTACGCTTACCTCCTCTCAAAGCACCTCCCCCTTCACCCCCATCGACATCTCCGGGCAGTCTCCATGTGCTGTTTTAACGTATTCTATTTTGTTCAATCCTGCACTACCAATTTTAGTAGTCGGATCTTTTTGAGATATCCTGCACACAAGCAAGCAAACAGAGAGAAAGGGGTGAAAACATAACCTCCTTCACCTTCGGTGGCGGAGGTAAAAACACCAAACCATCAAGATATTAAAAACACCTCACCACCACGTTATTAAAAAGCCCTCACCACCACGTTATTAAAAACGCCTCGCCACCACGTTATTAAAAACTCCTCGCCACCACGTTATTAAAAACTCCTCGCCACCACGTTATTAAAAACGCCTCGCCACCACGTTATTAAAAACCCCTCGCAACCACATTATTAAAAACCCCTTGCCACCACGTTATTAAAAACACCTCACCACCACGTTATTAAAAACACCTCACCACCACGTTATTAAAAACACCTCACCACCACATTATTAAAAACGCCTCACCACCACGTTATTAAAAACGCCTCACCACCACGTTATTAAAAACACCTCACCACGACGTTATTAAAAACGCCTCACCACCACGTTATTAAAAACGCCTCACCACCACGTTATTAAAAATGCCTCAGCACCACATTATTAAAAACACTTCACCACCACGTTATTAAAACATCTCGCTGCCATGTTATTAAAAACACCTCACCATCATTTAACCACCACATTATTAAGAACACCTCACCACGTGTTGTTGCTATGGAGACAGGCTTGTTTTAAATGAGGATAAGTTTGCGAGTTGCCGTGTTGTCATGATTTACACCATTCAGAATTCAAACGATTTGTTTTGAAAATTAATTTGTAATATTTGTGATGTTGCATTTTTATAATCAATTGAAGTTGAAGATTCAAGTTAAAAAAAATAAATAAATAAAAAATTTTTTCAAAAAAAATAAAATACCCTTCAGACATCTACCCAGGAGAACTAGATGCAGCCCAGAAGTTTGGTAGGATTTCACAAAAGTTTGAGGGAGTAGTTTAGTGACAACACAGGCTACCACAACACAACAGTCACTGCACATATATATATATATATATATATATATATATATATATATATATATATATATATTATTTATGCATATTTTTTATATATATTTATATACGAGACGACCCATGAACCCGTTGGGTTCCCGTTGTAACAGCTTGGTTGATTAAAAAAAATCATTTCAAAAAAAAAGATAGCTCCAGCAAACTACCGCTGAGGTTGTTTGCATTGATCAAATAATCCCGAAGAGTACTTGACTGAATCGGGAATTGATTTTTAAATCTTTTTTTTCGTTGCCCGATTTGAATGAAACGTGATACTGCGCGTCAATGTGATAAAAAAAAAAAAACGGAGAAAATAAAGTCGAATAAATTATTGTGCGTAATCTTCTAAACACAATTTTATTTATTAATGAACATGGAAGTATTAGATCAAAATGGCGATGTTTATTTTATGCTTAAAAATAAATCGTTCTTTGTCTATACTAAATGTTTGAGATTTTTAAATAAATAATTTCAATAAAAAAAAAGATAGCTCCAGCGAACTATACCGCTGAGGTTGTTTGCATTGATCAAATTCTCCCGAAGAGTACTTGACTGAATTGGGAATTGATTTTGTAATAATTTTTAATAATGAAGGCATCGCCTTCCATGAGAGGAGGGGAAGGGGGCAGCATGAGAGAAAGGGAAGGAGGCAGCATGAGTGGAGGGGAAGGAGGAAGCATGAGAGGAGGGGAAGCAGGCAGCATGAGTGGAGGGGAATGAGGCAGCGTGAGGGAAAGGAAAGGAGAGGGGAGGAAGTGTGAGGGGAAGGAATGGGAAGGCAGTGTGAGTGTAGGGGAAGGCAGTGTTTGGGGAGGGGAAGGCAGCGTTATGGTCAGGAAAGGCAGCGTAAGGGGAATGAAGACAGAGTAAGGGCAAGGAACAGAAGTGTGGGTGGGGAGGTAGGCAGTGTGAGGGTAGGGGAAGGCAGTGTGAGTGTAGGGGAAGGCAGCCTAAGGGGAATGAAGACAGAGTAAGGGCAAGGAACAGAAGTGTGGGGTGGGGAGGTAGGCAGCCTATCAGGGCATTACTGGGGCAATAAAATGTGCTCAAATGGCAATGTTTTCTTTTTATCAGCTGTGTTCTACAGTAGGTAATACCAGGTGGAAAATCTCTTCCTCCTTCATCCTCTTCTTCCTCTTCTTCACTTCTATTAAGGTGAGTCTCATTCAATCCCATTTCTCATATCGATGATATTCAGAAAACGTTGATTATCCACTGCCTTTTAAAGCATCACAAAGCAGGTCACTCGACTTGCAACACAGGTGATAGAAGGATACGAAAAAGCAGCTGATATTTTAATAATTTCCTGGCACGATTTTTAAAGGGTGAAAGTCAATTTTTATTCAGTTTAAATTTTTTTTAGCAATTACGCAAAGATTGGTATTTCCATCAGTGAAGCGACGGGTTTTACTTCTGGTAGCTTTGAAACGAACAACCAAGCAGTTTGGGGAACGCTCGCCAAGTGGCTTAAGCACTCAAGCAAGCACTTCAACAGAACGGCTGGCTTGGCAAGCCATTACCGATCGCTGATCAGTCACATAAAAACGCCCAATCAATGTGTGAATTGGACAAATGAACACTTTATTTTTTAGCAGCAGGAAGTGCTACTAAGTTCAATTGTGGAGCTTAAATTTTGAAATGTAGCTGGGTTTCCCATCTACTAGAATTAGCTGATGGAAGTTGATGATCCCACCGTGCTTCACAACGAGTAGGTGAGTTAACATCAGCACCCTAAATATATTTTAAATTCTTGTCCTGACTACCACTGCAAAGGCAAGCCAACCAGTGTAATACTTGCTGTCTGGCTGCTTTGGCTGCTCCTAACCTGCTTCCAGGCAGAGCACCAGACACAGGCAGACATAACTTATTGATGAAAGACTTTATACACTGACAAAAAAAGGAAAACAGATGCCCTTTGCCTAAAATCCCTAAATCTTCCCTGTGCTCCTTGTGTGAATTTGTAAAGGGTTAACACGACTACCTTTGGCATTTCGTGGCAATTATGGTTGGCATTTTGCTGAATCGGTGTGATGCGCGTCTTTGTGGGCCATTTTAGTGATAAATCAGTCCGTCTGTATTATATTTCATAAAAATGTATAAACGCATCACCTTTTCATTATAACTCTTGGCTTTTTCTTAAAAAAAAAAAAACAGCTCATTTTTAATCACGTTTCCTCGCAATCACTCAACCATATAATATCACCCATCGCCTTCTCGCATAACTCCTGCATGACATCATAGTTGTGATTCACTGTAAGCATAGAGAAGGTTGTGAAAGAAGAGATCTCACACTTGTGCGTTTGCCCATCAGCTAAAAATGCGGGACAGGAGGAAGCATCCTTGCATTGGCTGCTGCAAAGTTCCAGCCTTGGACCATTTGATTTGAATTAAGCTTGGGGGAGCATCGGCTCGAATGGAGGGAAGGAAGGGGGTGGTTTTGAGAGTCCAGGTGGGGCTGGGAAAATGTGCTGAGGAAATGCAGATGCTCTGCATCCAATTGGCATGATCTGAGCTTCCAGGCTGTGGTGCGTATTTGTGGCTACGAAAGGAAGATCTGTGATTCAATGGACGTTGAAAATAGTTTCGATTCGAGAAGAAAAGCTTGTATCACTAATACGTGAGTCATATGGAACACATGTGAGGTCAGGCACATGTCTGATTACTACCCAATTCATTTACATTGTATCTGCCTTGTGAGGTTTCCTTTCCTGCCAAGGAGTAGTTTGGTGGTTGGGTTGAATGTGTCATGGTGAAAGAAGGCATCTCGGAGCGGAATTTTGTTGTACAAATTATTCGATCCAACAGGTTGCATCATTACTGTGGTCTGGAGGCACTGGTGAAGGAAGTGCCCATACACATTCGGGCACCAGTTTGTAAATTTTTTTCCAGGTAGCCAGCGACATTTGGGGCTGACTCTTTGTCGAAAGACACCGTGGGATCTTTGACGTCCACCAACTATGAATGCTAGCAGATAGGACACCCGGCTCAACGTCCACTCGAGGGACGGCACACACATTGATATGAACCGCGAATCGGACAATATATAGTCGGGTCGGGAATCGAACCCAGACTAAACATCTCAAAGGTAAGTCAGTTACCTCTGCACCTCCTTGTCGGACGGTGGAGTAAGAAACGCCTTATCGCATTATCGTCAGTGCTGTGGGTTCGATTCCCACATCCGGTCAGCAGAACATTTGCACAGTCCTATGATGGAGGGACGAGCTGTCCACGATTAACTAGAGCCTTCGAAAGGTTCACCACTTGGCATGAGCACCCCATGCTCTCGTCGTATATGGTTCGAAGGACTCCACCACCACTACGCATTCTTGCCAAGCAATGAGGATTGTCCTGAAAGGGATTTGAAACATATTGTGCCTGGTTTTGAACCATATCTTTTAAAAGCACAATCAAAACAGCTCCTTTTAAAAGCACAATCAAATCACGAAGCATGACAGATGTGTGAATACTCTATAACAATCGGCTTCAGAGGATTGTAAGATTTCCTATAAGGGGCTTATAGACCATGTAATCACACCCTGGCCTGATAGCATTTTTGGTGACTGTGACGTTAATGGTAAGAATTCCACAACTATTGGCGGGACTGTTTATCCTAATATCAAAAGTGTCTCAAGGAGACGCGGCAGGCAAGGCTATGACCTTCATTTTCACCGCCTTTGGCTACTCTGAAAGAAGGCCCAGCCTTTCCTGAGCTCGATAAGACTGTGGGAAAAGTGTAACGTCTGCAGCTGGGCCTTATCAGCAAATTGCGTGGACAACATCGTTTTTCTCCCCAGAATCCTTCATATACAAGGTGAAAACCCTTGACCCTACCTCGTACCTGCAAAATTGTCCACAATGGCGTTTCAAGTGAACCTTTGCTTGTCTTTTGCACGCTCTTGCCGCTTAGGGCCTGGTGCGTGCATTTTGTTGGAGCAAGGGATCCGCTCTGCTGGGAATTCAGTTTCTGCCAAAACCACAACCGCGGAAATTGCTTTTCGAATTCACATCAACTTGTACTTGGTAGATGTTGGGAATAACATCAAAATCATTTTGTATTTTGCAACACGTTGTGTTTTTGGATGCTTCAAAATGGTGTTCCTGTCTGAGTGGTTGCCTTCGAGTGCTGTTTGAATCTCGAATGGTGGTTGCTGCGTCCGTTATGTTCATGTACAGTACGACGCTAATTCGTACAAGTGCAGGAGTGTACGAAGATGCATAAACTCTTCTCATGCTGCTTAACTCGTGGAATGCTCTTCGCCTGTTTCGACTGAAGATTTACGGTTTTGAATTTGTCACAAACAGATCATTTTAGCAGGTGTGTATCGTGTCAAGTGGGATTTTTTGCGAAGAGTAGGCAAGCTATTGCTGACACCCTGAATGAATTACAAATGCCTTCCCAAATCACCTTCGCTCAAACGTCAGGCCTGTTCGTGAATGCCTTAGGACAAAAACTTTCCTGGCCGACCCTATTTATATACATTTATATATGAGGCCTGGCGAGGAGGAGTGATGTAAGTGACATTTTAACCTCCGCCATCGAAGATCGGAGGTTACTGTTTTCACCCCTTTCTGTTTGTTTGTTTGTTTGTTTGTTTGTGAACAGTATTACGGAAAAACTCCTCGACGGATTTCGATGAAACTTGGTGGGGGGGTTAGGTCTGCTCCAAGGATCATGCCATTAGAAATCCAATATGGCCGCTGTGGCGGCCAATTTGAAAAAATATTTGAATTTCTTTTTTTTTGCATTTCTACATGTTTTAAGTGATTTCCAACCCCCCCCCCCCAAAAAAAAAATTGTTAGAGAAAAAAAAATTTTGCAACTTTTTTTTTTCAACAAAATTTCGATTTCTTTTTTTTGAATCTCTGCATGTTTTAAGTGATTTTCAACCCCCCCCCCCAAGAAAAAATTGTTAGAGAAAAAAAATTGCAAAATTTTTTTTCAACAAAATTTCGATTTTTTTTTGCATTTCTACATGTTATAAGTGATTTTCAACAAAAAAAACATGCCAAAATTATAATTGCGGCTGATTTTGGAACTTCAGGTGGATATACCCACGTAAAATCAATTTCTGTCTCAAGGAATCGAGTTATGACGAATGAATTGAGTCTGTAAAAGTTAAAAGTAAAAGGGAAAGTTGCGAACTATAACTCTGTGAGCACTGTTGACATCAAATTGAATGAATAGGATGTCAGGTTCACTTGAGTGACCTAGCAGTATTGGCGGCGGAGGTTTTGCACTCTACCGAGTGCTCCCCCTCTAGTTTAATGATATGATGATGATGGGCTCGGATGATAGGGGAAGGGTTAAAATAGTGCTATATGGCATTAACTCCAAAATGGCCGATGTGGCCCTGACATCACTCTCCTCGCGGCGCCTCATATCTACTATATAAAAATGAATGAGTGTTTGTTACAAGGTCAATTATTTTTTTTGACAATTATGTATCGCCTCCATTTCTTTGTTTGTTTGTTTGTCTGTGCGCTCTCCTCCAGCCCAAACCGCTCAACAGATCGTTCTTAAATTTTCGTCAATTATGGTCACTGACCCTGTGACGGTCGCGCATTGAAGTTTCATAAAATTCGGTTGACCAAAAATGTCTACAAAGGCCAAATCGGGCCATGTTCTCTAAAATTTTCAATTTTCATCCGATTGACTCAATTTGAAGACCATTTGCAAATTAGGTCACTGAATTCAGCCATATATTAATTTTGAGATCAGCATAGGCCAAAAGGACACTTTGGGCTAAATTGGGCCAATTTTTTTTTAATCCTCAATTTTCATCCTATTGACTTGAAATTTGAAGAGCATTTGCTTATCAGGTCGCTGAATTCAAGCACCAATTATTTTTGAGGTCAACCTAAGCCAAAAGGTAAACATAGGCCAAATTTTTAAAATCCTCAATTTTAATCCAATTAACTTGAAATTTGAAGAGCATTTGCATGTGAGGTCACTGAATTCAACCACCTACTAATTTTGAGGTAAACAGGCTATAAGCCTGGTATTAGCGTAGTGGTTTGGGTGGCGGCTTGCGATTCCTAGGGTCCTGAGTTTGAGTCCCGTTGGCTGCTGAATTAACACCAGGTGGGGTTGGCTCAGCATGTCATCCTCCTGAGGTCGGCGAAATGAGTACCAGTGAACTGGTAGAGGGGCACAGCATCAGTGGCACACCTGTGCTCCAATAAATGGTCGGAGTGGCGACCCATCCAAGATTGTGCCAAATAGCCAATGAAAAACTGCTTTGGCAGTTCCAATGCTCTGTTCCAGAGTATGGGTCCAAGAAACATAGGCTAAAAGGTCAAAATAGGCCAAAAGACCAATTTGGGCAAAGTTTTCTAAAATCCTCAATTTTCATCCAATTGACTTGAAATTTGAAGAGCATTTGCATATCACGTCGCTGAATTCAAACACCTATTGATTTAGAGGTAAACATCGGCAAAAAGGTCAAAATAGTCCAAAATGCCAATTTGGGGCAAATTTTCTAAAATTCTCAATTTTCATCCGATTGACTTGAAATTTTAAGAGCATTTGTATGTCAGAGAGCTGAATTCAACCACCTATTATTTTTGAGGTCAGCTTTGGCCAAAAGGTCAACAAAGACCAAAAGGTCACATAAGCCGAATTTCTAAAATCCTCAATTATCATCCGATTAACTTGATATTTGAAAAGCATTTACATATCAGGTCACTGAATTCAACCACCTGTTATTTTTGAGGTACTAATTGGCCAATAGGTCAACATAGGTCAAAACGTCAATATAGGTCACATTTCCAAAATTGTTTCTAAAATTGTCAATTTTCATCCGATTGAATTTAAATTTGATCAGGATTTTCACATCAGCTCACTGAATACAACCACCAATTATTTTTGAGGTCAGCACATGCCAAAAGGTCAACATAGGCCAAATGATCAACAACTTAGGATCACTTTCTAAAATCGTCAATTTGCATATGATTGACGTGATTGGTTTGCTTATTGAAATTGCATATCAATCAAATATCTTTGATGAGTGATTCATAGCATTTTGGGCCAACATCGGCCAAAAGGTCAACATGAACAGGATTTTCATATCAGGTTAATGAATTCAACCACCAATTAATTTTAAAGTGAAAAAGTCAACACATGCCTAATTTCTAAAATTGATAGGGCCAATATATATATATGTGTATATATATATATATATATATGTGTGTATATGTATATATATATATATATATATATATATATATATATATATATATATATATATATATATATAAATATATATCAAAAAGTTGTGTACGAGTTGTGACAAAACAAGTTGGAGGAGTTGAAGAGGTGACAAGAACAAGCGGAGTAGATTTTGGTTCAGATCCAGCCCATCAGTGGGATACAAAACATAAACTGTTCAGCCTGGCAGACGTGTCTGCTCTGCCGAATGCCATTCAACTTTGTCTTGTTTTGCAAAGTGTCACTCTACAAGTGATTTTTCATTTGTTACTTGGCAAAAAAATTATTATTTTTGACAAGTATGTTGATCACCTCGGCTTGTTTGTTGGTTTGTTTGTCCACTCGCCTCCAGCCCAAACCGCTTAATGGATCGTTCTACATTTTTTCGGAGATTAATGATACCGACACTGCGACAGTCAAGCAATGAAGTTTCTAAAAATCGGTCAACCTAAAACGTCTACATAGGCCAATTTCGAGCCAAATATTCTAAAATCCTCAAATTTAATCTGATGGATTGAAACTTGAGCATGATTTGGATATCAGTCAATTACTTCAACCACATTACTTTTGAGGTTAACATTGGTCAAAAGGTCAACATGGGCCACAGAGTCAACCCAACATAGGCCAAATGTCTTAATTGTTTCTAAAATTGTCAATTTCATCCCATTGACTTGAAATTTGAAGAGTATTTGCAAATCAGGTCGCTGAATTCAAGCACATTAATTTTGATGTAAACATAGGCCAAAAGGTCAAAATAGGCTAAAAGGCCAATTTGGGCCAAGTTTTCTAAAATCCTCAATTTTTATCCGATTGACTTGAAATTTGAAAAGCATTTACATGTCAAGTCACTGAATTCAACTATCCAATTATTTTTGAGGTCAACATAGGCCCAAGGTCAACAACTGAGGTAGTAGTTCAAAAATGCTCAATTTTCATCCGATTCACTTGAAATTTGAAGAGGATTTATATTTCAAGTCACTGAATTCAACCAGCCAATTATTTTTGAGGTCAACGTGGACCAAAATGTCAACATAGTCCAAAGGTCAACAACGAAGGTGGTATTTCTACAATTCTCAATTTTCATCCGATTGATTTGAAATTTGAAAAGGATTTGCATATCAGGTCACTGAATTCAACGACCAATTATTTTTGAGGTCAAATTTGTTTTCGGGATTTTGCAAGTGTCGTGCTCTGCATGACGTCGTCTTCTTGTTACTTGCAAAATCGAACATTTTTCAAGTACATTGGTCAGTCGATTTTGTTATTCTGTCTGTTTGTCTGTCTGTCTGACTGTTTATCGCCTACAGGTCACAATTTTAAACCGATCTTCACGAAACTTCACCAAATGGTGGAGTTTGTCATCGGAAGAAGCCTATTGTTTTTGAGGTCAAATGGTCAAAAGGTCAACATAGGCCAAAGGTTAACAACTTAGGTGAGATTTCATCTTTTCAATTTTCATCCGATTGAGTCGACATTTGAAGGGGATTTATATTTCAGGTCACTGAATTCAAGCAGCCAATTATTTTTGAGGTCAACATGGACCAAAAGGTCAACATGGGTCCAAGGTCAACAACTACGGTGGTATTTCTAAAACCTTCAATTGTCATCCGATTGACTTGAAATTTGAAGAGGATTTATATTTCAGGTCAATCAATTCAACCACCAGTTATTTTGGAGGTCCACATCGGCCAAAAGGTCAACATTGGCCGAATTTCTGAAATTGTTAATTATAATCCGATTGACTTGAAATTTGAAGAGTTGCTCCATATTTGGTCATTGAATTAAACCACCAATTATTTTTGAGGTCAAATTTGTTTTATGGATTTTGCAAGTGTCGTGCTCTGTACGATTTCTTCTTGCTTGTTTCTTTGTCTGTCCGCTCATCTTTAATCGCCTACAGGTCACAATTTGACACCGATCTTCACGAAACTTAGCCAGATGGTGGATTTGGTGATCCAACAGAATCCTATTTATTTTGTAGGTCAAAATGTCAGCATCGGCCCAATTTCTAAAATTGAGACATAGGACCAAAAACGATATGTGTGTGTATATATATATATATATATATATATATATATATATATATATATATATATATATATATATATATATATATATATATAATTATCATGATATCCAAACAAGTTGTGGACAAGTTATGAAAAAAAACTAGGTGAATGAGTTGGTTAGGCGACAAGAACAAGCTGATTCGATTTTGGTTCAGATCCAGCCCATCAGTGGGATACAAAACATAAACTTCAGCCTGGCGGTGGTACGCGCTCTCCCAAGTGCCATTCTACTTTGTTCTGTTTTTCCAAATGTCTCTCAAGTATCGTGTTCTGCATGACGTCTTCTTCTTTTTTGTTTATTTGTTTGTTTGTCACCCTACTCATCTGAGCTCCCAAGGTTAATTGTGACCAAACTTTATAGGATAACTTTTTTTTTACCATGATGTTCCCTACTTGGGGTTTTAAATAGTAATTTTCTCACAATTTATAACATGTGAGCACATGAGCCACCACCTGTCACCATCTCTGAGCGTAGCTCCATATGTCCAATTCTTTCTAACAACCCCAATTTTTGGCGATTTCCACCCAGAAAACTATATAGTTAGTGAGATGGTGAGCTCTGATCATCAAATATGGTGTCAGATGTGGAAAAATAACTGTTCGTGAATCAGTAAGATCGGTGATGGATTCACGTGACCTCTCAATTGTGCTCATCGCTTATTATTCAAAAACCAAAAACAGTACAAACACAACCTATATATCGATTTAAAGGTAATTTTACTGCTCATCTAACAATATAACCTTCAAGGGTGAAAGAAGATTTTGTAAAAAAACATGATTTCCACCTTAGATAAATACTCCAAATATTTAATATTCACCCTGTGAAAATTTATAAACAAGGGATTTTGATCCATATGCCTATATAGTTGTTTAGGGAGTGTGCTCCGATTGTCTGACAACAAAATATATTTTGAATATCTCATTTAATTAATTCGTGATTATATAGGCCGAGGATGATCGGGACAATTATTGTGTTTGTCCTAATATGTTCCCATACACTGTAGTTTGAAAATTACGTCATAAGGATTAAATGAATTAATTAGACAAAAGCCAGATCAGCTTGCGTTCAATGACACAAGGGCGAAAAAAAAGTTTTGGAGTCGTCGCGGAACGCGTGGGGCAGTGACTTTAATCTGTCTTCTAAATGTTTTTCACATGGTCAACGATATGTGGTGTGCTCTCGAGTTGGAACACCAAACATTTTACATGTTCTGGACCTTGATGGAAAAACCCTTGGGGTAAATTCAATATTATTTACCCCTAAACATTCCAAGAATATTTTCAATTTTGTTGATATTTCTGTTCAATATTTTTCAGCTTGAAAAAGAAAATGTTGTTTAACAAAAGAAAAACCCTAAAAAGAACCCTAAAAAAAACCCTAAAAAGTTTAACTAACCCTAAAAAGAAAAAAAAAATGAAAATGTGCTTTATTGTGGTATTCCACGAGATGTAAGTTAGATACCGGGCAATGCCAGGTGAGATTGTGGCAGGAGGGTGGAAATGGTTGGAGGTGACAGGAGGGAAGGAAAGTGTGAGGTGTTGGAAAGTGGGAGGGGAAGTGGGAAGGGATGAGAGGAGGGATCCGCTACTTCTGTAATGCCGGGTACCTTTGCGAGTATGGTATGTTTGTGTATATGTATGTGTAGAAATGTATATGTATACATATACATATACATATCTATGTATGTGTATATATGTATATGCATGTGTATTTATATGTGTGTGTATGTGTATATATTTATGCATGTATGTGTATATATATATATATATATGATTGTATATGTATACATAGTATATATATATCTATGTATGTTTGTATATGTATACATAGTATATATATATATATATATATATATATATATATATATATATATATATATATATATATATATATATATCTTTGTATGTGTATGTGTGTGTATGTATGTATATATATATATATATATATATATATATATATATATATATATATATATATATATATATATATTGTCGCGGATTTCGCACCCGCCGGCGTGCTGACGGCCACGTAACTCGAATCGCGGCACGTCGCCCACCGGACGGACAATCCAGTCGTGACCCTCTCGGACTAACGCCGGGAACCAGTCACGGGTGGACCTTTCGGTCTCACCGCGATCGAGCCAATCAGCCCCCACGTGGGATAGGGTTGCTCGCCAAATTCGACCTACCTAAGTACCCACACGGAGGGTAGACCGGGCGATCGCACCTCGCCGCAGGTCGACTTCGGACACGGGCCACTTAAGCGACCCGTTCCGTACTATCAGAATAACTGAGCGGTGTTATCGTCGACCTCGACGGTTCGATTAATTATCGGGCGTATTCAGCCCACTACCAACCCTTTACGTGAAGCAAGATGAGGATTCAATGAAGGAAATGACGAAGCGGGAAACAGTTCAACACAAAGCACATTTATTCGCGACGAACGGAAAGCACACATTCAATTCCACCAAAAGCACACAGAAAAGACACAATGCAATTTACACAAAAAGCAAATGTAAAAGCGAAAACACAATGCAGAGCTAATACCGACTACCGAGCACACGGCAACACTTATACAATTTTACTTCACAGACGGCGCCGACAACACATACCCAAAACCAAGGAAAAGAATACCCTCAAGGAGGAGGCGGGCCTGAGGCCGAGACCGGGTCGGGCCTACCCGTCTGTTGATGAGACGCGGAGCGGCGATGGTGCCTCAACTCCGCGGGCCTCGCGGGCAGTGTCTGGTAGGGGGTGGGAAAGGGGCCCCCTTGGTCGCACTATCTCAGCGCGGGGGGAAACAGGAGGGGGTTGCTGATGCTCGGGGTATAGAGGATTTTTATTATCCCGCGACGAGCGTCTCCACCTCGGCCAGGTCGCGCTGTCAGCCTCCCTGGGGTGCAGCTCCCGATGCGAGCACCCCCTCGTCTGGTGTCGCTGCCTTTCCACAGCTCCGTCCCCTCCATTCCGACTCCAACGCACACGACGACCAGCTCCTTCTTGCCAACTCCACCGCCCGCGAAGTCTTGACTCTCTGTTTCCGACTCTCCTACTCTCCGCCTCCGGACTCTCTGGACTGACGAACACGGTCCTTTTATCAGCCCCGTAGCTTCGCCCTCTCATCTTTGACCCCCTCCCTTCGACCTTTCACCTCGCTCCCCATTGGCCCGAGAAAAAGTGGGCGTGAAGGCTTTTTGATCCATAAATTTGCATATATCGATCGCCCTGGGGGCGGGGCCAATTCGCCCCTCGCTCACCGATTGGACGGCAAAAAGTGGGCGTGTGTCGTTTTTGATCCGTTTTTGAAGCACAAAATCCGTGATTTTGTACACTCTGTTCGGCGCGCGCCCTGCACGAGTCCAACACCGGTACCCACAGCGGGGCAAGAACGGTGGCGATGCGACGGTTGCGAGGTGTGACGGGAAGGTCGTGGCGGTTGTGGTGAAGCGGCGTTGTGGTTGGTGGTTGATGTTGTGGTTGTGGTGGTAATCATGGCGGTTGGTCCAAAATAAAGATAGCAAAAGAAAAACGGCTATCCTGAAGAGTCGCAGCACGCATAAATGACATGTATTCCCACTAGACAACGGGTTTGGGCCTAATTACACATGTACTTACCGAGATACCTCACCTAAGGGACCTGAATGGTGGTTTGCAAATTTGGTAACCACAACACTACCCCCTCCCCTTTTTACAGACTCGTCCCGAGTCGTCAAATTTTCGTGTGCCATCATGTGTAGTTTTCCCCTAGTACATTTTACCTACGGATCCCTGAGTGCGACATTCATGGTATTCGTGTCCCCAAAATAAATAACCTGAGGGCTGCGTAACTATCTAAACAAACTCACTCACACGGACGACTTAAATAAAATTGCCAGCGCTAGACAGACATGCCGGGGGCGCACTCATATTTACAGTACATCTTAACCTTAACTTACAAATTTTACACTAAACCATGGCCCAGGATCATTGAACTCTGCAAAAAGAAAGCAGTTAGCAGGGAGCCAGGCTGCCCGCATGCAGTCTCTGGCTCAAACAATGCAGGTGACAGGGAACGTGGCTGGCTGCTCACACGCAGTCCAAGGCCTTCCCTTTTGAACTGAACGCAGTGAACCACAACGGTGCATGGGCTGCACAAACGCAGTTTCCGTGCCAGCTCAAGTGGCACACGCAATGAGCACAACGAATGGATGGATGGACACAAACACGGTGCACGGGCCGCCACTGCAGGCCCGTGTTGTAGCTGCCAACAGGGCAGTTCTCGCAGCTTGCAAACTGTTGCCTTGCGGATCCTGGTGCACATGGAAATGAACAGGGGGTGGGGGGCAAAGCAAAATTTGAACGGGGCTGGTGAACGTGGGCAGTGGGCATGGCATGGCAAAGGCAGCAGGCAAACACAGCCTGCAGAAGAAGGCCGTTGCAGGCAAACACAGCCGGCAGATGAACTGGCCGGCACAGGCCTTGAAGTACCACAGCTGCAGATGAACTGGCCGGCACAGGCCTTGCAGAAAAACAGCCAGCCGGCAGACGATCCAGCCGGCACAGGCCTTGCAGCTAAGCAGCTGCAGATGAAGCTGGCCAGCCTTTGCCGTTCAGTGGAGGTTGGTGGAGGGAGTGCGGTGGTGCTGGCCACTTGGACCTACCTACCTGTCTCCCTCCCAACCTATCGCCTTTGCCTGTCACTGTACATACCCACTCCCTTAATTTGTCAAACCCCAATTTAGCCCCAACTTAATTTTTTTCTGTTGTTTTTATTTTTACTCCCCCACTATAAATCGTCCCCTAACCCCCATTTATCGTCCTTGTTCGGCTAACCTATCCTGTCACCTAGCCTACTCCCAACCCCTACGTTCCCTTCCCGGAGGGGAACAAGGGAGAGCTAACGTCCTGTGTCGAGGCCCAACGAAGCCTCAGAATGGCCTCCCCAGAGTTCGGCGATCTATAACCAAAGTGGGTCCAGCGGCCCACAACGACAGCGAGGGGATGGATGGTGCGGAGGGGTACACTTCCTAATCTACCCTATCCATTTAACTGTTAAACTACCCCGGGGCTTTCAACAAGCGCCTCTCGCTTAAACTATTGGTTCTAACAACCCAGATTCCCGTCGCCTGTGTTGGTGTCCTTACAATTTCGGGCCTCGCCCCCCAATTTTCTCTCCGTGCCCTCACACGGTCTCCTGGCTGGGACACGTGGCTCCCTTTGGCAGGCACGACCCTCTGCCGATTCTCCCGCTATGGCACCCCCGGGCACTACACTGCCTCCGAGCCTACCAGCTCCCTAACCCGGGGAGTGCCCCCCATGGCACCTCCCCTGAAATGCACACGTGGCAGGCCGGCCTCCCGGGCCCCTTTCCGAGGGTCACCCGTGCCCACAACACTGCCCACGCGGCTAATGGCGCCCCGGGCCCCCGCACCAAGCAGGCGCACCCGTGCCCACTACGCTATCCCGGCCCCCCATGGGCCCTTGGCCTACCACGGCCGACTAGCCTGGTGCCCGGGGTACCTACTCAGCAATACTCACCTTTCGCAGCCACGCTCCCAAGCCCGTCAACAGGGCTCCTGCACCCCTCCAAATGGGTCTCGAGCCTACTTTCCCACCAACAACAAAACGACCTCCATTTTTCAATTTGACTAACCCAGCTAACTCACTTTACTCTGACCCCGGGGTCCCTTGGGCGGGAGTCACTCCTCCCCCCAATCACTCATCGCACCATGCATTCCCCATTCGCTCCATACACACAGACCCGCTGGCCTCACTCACTCAACATGTACACGTACTCACCTCACAACCCACAACTCTTCAACACACTCACCGCTGAACTCTGCCATTCTTCTAACTACCTCCCCTAACTAACTCGTGCTCCCACATCGTCCCTTAAACTACAGCACGTTCCTTTTAACACTACGTTGCGAAGCTACGTCCCCTCTACACATCCAAAGTCTGTCTCTGTCTCCAAAATAAATCATTTTATTTCCCAACCTAAAGCTCACTAAATCCCTCTACCTAATCCATTCCACGGACTCCATGAGGACTTACCCTTGCCCCATGAAGTCGGTCTAACTAAGCTAACCCTTCCCCCTAACTAGTTTTCATCCTGTGCCCAGGGTAAGGGGGTCTTCCACCCCTTGCCCAGGAATCCTGTGCACCCGAAAGTGAGGCTTGCTTTTTTTTTTTTTTTTTTTCCATGCGCATCACCAGCGCGGCAACTCGCGCACTTTGCGCCTGCCCGTGACGTCATGCAGCTGCACGTGTTCCTCGTCCCTCCTTGGACGGTACCATCCGGCAGAGATACCCCTCCTGCCGGATTCCAACCCCACGTGCAGCCATGGCGTCACCGTGCGCATAAAAAAAACACAAGCCCCACGTCTCGAGGGGTTCCCCACGCCAACACATGTGCTTTGCCCGTTGGAGCTTAACACACACGATCGCGTGGAGAACCCGTCCGGTCCAAATCCATTTTCCTGCCTAAACTTTGTCCGTCCGCGGGATCGGCAAATCCACCGCGTGCGTTTCCGGACCGGGACTTCACTCTCGCAAGCGAGCACGTGGCGGTCTCGTGCGTTGCACAGCACGAACCGCGTGCTCACTGCTGGGTGAACCCGGCACGGTCCCCGATACAACTCCAGCCGCTACTCGGCTTTCTCTCCTCTGTCGCCGTCTCCGTCTCCATTCGACCCACGCATACCCGCGTGTTACGACGCACACAGTCCACTCCATCACATTCACACCGGGAGATGCGGCTGCGTGCTCCCGCATGCCAACCGACATCTCCCTCTCATACCGCTCTCTCACACACACGGTCTCCCTTGCACACAGCGACCTTGCACACGGCCGTTCACTCACGCGTGCGGGGGCACTCACCCGCGGTGCCTCACTCGCACTCCGTGCCTCATCCACACACGCGGGGGCACTCAACCGCGGTGCCTCATCCACACTCCGTGCCTCACTCACACACGCGGGGGCACTCACCCGCGGTACCTCACTCATACACACGGCGACACTCAAACACGCGGTCTCTTCCACACACCGTGCCCCACTCATACACGCGGGGGCACTCAACCGCGGTCCCTCATCCACACTGGCCGTTTCATCCACACACACGGCCTCACTCACACACGGTGCCTCACCCACACACGGCGTGCTGGGAAGCACGTACTCCGGCACCATCGCCACCACACCACTCACACACGGGGTCGCTTCCACACACAGGGACGCACTCACACCTTGCACCACACACACAGGGACAACCACACTGGGGATTCGAGTCCCCACAAGGGTCTCCGGGGCCTCTATACCCCCCAAGCTCTCCAAGCACCCGTTCGCAGCACTCGTCCCCTCAACCTCGCAAAGCACGACCGAACCCACCTGGTCGTGACTCGCCTCAAGGGGGCATACTCCCTCCCCTCGTTCCTGGAGGAGGCCATCCAGGTGCTCGCACTGGGTCCCCACACGCTCCGCGAGCTCACCCCCATTGTCCTCCACTACCTCCGTGTGTGTGTGTGCGCGTCACTTACCCCGTCTTCATCGTGTTTATTGGTCTCTGCTTCTTTCTGGCGTCTTTCCCTTATCTTTATGTAGGTCAACCTTGCTTTCTCTTTAAGTCGCTCCCGTCCTTCCCTGTTTTTCACTCCTTGCTCTTTCACGATCTCCGCGTACCTCATCCTTGCTTTCCGTATTAATTGTTCTTTTCTCTCCCTCCCAATTACTTTCACCTCGTCTCTTGTCTCCCGAATTACTTTTTCCTTACCCGCCTCCACCGCGGGCCTGTCAGCCGTTGCACCCCCTTCCAGCTCGTTTGTTCCGACACGTGGAGTCGCCATTTTAAGTTCCCTGCTCACGGTCTTCATGCCCGCCTGCAGGCATCGGCCCATGTTTTGCGTCTCACCCCGTAGTTCTTTCATTTCTTTTTTCATTTGCTTGCCCATGCTTTTCATTTCGTTTATAAATTCATTTGCGTTTGCATCCATTTTCGCTGTCATTGCCGCCAGCATGGCGAATAGCTGGGCCATGTCGGGTGCGCTTGGGTGAGCCGTTTCGGCAAGGGTCGGCAGGTTTTGGTGGAGAGGGGGGGGGGGAGGTGTCATACACCGCGGCCGCTGCCGCTCCTATTTCGGGTTCTGGGTTCAGTTGGGCGAGTCCGTGTTCCTGCACAATCAACATTTCCTGCTCGGGGATTCCATCCTGGACCATGAATTCTACACATTCTACATCCATTTCTAATACCCCCGGCTCCCGCTCGCCTTGAGACGCCATCTTGCTTCTCTTAAAGGGTTAATTTCGCTCGCTCGTAATTTGGAGGGAATCGGGGGTCGCTTCTCTCACCCCTGGACCGATTCCCGTGAATTTAGCCGGAGACAGGAGAGCCCGTTTTCCTGTTCTCCGATACCAGTGCCGCGAGGAGGGCGATGGATTTGTATCGCACGACCTGACACCAGTGTCGCGGATTTCGCACCCGCCGGCGTGCTGACGGCCACGTAACTCGAATCGCGGCACGTCGCCCACCGGACGGACAATCCAGTCGTGACCCTCTCGGACTAACGCCGGGAACCAGTCACGGGTGGACCTTTTGGTCTCACCGCGATCGAGCCAATCAGCCCCCGCGTGGGATAGGGTTGCTCGCCAAATTCGACCTACCTAAGTACCCACGCGGAGGGTAGACCGGGCGATCGCACCTCGCCGCAGGTCGACTTCGGACACGGGCCACTTAAGCGACCCGTTCCGTACTATCAGAATAACCGAGCGGTGTTATCGTCGACCTCGACGGTTCGATTAATTATCGGGCGTATTCAGCCCACTACCAACCCTTTACGTGAAGCAAGATGAGGATTCAATGAAGGAAATGACGAAGCGGGAAACAGTTCAACACAAAGCACATTTATTCGCGACGAACGGAAAGCACACATTCAATTCCACCAAAAGCACACAGAAAAGACACAATGCAATTTACACAAAAAGCAAATGTAAAAGCGAAAGCACAATGCAGAGCTAATACCGACTACCGAGCACACGGCAACACTTATACAATTTTACTTCACAGACGGCGCCGACAACACATACCCAAAACCAAGGAAAAGAATACCCTCAAGGAGGAGGCGGGCCTGAGGCCGAGACCGGGTCGGGCCTACCCGTCTGTTGATGAGACGCGGAGCGGCGATGGTGCCTCAACTCCGCGGGCCTCGCGGGCAGTGTCTGGTAGGGGGTGGGAAAGGGGCCCCCTTGGTCGCACTATCTCAGCGCGGGGGGAAACAGGAGGGGGTTGCTGATGCTCGGGGTATAGAGGATTTTTATTATCCCGCGACGAGCGTCTCCACCTCGGCCAGGTCGCGCTGTCGGCCTCCCTGGGGTGCAGCTCCCGACGCGAGCACCCCCTCGTCTGGTGTCGCTGCCTTTCCACAGCTCCGTCCCCTCCGTTCCGACTCCAACGCACACGACGACCAGCTCCTTCTTGCCAACTCCACCGCCCGCGAAGTCTTGACTCTCTGTTTCCGACTCTCCTACTCTCCTACTCTCCGCCTCCGGACTCTCTGGACTGACGAACACGGTCCTTTTATCAGCCCCGTAGCTTCGCCCTCTCATCTTTGACCCCCTCCCTTCGACCTTTCACCTCGCTCCCCATTGGCCCGAGAAAAAGTGGGCGTGAAGGCTTTTTGATCCATAAATTTGCATATATCGATCGCCCTGGGGGCGGGGCCAATTCGCCCCTCGCTCACCGATTGGACGGCAAAAAGTGGGCGTGTGTCGTTTTTGATCCGTTTTTGAAGCACAAAATCCGTGATTTTGTACACGCTGTTCGGCGCGCGCCCTGCACGAGTCCAACACCGGTACCCACAGCGGGGCAAGAACGGTGGCGATGCGACGGTTGCGAGGTGTGACGGGAAGGTCGTGGCGGTTGTGGTGAAGCGGCGTTGTGGTTGGTGGTTGATGTTGTGGTTGTGGTGGTAATCATGGCGGTTGGTCCAAAATAAAGATAGCAAAAGAAAAACGGCTATCCTGAAGAGTCGCAGCACGCATAAATGACATGTATTCCCACTAGACAACGGGTTTGGGCCTAACTACACATGTACTTACCGAGATACCTCACCTAAGGGACCTGAATGGTGGTTTGCGAATTTGGTAACCACAACAATATATATATATATATATATATATATATATATATATATATATATATATATATATATATATATATATATATATATATATATATATTGTTACGAATTTTACCGATTAGACACCACGCACGACTGCTTATGGCCTAACCGCAGTCGCGCGTCCGCCGAAAACCGGAATTCAGTCGTAGGTTCCGGCCAACTCCGGAAACCTGCTACGGGTGCCTTAACCCACCATAAATTGCCAATATTCTGTCCACGCAGTACAGGCGTAATCGCCGAATCTCAATATACCTAATTATCCGCGCAGCCAGAAGTACCGATAATTTATACCTCGACAGACCTTGAGCGGGGCGAGCCGTTACCGTACTCGCACCGTGCGTGATCCGAGCAGTTATCACCAAGGTCCGTCGGACCAAATGACCACTTTTATTGGCTTTAACAGCCTGCTAATTTCCCGAACGCACCGTGGGCGTCAATGGGAGGAATGGACCAACGAGCAGGTTTACATTCAACAATGGGGCATTCATTAAACAAGCAATCAATGGGGAAAGGGGACATGACACGAGAAAAGACTACAGCCGGTGTATATTCAGTTATGTACAGGCATGCACTTCACCATCATTTCTACTTATAAAGACAAGGTGCCACAGAACAGACTTTCATACAAAAGCCCAGAAAAGAAACGGGCCCGTGAGCCTTTATTCGGACTCTGAGCCTGGATGACCGAAGGCTCGCAAGTGGCCGAGCATGTTATCTGGCCGTCCCTTGTGACGGCTCAAAGGTCTTCGGGTCAGTGACACCTGGTGTCCCGACTTGGCCCTCGTGTCGCAACGTGCCAGTCGCTTGAGCGGCCGGGCGGCTTGAGCAGCTGGGCGAGTGGCTTGAGTGGCTGCTTGGTTCCCCTCGGTGGTTCGGCTCTCGTCGCGGCCTTTTGTGGGGAAAGCCCTCCTGTGATCCCATTATGCAAACTTGCTCATGCCGTGGCCGTTCGCCAGGGTGCCTGGTGGTGTGGAGGTTTTTTTCCCAATCTTTTTTTTTTTATAACACCAATCCCTCACTATACCACTATCGTGGGTAATGCCTCACTATACAAATCATTTTTTTTTATACACGAATCGTTTTGTTGAACAAATTTAATATAAATTTTTGACTCATCAAAGTAGCCACCTTTTGCAGATGAAACAGCCAAACATACTCGTGGCATTCTTTCTACAATGGAAATCAAATATTGTTTGGAAAAACAACATCGTTGTTTGTCGATGATGAGGAGATGACAAGCTGTTGTTTTTTCGCGTTGTAGGGGATGATGATGTTGCGATGTTTTCAAATAAAAGATATAAAAAGAATAATGGCTACCTCAAAGATTCACAGCCCGGCACACGAACAAATCCCTTTACACATCGGTGGGGATTCTAACCTGAAACACATACTTATCGAAATAACTGATCTCCGGGGAACCTGCATGATGTTTTGTGTTTCCACAACCACGATATATATATATATATATATATATATATATATATATATATATATATATATATATATATATATATATATATATATATATATATATATATATATATATATATACATATACATATACATACATGCATCCAATATATTGTTGCGAATTCACGCCCGCCTGCGTGCGAATGGCCACGTAACTCGAATCACGGCACGTCGCCCACCGGATGGACAATTCAGTCATGACCCTCTCGGAACAACGCTGGGAGCTAGTCACGGGTGGGGGTTTAACCTCACCACAATCGTGCCAATTGCCTACCTGCGCAGGATATGGTTGCTCGCCAAATTCGATCTACTGAAGTACCTGCGCGAATGGTCGACCAGGCGATCGTACCACGCCACAGGCCGACTCCGGACACAAACCGCTTAAGCGGTCCGTTCCGTGCTACAGTGATAACCGAGTGTTATCGTCGGCCTTGACGGTTCCGATTAATTCCCGGGATGTTGCAACCAATACGAACCCCTTACGTGAAGCAGGATGGAGAGTCAATAGAGAAAAGACGAAGTGAAACGGGCACAGTTCAACATGTAAGCATTTTATTCCGCGGCACACGGAAAGCACGAATATACAGCCATACAGAATCAAAATGCACATAAAGCAAATGTAATACAACCGACTAACATGTACACACGGCAACACTGACACAGTTTTACTTCACAGATGGCGCCAACACACACTTACACAAAAGCAAAATAAAGAAGCCACCCTCACAGACAAGGAGGCAGACAGGCCCGTAGGCCAAATGTGCGCGGGACCGAGAGGAGCGGCGAGACCAGGGAGGTCTTACCCGCGTCCTCGTGACGCGTTGGCGGGCAAGCCGCAAAGTGTCTGCGCCACTGTGCCCCGACTCCGGGCCCCTGGCGGGTTTCGTTGGCACCACGTTTGGGGTGGGGGAGGAATGCCCCCCTCCCCCACCCCTTGCACTATCTCAGCGTGGCTGGGGGGGAAAAGGAGAAATTGTTGATGCCTTGAGGGTAGGGAGTGGCTGGCTGGCTTGGGTCCTGCGACGAGACGAGCGATCCCCCACACCGCAACCTCGTCGCCGACCGCCGTCCTCCTTGCCTCGGACCCGAGCTCCCTTGCCTGCAGCTCCACCGCGCGCTTGACTCGACTTCACCAACGCAACGCTCCTTGTCTCCAAAAGCAACTTCACTTGACCTGGTAATTCTCGTGCCTTTATAGCCGGCAGAAGAAGCCAATATGCAAATTCCAGGATCAGAACGCGATCGGAGGTGGGGCCACACCCCCCCCCCCAGTCAGCCATTGGTCGGGCAAAAATGGGCGTGAACCTCCCCTGATCCTAAAATTTGCATAGCCGGACATGGACGGAATTCACCTACACGCGCCTGGAGGCGGGACCAAGCCGCCTCGCGCTTGCCCATTGGACGGAGGAGAAGTGGGCGTGAAGCGTTCCTGATCCGAATTTTCCCCTCGGAAAGACCGCCATTCGCGCTTGCGGCTCGGTGCGAAGGGGGAAGGGATGAGAGGAGGGATCCGCTACTTCTGCAATGCCGGGTACCATTGCTAGTATGGTATGTTTGTGTATATGTATGTGTAGAAATGTATATGTATACATATATGTATATATATATATATATATATATATATATATATATATATATATATATATATATATATATATATATATATATATATATATATTTATACACAGGGTGTTCCAGATGTCTGGACCCATCGGAAATCTCGGCATTTTATTCTAAAGGTTAAAAAAAACATTTCTAATGTCTGTTTTACATAATTTCAGGAATGATACAACCCTGATGGCTCACTTTACCAATCAAGTGAAGGTGGAATTGGTGTAATTACACGTTTCTGGAATAAGCCGAGGGAGGCTTGTGTGTCATTTCATGAAAAACAACCTGATAAGCCAAAGCCAACTCTAAGATTCGTCGACAAAGTGTTGTTACATTTTAAACATACTGGAAGTGGTGCTGATCGACTTCGGCGTGGTCATCCTCACGCTTCAGTATAAATTGTTTTTTTGAGTCTTCAGTGTAAATGAAGTGTAAATTGTGTATTTTTCGCTATGGATCCAGAATTTTGGGACATCCTGTGTATATACATTTTTTTTTATATACACGAATCGTTTTGTTGAACAAAATTTAATATAAATTTTTGACTCGTCAAAGGAGCCACCTTTTGCAGATGATACAGCCAAACATACTCGTGGCATTTTTTCTTCAATGGAAATCAAATATTGTTTGGAAAGTTCTTCCCAAGACTGTTGCAGAAGTTCCCACAAATGTGTTGCACTTGTAGGTTACTTTGCTTTCACCCTTCTGTCCAGTTCATCCCAAACCAGCTCGATGGGGTTTAAGTCTGGAGACTGTGCTGGCCATTCCATGATTTGAAGCCATCTGTCTTGTTCTTTTCTTCGAAGGTAGTTCTGACATAGCCTGGAGGTATGTTTTGGTTGTTTTCTTGCTGTAGGATGAACCCCTGACGAACTTGGTGAAGACCAGAGGGTATTGCATGGTGCTGCAAAATGCTGTGGTCGTCCTTTTGGTTCAGGGTACAAGTCACTCTGTGCAAGTCTGCAATGGCATACAAAAAGCCTGCGTGATGAACCGAAGATTTCAATTTTTGATTCATCGGTCCATAAGACCGTCCAGTTTTCAGTAGTCCACTGGCGGTGCATTATGGCCCAGGCAAGCCTCTTTTTCTTATTTTGCCAACTTAGCAATGACTTTCTTACTACCACTCGACCTGTCAAACCTGCAGCTTGAAGTCTTCTCTTCACAGTTGAAACTGAGACTTCCTTACTTCAACCAGTGTTAAGCTGTGCTTGAAGCTGCTGTCCTGTGAGCCACCTATCACGCAAGCTGTTGACTCTCAGAAACTTGTCTTCTGATTATGTTGTGGCTTTGGGTCTGCCAGACCCCTTCCTGTCAGAGTTTCCTCCAGTTTCCAAGTGCCTTTTGATGGTGCAGGAAACTGTACTCACGAAGACCTTGGCTCCCTTTGCAATTTCTCGAAAAGGAAAGACGGACACTTTTAATGGTTATAATGGCCTGTCTGTCTTCCTTTAGTATTTTGCTATCATCATGGTGAGAATAAGACAATTAACACTTCCTGAAGTGCAATATTGTCCAAATAATGCTTCAGAGGGTGCAGCAACACAATCTGTTCCAACACTGCTTTTATGCAGACAGAGGATTTGTAACTAATCAACAAAACTTGGGTCACCTGCAGGAATTGTTTCCATCAACTTTCAAGGCTTAATTTGCTTCCATTGCTGCAGAACAGCTGCAGTTGATAACCCATTACTTGTTCCCTGAAAAGAGCCTTTTTAACAACTCTGAAATTTACATTATTTTTCAGTTTTTGGTAACCTAAACTTTTTTTTAACCTCTGGCAGATTACCTCTTAGCTTTTAACCATTTCAGGTTATTTACTGGACTTGAACTGCTTAAATTTCAGTAAAAACTGGAAAAATATGGTGTTCTAAAACTTTTGACCAGTCGTGTGTGTGTGTGTGTGTGTGTGTGTGTGTGTGTGTGTGTGTGTGTGTGTGTGTGTGTGTGTGTGTGTGTGTGTGTGTGTGTGTGTGTGTGTGTGTGTGTGTGTGTGTGTGTGCTTCCAGAAAAGGGGCGTGCCCTCTCGCCCCCCTCCCCGCACGCCTCACGGGGCCGAGAGAATCTTTCTTGGCACAGGTCCAGGGAGATTCATTCCCCCAAAATCAGGCCCCCACCTTTTTCACCTTTGACTTCTGGCTCAAATCGCACCTCCCCCATCCCAAAGCGCTGGAAAAGGAGGAGGGAAAATCCGCGCACCATCGGTAGAGAGTTGTGGTTTGGTTTGTGGAGAATGGGATCGGCAGTTGGCGTAGCGGGGAAGGTGGTTAGGTGGTTGAAATGTGGTTGATGAGGTTTGAGGAGATTGTGGTTGTTGTGGTTTGAGGAGATTGAAATGTGGTTGTTGTGGTTTGAGGATATTGAAATGTGGTTTCAATTTGGTTGTTGGTCCAAAATAACGATAGTAAAGAAAAACGGCTATCTCAAAGGATCACAGCCCTGTGACACGAATATACCCCATTAAACAACGGTGGAGAAATCTAACTGAACACGGACTTATCGGCATAACTAACTAACGACCTATATGGTGTTCTGTGAATTTCCACAGCCGTAACAATATACAGTGGGGAGAACAAGTATTTGATACACTGCCGATTTTGCAGGTTTTCCCACTTACAAAGCACGTAGAGGTCTGTAATTTTTATCATAGGTACACTTCAACTGTAAAAGACGGAATCCAAAACAAAAATCCTGAAAATCACATTGTATGATTTTTAAATAATTAATTTGCATTTTATTGCATGAAATAAGTATTTGATACATCAGAAAAACAGAACTTAATATTTAGTACAGAAACCTTTGTTTGCAATTACAGAGATCAGACGTTTCCTGTAGTTCTTAACCAGGTTTGCACAGACTGCAGCAGGGTTTTGGCCCACTCCTTCATACAGATCTTCTCCAGATCCTTCAGGATTTGGGGCTGTTGCTGGGCAACACAGACTTTCACCTCCATCCAAAGATTTTCTATTGGGTTCAGATCTGGAGACTGGCTAGGCCACTCCAGGACCTTGAGATGCTTCTTACGGAGCCACTCCTTAGTTGCTCTGGCTATGTGTTTCGGGTCGTTGTCATGCTGGAAGACCCAGCCACGCCCCATCTTCAATGCTCTTGTTGAGGGAAGGAGGTTGTTGGCCAAGATACATGGCCCCATCCATCCTCCCCTCAATATGGTGCAGTCGTCCTGCCCCCTTTGCAGAAAAGCATCCCCAAAGAATGGTGTTTCCACCTCCATGCTTCATGGTTGGGATGGTGTTCTTGGGGTTGTACTCATCCTTCTTCTTCCTCCAAACACGGCGAGTGGAGTTTAAACCAAAAAGCTCTATTTTGGTCTCATCAGACCACATGACCTTCTCCCATTCCTCCTCTGGATCATCCAGATGGTCATTGGCAAGCTTCAGATGGGCCTGGACATGCGCTGGCTTGGGCAGAGGAACCTTGCGTGCGCTGCAGGATTTTAATCCATGACGGCGTAGTGTGTTACTTATGGTTTTCTTTGATACTGTGGTTCCAGCTCTCTTCAGGTCATTGACCAGGTCCTGCCATGTACTTCTGGGCTGATCCCTCACCTTTCTCATGATCAGTGAGGCTCCACGAGGTGAGATCTTGCATGGAGCCCCAGAATGAGGGAGATTGACTGTTATCTTGAACTTCTTCCATTTTCTAATAACTGTGCCAACAGTTGTTGTCTTCTCACCAAGCTGCTTGACTATTGTCCTGTAGCCCATCCCAGCCTTGTGCAAGTCTACAATTTTGTCCCTGATGTCCTTAGACAGCTCTCTGGTCTTGCCCATTGTGGAGAGGTTGGAGTCTGATTGATTGAGTGTGGACAGCTGTCTTTTATGCAGATAACGAGTTAAAACAGGTGCAGTTAATACAGGTAATGAGTGGAGAATGGGAGGGCTTCTTAAAGACAAAACTAACAGGTCTGTGAGAGCCAGAAATCTTCCTGCTTGGTAGGTGATCAAATACTTATTTCATGCAATAAAATGCAAATTAATTATTTTAAAATCATACATTGTGATTTTCATTGTTTTAGATTCCATCTTTCACAGTTGAAGTGTACCTATGATAAAAAATTACAGACCTCTACATGCTTTGTAAGTGGGGAAAACTGCAAAATCGACAGTGTATCAAATACTTGTTTTCCCCACTGTGTGTGTGTATATATATATGTATATATATATATATATATATATATATATATATATATATATATATATATATATATATATATATATATATATATATATATATATATATATACATATATATATATATATATATATATATATATATATATATACACACACACACACACACACACACACACACACACACACACACACACACACACACACACACACACACACGTATACGTCTTCCCTTCCTCCACCCCTCCTCGCTCCCTCACCTCCCCTCCTTGCTCCCCCTCCCTCCTCTCTAGTTTCCCCTCTATCTCTTTACTCTCCCTGCTCTCTCTCCCACACCACTCTCTCCCACACCACTTTCTCCCTGTTTCCCCCTCTTCCTCTCTCTCTCCCCCCTTTAGTATTCCCATCAGTGAAGCGACGGGTGGTATTGTTGTGGGGCCGGGCGTCGGCCGCGAGTATGACCGCTAGATGGAGCAGTAGAGTCGGCTCGACCGATGGCCCGGAATTCAGATCGTACTTCTTCAGTAAACTCCGGAAAAGTACGGGTCCCCTTTTGGACCGAACTCGCCAATCGACAGACCACGTGGGGTAGTGTCGATTGCCAATTTCAATTTACCTAAATACCCACGTGGTCCAACCTACCGGGGAAAATCCCCCTCGACGGCACCAGTACGGCAGGAGCTGCTTAGCGTACTCGTTCCGTGTGCGATCTGAGCGGTTTGATCGCAGAGATCCATCGGTCCCAAATATCCCGTTACAACGGCACAACGACCTGGCTAGTTTTCCAACACTCACCACGCTCAGTCAATGAAGGAATGGACACGAACGAGCTCATACATTTCACAAATGCGAATGTTTATTTACAATGGGGGAACAAGGGGAGCACATTTGGGCAGAGTTAAACCGAGTAATTAAGGAACGTATGTACAAGCAAAAAGCACTTATACAATTCACTACTTATCTTGACTGGCGCCATGAACACACACACACACACACCCAAAATTATCGGACCAAATTGTCTTTATTGAGGCCTATCGTCATTGTTTTATTCCGCGCTTGAGTGGTCCACAGCTGTTGTAGTTCTTGTTGCTGGAAAAATAAAAGAAAAACCCTCACTATCAAAATAACTCCACAGCGCATGGACATTTATTTACCCATTAGACATGGGGAAGGAAGCTATCTATAAAACACATACCGAAATAACTGCGCTATAAGACCTGTATGTTGAGTGCGATAAACTTCCAAATCAGCAACAGTATTTGCTCGTTCTCCGTTTGATGAAGTTTTTTTCTGCATAAAATATATATTATAAAAGGAGCCATGTCTGTCTGTCTGTTTGTCATGCTATAACTTGAGAACGGATTTCAATGAAACTAACAACAGTGGATTCAGGGAACTCCCAGTTCGGTTTGTGATGAAAAAAAATTAATAGATAAATAATTAAATAAATAAGTATACGTGGCGAAACTGCAAACACCAACTTGCGACTTTGGTTTTTCCCTGCACAGAGGGTAGGATATCCAGAAATCCTTTTTGTTAACTTGAGAGCGGATTTATTTATTTCAATAAAACCAACGATGGTGGGTTCAAGAAACTCCTTGGAAAGGTTGACACACACACACACACACACACACACACACACACACACACACACACACACACACACACACACACACACACACACACACACACACACACACACACACAATAAAGGACGGCTTGTGTGTGGGTACATGGGCACACATGGCAAAACTGCAAACGACAACTTGCCTTGCTAGTTATCCCACACGGAGGGCAAGATCTCCCAGGAATCCGTTTTTTTCTTGCCCCATCACAGAAAATATTGGTATTCCCCCTGTCAGTGAAGCGTTGGCTCTTCTATGGTCGTATGTAAACCAGAGTGGCATCTGTATGCATGTTTATCTGTTTGGCCAGTAACTACTCCAAGACCCTTGGGCTAATAGACGCCAAATTTTCAGGGTATATTCAGAGGTTCCTGACATAGGTTTTCCATGAAATATTTTTCAAAAAATTATCAAAAAAGTTCAGAATATTTTTTATTTTAAATATTTGGGTTTTTTTCAGATTTCTAATAAGTCTTATTATTTGGATTATTTCTGCAGTGGCAGACTAGTAACATCACTTTGCGCGGTAACTACTCCGAGACGAGGACCAGAGATGGATAGGATGGGAAACCGCTGTTGCGGTGCCGAAGCACATTGCCCACCGAGAGTGGACGGAGTAGGGCACCCCCGCACGGGGAGCTTGATTACCCACTATAGTTATTAATAAAATAATTGATCATGCTTTATATTTCCATTTACCTGTGTCGCGTCAATAGCAATGAACCTTTCATGTGGACTAACAACATATCTGTGAAGCAGCGCACTTTGGTTAAAACAGTCTAGTCTGGGTTCGTTCCCTGATTCAACTAAGAGCTGTCAGATTGGTGTTTCACAGACAGGATGTTGCATCAGCAAGTACAGCATCCTTTGGAAGGGGTGTCAAACTGTAAAGCCGGTCATCCTATCTGCAAACGTGCTTGTGGACGATCGCACAACCTCATGTGCATATATAGTTAGATCTAAAAAGTGTTCAACAAAGGCATGTAAACCTTCCAGAAAGAATCATAACACTGGGCTGCATTTGAAATATTTTTTTCAGAGGTCTAGGTTTTCTCAACGGTTCTTATATGCTTTTTGCATGCTGAATTCAGAAATGTATCTAATTTTGCTCAATCAGGTCAAGTTTTTATGCTATCTCAATTTTAAGGAAAAAAATAATCAATTTTTTTTTTTTTTTTTAATTAGCATTTTTTAAAATTCAAAATCAAACTTTCATTGACAGAAAATGTACAAACTATACATATAATGACACACAAGTACACTTAATGTGGAAGAAAGTGCCTTCTCAATTACTTTAATTTCAATTTCAGAAAAATATAGATAAATGGTTGTTTGTGGCAACACCCAACTTCAGTCGCTCCAGCAGTCACTGTTTTCCTTCGTCTTTTTAATGTTGAATTTCACATTAACAGTACTTGTGCATTATTTTATATATAGTTTGTACATTTTCTGTCAATGTAAGTCTGATTTTGAATTTAAAAAATGCTAATTAAACAAACAAATTTTGATTATTTTTTTTCTTAAAATTGAGACTTGACATGATTGAGCGAAATGAGATACATTTCTAAATTCAGCATGCAAAAAAACATATATGGACCGTTGAGAAAACCTCGACCACTGAAATGACGCAGACCAGTGTAATCATTAGCTCATTGTCATGAGGAGAATGAATCCTCATCCATTTTAAATGAACTGTTACATTTGACAAAATATTGAGGACATAATTTCAAGCCAAGTCTTCCAAGAAGAGAATTGTTGTTGAGGATTAGATGCAATCGATTACAAAAATTCCATTAATTGACTGCAGGAAGTGAAAGCATCTCAACATCAGTGCTCTTAGAAAAACCTGATCGTTTGATGATACTTTTGATTTCATTGAAGTACCTTGCTTGATGATGTTTGTTTCAAGCTCATGTTCTGATTTCGGTTTAAAGTCTTCGAAGGCTCCTGGAGCAGAAGTCTGTACATAATCACATGCACGACAAGTAAAGGACATTCGTAGACACCAGTGTACACTGCAAAAAATATTGAATGACTAATCGATAAGGTACAATCAACACAGTGCATTGGATTTGAACCTGGTATCCCTGTCATCATGAGCTCGGGAAGCGTGGTGGGGGGGGGGGGGAGGAAATAATTAATATAGTTGTTGGAGTTTCGTGCTTTAAAAGGTACTGTACTTCCATGCAAGAACTAGTGTTTTCCTCTGAAACAAAATTTTAATTGATTTGTAATAATTAAATTCCTTTCGGCCTGGCAGCATAGAATAGAGGTATGCACACTCACCTTCAAGCTGTCTAGCCTAGGTTCAAATCTCGACCGAGCTATAAACTGCCACCCTGGTGCTTTACATGCAGGGCGTTTCATCAATGTGTGCGCCATCCATCGGATGGGCGTAAAGCCTGAGGACCCAATCTGCCAAGAGTCGTCATTGGGAAACATAAAATATCCGATGGTGTCTTTCATGAATAGCAGGTAAGTTCGCACCGGTACCCTGCAACAAATCATAAATTCCTGCCGAAATCACCTTCAGCAACCATCAATGTCAGGCAGGCCTTGCCAACTGGTTCATGAAAGACTTGGAGCAAAAACTTCCCCCATGGCTGACCTCATAATGCGGCAATAACTGGGGTCATTAAAGATGTAGAGGTAGTCGAAATATATTGTCAATAAATTTTGGTAGCTTTTTTTCCCCCTTCTAGTTTGAACTCTTGCAGCCAACGTCACAAGCAGTGTGTGAAGTCACCACTGGAGTGAAGCTTTCCACAATCTCTAACCAACACACACAAATTCACAGTTATTCTGTTACAATATAATTATACTTCTCTGATTCTGATGTGCCAGACTGTTATAGAGCATTGGTGCTTCCAAAGCAGTTTGTGAGCAAGGGTTATATTGGGTGGTTTGCCATTGCCTTCTCAGCAGTAGTTAAGGGAGGAATTTGGAATCTGTTCATGGTGCCGGTGATAGCTCACCTACTCTTCGTGAAGGACACCGTGGGATCTTAAACATCCATCAACTAATCTCGGTAGACGGGACATCCAGTTTAACGTCCATCCGAAGGACAGCACACTCATTGATGAATCATCCTGCCTGTGAAACACCGGGATGACAGTTTATAGCTGGCTTGGGATTCGAACCCAGGCTAGACAGCTTAGAGGCGAGTCTAGGCCATTGTGCCAGTGGTATACGCATATAATCTCACGACACACATAATCATAATTTCATCACTGTATGAGTATCTTTCACATGCTGCAGTTCGTTACAATTCATATTGCAGAGTATTTAAATAATTTTCCAGTGTGTGGATGTTTATAAATCTTCTTGTGAAGAATTACACTGATTTATAAAACATCGTCAAACATAGCATGAGGGCCATTCAAATACTTCTAAGAATTACACACTCCCAAGACGCGTCTCGGTTTTGTCTTGTTCTTCAACAAGGATATATACATAATTAACTAGACCTCCGCCACCAATACTGCTAGGTCACTCAAGTGAACCTGATATCCTATTCATTCAATTTGATGTCAACAGTGCTCAGAGTTATAGTTTGCAACTTTCCCTTTTACTTTTAACTTTTACAGACTCAATTCATTCGTTATAACTAGATTCCTTGAGACAGAAATTGATTTTACGTGGGTATATCCACCTGAAGTTCCAAAATCAGCCGCAATTATAATTTTGGCATGTTTTTGTTGGAAATCACTTATAACATGTAGAAATGCAAAAAAAATCGAAATTTTGTTGAAAAAAATTTGCAATTTTTTTTTCTCTGACAATTTTTTTTGGGGGGGTGGGGGGGTGGAGGGATGGAAATCACTTAAAATATGTAGAAATGCAAAAAAAAAAAATTCAAATATTTTTTCAAATTGGCCGCCACAGCGGCCATATTGGATTTAGGACCAAGTCCAAAATCTAATGGCATGATCCTTGGACCAGACCAAATCTCCCCACCAAGTTTCGTCGAAATCCGTCGGAGTTTTTCCGTAATACTGTTCACAAACAAATAAACAAACAAACAAACAAACAGAAAGGGGTGAAAACAGTAACCTCCATCCATCTTCAATGGTGGAGGTTAATAATGAAATATTTTTTTCTGAAGAACTATGTGCAGTATACAGTGTACTGATATATATATATATATATATATATATATATATATATATATATATATATATATATATATATATATATATATATATATATATATACATATATATACATATATATATAAAAACTAGTGCGTCTGGGACCGTTGTGTGTGTCTCATTCCTCGAACACTTTGATCGCCCCATCACTCTTTGATGAAAGTTTCCCAATCATTGTTCGTATAATTTTTTCAAAGCCTTATACATACATCCCCGAAGCGGTGAGTGTGCCTTCTGGCATACTCACTCCGTTTCATTTCCATGTGATGCTCCCACCAAGCAGGACAAGCAGCGACCAACTCGAAACACACAACCAAATGGTCCACGTGATCAGAGCATCCAGAATCACTTCGATTCAGAGATTTTTTTAAAGTCTTTTGTGTGTATCCTCCAACGCCGGTGCGCACCCATTGTGACCGTTCAAATGAAGTTCCTGCAATGCAGAAAATCAATTTTGGTGGTTTCTTGAAAGGAAAAAAAAAACAATTGCAAGGAATTCAGCTGCACTCTTTTTCTCTGCTTCCTGTGCCACCGACAGATATAATGGTTGCCCGATGGAGCAACTCATATGCATCTTTGGCCTTACAGCTGCAGGCCAAAGACAAACGATCTTCCCTGTGAGCTGTCATGTACATCTCTTGTCCTCGTTTTGGGGTTTTTCTCTTGATCCACATTTCCTGTCCTCTTGCATCCCATGAAGACCGTAATACACTTGTGCAGATTGACTTGGCGACATACCATTCGGCAATTTGTTCACTTGGCTGGATGGACCTTTTTGTTTCAAGGGTTGAGGCTTGTGGAGGAGCTAGAACACAGAATGGACCAAGATATACCTTAACCAAAAGAATAGTGAAAACGGTGGAGGGGAAAGCACACCAACAGCAAGGTAGAGGGACTAAACGAGAGACTTGGAGAAACAAAGGACATAGGAAAGGATGGCACAAGTGATGAACAAGCAGTATACTGGCACAAACTCTCAGTCACACAAGTGGAAGGGAAAACGGGGGAAGAAGTCGAAATGGAACAAAATAGAAAATGAGTGAGATGCAAGGGGAATCCAGAAAGAGGTGGGCTTGTGGAGGGTTAATTAGTGCAGAAAGTTTAATGGGTATGGATGGAGGATGACCTGCAATGGTGGTGAACAGCTGTCTTGAAACCGTGGAAAGAAGAATGTGATTGAACAAACTGAGGAAGTTGGTTCCACAGGAAGGAAAAAGGAGGGACCAAAGAGTCTTGGTGGACAATGAGTCTGGATTTTATGAGTTTCACCAGAGGGGGGTTGGTGGTGGACCACGTTCATCCTGCAGGAACCCTTTAAGTGGGCATAGTAAGGGCAGATGGTGCAAGACCAGGAAAGAGACGGTGGAAGACAGAGAGACCACCAACCTGTCTGCAATGTGAAAATCGACCCAGAGGCTCAGCTTCATTGCGAGAGATTCCAATGATTTTAAAGGTCTTGATTTCCACAGCATCATCGTGACAAAGGTGTGAGGCAGGGGTGCCAGCCAAAAGTGGAGAGCAGTACTCCATCAAGCTGTGGATGAAGGCCTTCTAAGTAAATATAAGTTCAGATATGCCAAGGAGAGAATTTGCATGACAATATGATGAGGCTGCAGTTTGCTTTTGTAGATCAACCTGGAGACAGACAGGAGGCCATTGTTTGCTTGTGGAGGTAGAATAGGAGAGAGCTTTTCCAAAATAATTGCTCAAATAAATGTTTTCATTATTTTGCTGCAGAATTTTGTTTTGTCTGAAAAAAAAATTTCTCTGACAACGTTCAGGGTTGTCTGCACACAGGATCCTTGTATTTTATTTGAATTTGTATATCATCGGATTGTTAAATTCAGTGCTCTCTCTCTGCTGCTTGCTTGGACTGTCTCTCCCTGCGCTTTATTAAATCTGGGCCCAGTGCCACATGTGAAACTGAACCTGCAGCCTGGTAATTAAAACAATCTTGGGAAATTTGCTGCTCCATGCCGACTGCTCACGTGGTATGAACATGTGAAGAACTCCTTGGAAAAACACGTGCCGTGTGTGCATGATGTTTACACAGGGTTTTCCCTGAGGTTCTTCTTTGGTACCCTCGTAAACATTTTCTTTGCGTAATTTCAGCAGCAAGAAGGCAAATTGAGCCAAATATACAGCCCATTATAGCAGCTTGTTAATCATTAGTTGATCTTTGATGAAATACTGAAGGGGAAGAATTTACTTTGTTTTTGAATATGGGACAAAGAGATGGATCATGAGTGTACTTTATCAACACCACGTTCATTCAATCTATCATTTTATGAACTGATTTTCATTGGCCGGGGGGAAGGGGAAGGACAACAGTGGGGGGCAGGCACAGGTACATCACCAGGATAGGTATCTGCAGCACATTCTGTGGACCGTTTTGTGGTCCCTGCAGATGTCCTAAGGTGGGTTTTCCTCAATATTTTTGATAATTTTTCCTCAAGGTTTCATAAATTCCTCAATACGATTATGATTTTGAGTTTTCATCGGTATGAAGGTGCTTCCTATCTGGTTGTAACGTCAGAGCAACATTATCTTCGTTTAACTCATGAGTATTTGTAATATGGTAGTTTGTTATATTAATGGTGTGGTATTTATTTGTGATTGGAATGATGCTGTTTGGAATTAAAATAGAGAGATTGAGTTGAAAGCAGAATGAAGAAATTACGTGAGGCTTTCCACCTGTAAAATTCGCAGATTCGGCAATTGCAGATTCACCATTGTGAATCGGGATCATCAAGGGTGAACCGTAAGATAATTGAGGCCTGGTACTCTTGTGAAACCTCCATCAACCGACATATCGACTTGTATCCCACACACAAAGCACTATGCAATCGATTACACCGTCAACACAAACAGCAGTCATTCCTTGTGATTAGCTAGTACTTGGACCGATCCATGACGCGAACTGTCCCCAATGGAACTTAACGGTGTTACCACCGCAGCACTCTCAACGCCTCTGAGGAAGATAACTAGTTTGTTCTTGAAACGTCAGGCTTTAAGTAAAGAATTTTAAATTAGAATTATTTTATTGCTCAGTGTGCTTTTTCTTCCTTTTACAAATATGAATCCTGAGCTGCAAATCTTTCGAAATGTACATATATATACACACACACACATATACACACACACACACACACACACACACACACACACACACACACACACACACACACACACACACACACACACACACACACACACACACACACACACACACACCAGTCTGTTATGGATGGGATGGGGCTTCTGCTGACGAGGTCCAACAACCCCGAAACGCGTGTATGTGATGTAGATGTTCCCTCTCCAGGGTGGGGTGGTACATAAAATTGAGAATTAATTTCTCTTCCTGGTATTGATTTCAGTGGAATCCTCCTGCAGAGATGTCAACAAGTCACTTTAGGCAAGTCTCAAGTCGTTGAGGTAAAGTTTCAAGTGACCATCGCATTACTTCAACTCATGTCAAGTCCCACATTTACTTACAAACCCAGTTGGAGTACGAGCTATCATGAAATTAAGACACACTGCTTCATTTATATGCAACCCATGTTCTGAAAAGCTGTTTAACTCAAGTTATTTGTCAACTTCATACAGTGGACATTTTTTTTGCTTTGGACCCAGCAAAAATATATTAATGTTTAATTTACTCCTCATATCTAGTGAATCTACTTGAACATATGTACATACAAAGGTGAAGTTGGCTTAACGGTTAAGGTGGCTGGCTTAAGATCTTTGGGTCTTGAGTTTGAGTCCCTGTTGGTCGTTGAATTAACACCAGGTGGGGTTGACTCAGCCTGTCATCCTTCCAAGGTTGGTGAAATGAGTACCAATGTACTGGTAATAGAGGGCACTGTATCAGTCTCACAGCTGTGCCCCCCAGAAAATGATGCAACCAGCAGACAGCCACAGGCTGCATACAATAGATCACATATGTACATGAGACTAGTAATTTAACCTCAGCTTATATTTAAATTGTTTATACGTATAATCAAAGCATTCAATGTGGAACGGGAAAGGAGATTTAAATAATTTACTTATATATTTATTATGTACGTTAAAATGAAATGTACAATCAAGAAGGGGGCAATATTCTGGGGAACTCGGAAGGAGGCAGGATGCTGTAGAAGCAGAAAGAGGGCAGGACACTGGTGAAAATGAAATGTACAACTTATTAACTTCAATTGTCATGACACAATTTACAATTATTGATGAAATTTAAATAATCAAAGTCAAATGACATTGAAATCCTCATAAAAGCATTTTATCGAGTCAGGATGTGCATGGGGCCAAATCTCCCCGATTCAACACGAATGTCAATAACATGGTTTGAATAAAGTAGTTATTCTGTTGGTAAGACTGCCACTTGGACATGGCATGTGTGCTCTGTGCTGCCTGGAGAGTGCACACTTTAATTTTAGTGGAGAACAGTATGCGACCTGGTGGCCATGAGCTCTGGAAAGCTGCACATGTGCAGTATACACGTACAAGGTATCTGTCATCATGAACCGTGCATGCTGATGATTGAAAATAATTTACCATTTTTTTAAACCCTGTTTTAAGTCAATGTTTATTCAACGATTATTTTCCAAACATTGCGAACAATTCATTATAAACTCGTCACTTGTAAGTTGCAAGCAAGTCGCAATAGTACAGTCAAAATGTCGGATGACCTCCCACAAATTGCAACAAAAGCAAACTCAACAGATTTTGATTCCTGGATATGTCCTCAGTGACAGAAAAAAAGTCCTAAGGGATCCTCCGGGGTGGGGGGGGGGAAAGTCCTGAAATCATGGAAATCCAATATGGCTGCCACCCGGCTTCAGGGAAAATGAGAAAATTGTAAAGATTGATATTTTAATATGTAAATATATGTTTTTCTGCATTATAATTGCTTCTTGTTATGGTCAGTATATTGATATACAAGAATAATTGGGATGAAGAACAAATCATTATAAATGCCCAAGACCAAGGACACTACACAAATGGATTTTCAAAAAATGGCAGGCTGAGCCAATCGGAGAAGTGTAGGTTCTGCAAAGTAGAAACAGAAAGCACGAGCCACCTCCTATCAGGATGTAAAAAAAACTCATGTCAGAACAGCTGTTCACACAAAGGAACAAGAAGGTAGGTAGAGTAATCTACTGACACATCTGCAAAAAATTAAATATCCGCACAACTTATGGAAACGTGAACCAAAAGCAATCATTCAAAACAAGGACATAATGTTCACGTACGACTTGATGATCCCATCAAGTGTGAACAGAGAAAACGGAGCACTGCAACTGGGTACAGTACTCAGATACGAAATGGAAAAGAAAGCATTTTAATTAAGGTTTCAGTACTCAGTGATTTTGGTCTAAATAACACAGAAATCAAGAAAGTGACAAAACATTAAGGCCTCAAGAATCTCCTTTGAGTTTCTCAGCAACTGCGCGTTGGATACAAAGTCTGACCAGCGATAGCCAAGTATTCTCTGAAGAGACCTGGTACCAAAAGAATTAAATTTCCATCTCAGATCCCTGGTCAGAGTCTAAGTCTCACATCCGTAGAGCAATACTGGAAGCACCAAGGACATGAAGACTCAGACTTTTGTCCTCCTGCACAGGTACTGATAGTGCCACACCCCATGATCCATTGAATCCATTACTCCCCATACCTGACCCAGACCTCTATTGACCTCTGTCTCGCAGCCAGTAGAGACATGAATATCACTGCAAAGGCAAGTGAATTTGTCCTTGACCTCAACATCCTCACCACAAACGGGTACAGACAAGATAGCAGCATCCAAGGTGTCATTGAAAGCCTGGATCTTAGTTTTGATCCAGGAAACCCATAATCCCAGCAGCTCCGACTCTTCATTCAGCACTACGAGGGCTCCTAAAAGTATATAAAGGCCCCCTAAAAGTAAAAGTATATCCAAGCGATATCCTATAAAAGATATACTGTAATTGCACCTCCTGAGATATCAACCTCACGGCACCGCAGGGCCCAACACAGGCGGAAACATACGTCTGTTTAATTGATGTTTCCTTGACAGCATGGATACTTCACCAAAACAAACAAACAAGCAGCTTGGAGAGCACTCGCCAAGTGGCTTAAGCACTCAAGCAGGCACTCCAACGAAACGGTTGTTAAGAAACACCTAGTTTGGCATGCGATTGGCAACACATTTAACATACACCTCCCGGAGACACCCGAAATGTCAATCCACGAACGCTGATGTCTCCGAATGTTTATAAGCATTGCAATGTACCCAGTGATTCGTAGCTATGAACAGGCATTCAATAATATGAGTGAGGAAAGTGAAAACAACAACTTTATCGTTAAGAAATCATTGCGGCCTCTTCCAAGTCAGGATAAGGTTGAGCAGGCCAAAAAACGTGGCGGCTTCAGACCCCAGCAAGGTTACCCAGGAAACGCCTTAAGACCCCCAGACAGCGAGGTGACCGAAGATCACCTGATGAAGGATGTAATTAAATAAGGCCGTTAATTATCTTCAAAAGTGGTTGTTTTAATTAACCCAAACACCCAATCTTCACTCTTCAACTTCCTGGGAGTTTTCTTAGTGTGCATGCAAAGTTTCAGGCTGCTAGGTTTCATGGTTTTCGAGTTATGGAGTAGACACACCGACACACACACACACACACACACACACACACACACACACACACACACACACACACACACACACACACACACACACACACACACACACACACACACACACCTTACCTTTTATGAGTATAAATCGACTGCTTTGGACGTTTGCACGTGGTACATGCTTGGGAGCCTTGATGGTATGTATTGCTGTCTCTGCTCCCGCTGATGATTCGCCAAGAAGTGATGAAACCGGTCCGGTGGTTGAGGGGGTGTGTAACATTGGGATTCTCATGTGTGTACTACGTGAGAACGTCTTTATAGCTGTGGAGGAACTCTGGGAAGGGTTCGAAACAGCATAGCGCTTAACTTATGTCTGTCTTATTTTGTTGCTTTACGTGGCTTCTTTGGCTCGAGGAGTGTGGGAGGGGTCAAATATACATACATCATATATATATATATATATATATATATATATATATATATATATATATATATATATATATATATATATATATATATATATAAAAATATCTTCTTCTTTCGGCTGCTCCCGATAGGGGTCGCCACAGCGGATCATCCGTATGATCCGCATAGTGATTTGGCACATGTTTTACGCCGGATGCCCTTCCTGACGCAACCCTGGTCGCCTCTTACAACACAGGGATATGGTACACCTATTTTAACCGAGGTATACACCGGCCCAGTATAGTGGTACTCATTTTGCCGACCTCGGAAGGATGACAGCTGAGTCAACCCCCTGGTGTATTAATTCAGTGGCCTAATGGGGCTTGAACTCAGGACCTTTTGGATCCCAAGCCGCTGCCCTCACCACTGCGCCAACACCAGGATATATATATATATATATATATATATATATATATATATATATATATATATATATATATATATATATATATATATATATATATATATATATATATATACATATACATATACATATACATATACATATACATATACATATACATATACATATACATATACATATACACACACACACTGACAGAACATGGTTTGAAAAAGCACATTCACCTATTGATGAGACTGTCTCATAGACATCACAATAATCCATTAATATATTGTGAACATTTTAAACAGATATGTTAAAACACAAAACAGCAATGTTTCGAATATTAAACTAACTTCGCATCTCAAACTAAGGTTATTATTCACCACTTGCGGGGTATAACGAATACAACATGCACAGCAGCTGCCCCCAAAGCTTGCTTGCCTGATCTGTGAAATGCCAGCTTAAGGCTGGAGTTTAATTTTGCTTCATGTCAAAAACAGTCAAGCATATCATAGTGATATGGTCATTGGTTAAGCATATAAGGTGATCAGATAGCAAACGGGGTGATTAAAACTCGAGCAAACTCGTGTCAAACTTTTTCAACTTGTCGTGGGGAAACTCACCTGCGTGCTCAAGCTAAATAAACAGAGAGGTCAAGCAAATCGTGTTGAAGTCAAACCAAATGTTATTTCTTCTCTGATGCTTTCTAGGTTCGTAATGTTTAGAAAGAGAAGTATTTCGTACTGTTATTCCTCCCTGGATGTGTAATACGTTTACAACATCATGCACATTTTGACGTTTTCTTGTTTGATTTCTTTTATTTTCTTTCTTCCTTTTTTCCCTTTTTTTTTTTTCTTTCTTCCTCTTTTTTACCTTTTTTTTTTCTTCATTCCTGCATCAATGAAAAGGGTATACCTGAAAAATGCACTGCTGCACAGTTTCCAGTCTTTTTGAGAAACATCTGTTGAGCTTTGTGCTGTACTTAATATCACTGCTGAGTATTACACTCTTTAGCATCTCTGCACGTTCTGTTATGAAAATCAGAAGAAAAATCAGAAGCGGGGGGTGGGTGGGTTGTATGAGGGATATTGGGAAAGAGAAAGCTAAAATTCCACGATTCAGTGGGCTTTTTATGTGGACAAATGCTTTGTGCACTTGTCGGTTTTACCTCCGCCACCAAATGCTTACGGAGGTTATGTTTTCATCCCTGTCTTTCTGTTTGTTACTTGGAAATTTTTTTTTTTGCCAAGTATGTTTCTCTATGGTGTTTGGCTTTCTGTTTGTCTGTCTGTTTATTTGTCACATGATTTTTGGCCAAAGTTTTCAAGCAATCGTTCTGAAATTGTTTTATGTATGTAGGTGACAGGTCCAAGGACAGCAAAGCTTAATTTTTGGTGAAGATCCGAATCCAGATCCGGATACGAAACTTTTTCAGGTGATTCTTCACCATTGATGGATGGAGCCAAACACGATATTTCACACGATATCTCAAAGAGTTGTGGATGAGTTGTGATAAAACTAGGTGGATGAGTTGGTTAGGTGACAAGAACAAGCCGATTTGATGTTGGTTAAGATCCGGATTCAGATCCGACCTATCATTGGGTTACAAAATGTAAACTGTTCAGTCTAGCGGAGGGATGCGCTCTACCGAGTGCCGTTCCGTTTCGCCAAGTGTCACTCTGAGTGATTTTTCATTTGTGTGTTTGTCTGTCTGTCTGTGTGAAAGATATCTCAAAAACTTATGGACAGATTCGAACAAAACTTCATGGACAGGTTGAGGGTGTGACAAAGACGCTTTGATTCGATTTTGGTGAAGATCCAGAACCGAAAATTAAAAAAAAATTCTGTGATTCTTCACCATTGAGAGATAATGCCAAAAACTATATATCATGATATTACAAACAGTTGCAAATGAGGTATTACAAAACTAGATGGTTCGGTGACAAGAACAAGCCAATTGGATTTTGGTTCAGGTCCGAATCCAGATCCAGCCTGTCACTGAGACACAACACGAAAACTGTTCAGCCGCTGGCAGAGGTCGTGCTCTACTGGGTGCCGTTCTGTTTTTATTTAAATTTCAAGCACTTGTGTGTGTGTGTGTGTGTGTGTGTGTGCGCGTGTGTGTGTGTGTGTGCGTGTGTGTGTGTGTGTGTGTGTGTGTGTGTGTGTGTGTGTGTGTGTGTGTGTGTGTGTGTGTGTGTGTGTGTGTGTGTGTGTGGTGCGTAGTATTTGTGGTGTGTGTATAGTGTTTGTGTGTGTCGTTGTTGTGGTGTGTGTATGATGTTTTGGGGGTGTGTTTGTGTATTTTTTTTGGTGTGTGTGTGTGTT
>NC_140964.1:63457843-63468731 GCF_056783735.1 Eptatretus burgeri | reverse complement strand
GATTTCCGGTATTACCCGTTTTCCAAATCTTCCCGCGAGGGGCCGGCGGTTGAGGGGGGGTTGATGTGGGGGAGGCTTCTCTCGATATTGTCGTTCGAGCTAATCCCGTTACGTGTGTTGCGCTTCACAAGACGATGGCACAAAGGGGTGGAAAATGAGCGTGCGCGGCGAGACCGTCAGGTTGGGAGCCGTCACGGCCCCCCCCTGCGTGGCAAAGCAATGCGGGGTCGTGGGGTAATCATTCCTCCGCGGCCTTTTAATTTCGACCGATGACAATGCGGCTTCTCCTGCATGAGCCTTTCACAGTGTCTGCTTTCTGCGCACGCGTGCCTTCTCCGTACGAGGCGAGGCTTGTTCTCCTGGATACGGCGGCAGCGCACGCAGCGCGTCGCCTCCCTCCTCATCTGAGCCCCGCTGTCCTTTTTCTCGCACTCCAAACGGGGAATTAAACCGGCGGAATCCATTCACAAAGCCCCCCCCCCCTTTACGCCATCAATGTGATGCCCTCTCCAGCGGCCCCGTTCGAAGTGAGCTGCGGACGTCCAGGGGAATGATGAGATAACTTTTCAAGAAGCTTTCAGAGACCGAACTTTTGGAAATTCTTTTGAACGAGAAACCTTAAAAAGAACTAGACGAACTAATGTTTTGAACCGAATTCAGAATAGCTTGCTACTTACTACAAATGTGCTCGGAGCAAAGTTTGGGAGAAGCTTTTAGTGCAGGGATAACTTTAAAGAGGAATTTCCAGTTAACATCTGGAGGCGCTTTTAGTGCAGCCAAACAGAGAGACGTTCAAACGAAAGCATTTTCTTGACATTGTCAAGGAACTAACTTTATATCGAGCTCACAAGAAATTGGCTTAACTTTATATCGACCTCACGTTATAACGAGCTAACTTCATAATGAGTTATCTTTTATCGAGCTATCTTTCTAGTGAGCTAACTTTAAACCGAGCTAACTTTATAACGAGCTCACTTCAGAATGAGATATCTTTCTATTGAGCTATCTTTATAGTGAGCTAACTGTAAACCGAGCTAACTTTAAAACGAGATAACTTCATAATGAGATATCTTTATATCGAGCTATGTTTATAATGAGCTAACTTCAAACCGAGATAACTTTATAACGAGATAACTTCATGATGATATATCCTTATATCGAGCTATCTTTACAATGAGCTAACTTTAAACCAGGCCAACTTTATAATAAGCTAACTTCATAATGAGATATCTTTATAACAAGCTAACTTTAAACCGAGCTAACTTTATAACAAGGTAACTTTATAATGAGAGAACTATGTCGAGCTATCTTTAAACTGAGCTCAACTTATATTGAGCTAACTTTAAGCTAAACTAACTTTAAACTGAGCTAACTTTATAAAAAAAACTGCCTTTATAATGAGATAACTTTAAACTGAGCTAACTTTATAACTTGCTAGCTTTAGAATGTGCTAACTTTAAACTGAGCTAACTTTATAATGGGCTAAATTTATAATGAGATAACTTTATAACACGCTAACTTTATAATGAGATAACTTTATAACAAGATTTTAAAACAAGACTTTATAACAAGATTATAACAACAAGATTTAATATAACAAGACTTTATGTCAAGCAAACTTTATAACGACCTAAATTTAAACTGAGCTAATTTTATAACAAGGTAACCTTATATTGAGATAACATTTAAAACAAGGTAACTTTGCATTGAGATTTCTTTATATCGAGCTATCTTTAAACTGAGCTAAATTTAAATAGAGCTAACTTTAAACTGAGCTAACTTTATAAAGAGCTACCTTTAAACAGCTAACTTTATAATGAGTTCACTTTATAACTAGCTAACTATAAAATTAGCTAACTTTATAACAAGCTCACTTTATATCGAGCTAAATTTAAAATGAGATAACTTTATAATGAGCGAACTTTATCTTGAGATTACATTATATAGACCTATCTCTTTATCATGCTAACTTTATATAGACCTAATTTTAAACTGAGCTAACTCATCAACAAGGTAACATTGCATTGAGAGAACTTTATATTTAGCTAACTTTAAACCGAGCTAACTTTATATGCAGCTAACTTTATACTACTTTAACTTTATACTGTGCTAACTTTATACTGAGCTAACTTTAAACCAAGCTAACTTAATATCGAGCTAACTTTAAACCGAGCTAATTTTGTATTGAGCTAACATTTAACTGAGCTTTTATAATGAGCTAACTTTAAAATGCGTGAAATTTAAATCGAGCTAACTTTATAATGAGCTAACTTTAAACCAAGCTAACTTTAAAATGACAACATTAAACCAAGCTAACTTTATAAGGAGTTAATTTTAAACCAAGATAACTTTATTACAACCTAACTTTATGCTGAGCTAACTTTATAATGAGATAAATGTATATTGTGCTTACTATATAATGAGCTAACTTTGTATTGAGATCACATTATATTGACCTATCTTTATATAGAGCCAACCTTATATTGCCTAAATTTAAACTGAGGTATCTTCATCACAAGGTAACTTTATATTGGGATAACTATATCATCGAGCTCTCTTTGAACCGAGATAAATTTTAATTGAGCTTACTTTACAAGAGTTAACTTTAAAACAAGCTAACTTTAAACTGAGCTAACTTTTTATTACGAGCTAACTTTATAATGAGATAACTTTATATTGAGATTACATTATATCGACCTATTTTTCCATCAAGCTAACTTTATATCGACCTAAATTTAGACTGAGCTAACTTTATAACAAGATAACCTTATATTGAGATAACATTATAACAAGGTAACTTTGCATTGAGATAACTTTATACTGAGCTAACTTTATAATGAGAAATTTATATTGTGCTAACTTATAATAAGCTAACTAAATAATGAGCTAACTTTTATATTGACCTTAATTTAAACCGAGCTAACTTTATATTGAGATCACATTATATCGAGCTAAGTTTATATTGACCTCAATTTAAACTGAGCTATCTTCATAACAAGGTAACTTTACATTGAGATAACTTTATAATCAAGCCAGCTTTGAACTGAGATAAATTTAAATTGAGCTAACTTTATAATGAGCTAACTTTAAACTGAGCTAACTTTACAACAAGGTAACTTTAAACCGAGCTAACTTTATATTGAGCTAACATTTAACTGAGCTTTTATAATGAGCTAACTTTAAAATGCGCTAAATTTAAATTGAGCTAACTTTATAATGAGCTAACTTTAAACCGAGCTAACTTTATGAGATATCTTTTAACCGAGCTAACTTTATAATGAGCTATCTTTTAACGGAGCTAACTTTATCATGAGCTAAATTTATACCCAGATAACTTTGAAACGACCTCGGTTTATATTGAGCAAACTTTTTTTGACGAAACACCAAAGTTTACACAAGACAATTTTATTCCATACTCGTACTTTTAGAAGAGGTAATTTTTTGAGGAGCTTCATTCTGGAGGAGATTCATTGCGATTTGAAGCATTCGTTGCTTTGCAATAATTTGTTTCAAATGAAGTGATTGTAATTAAATTAAGCAGTTTTTCTTTTAATACTTACATGAGTTTCGATCAGTAAGTCCGTGACCTAACAAAGAAAGTCTAAATTAAACGGTTGTGAAAATGCTAAAGTACCGTTGAAACTACGGACTAGCTGATTAGCCCTTTGTAATCGAAACGTCTGTCGGTGCTTCAGGTAGGTGGAAGACTCACGTACCAGGGGTGTTGTTCAAGAGGAGAGACTTACTATGAGTTCATGAAATGCTGACAATTTTTTTTTTTTTATGTCCAGGGAGCTTATGTAATTCATAAGAAAACACATTTCCTTACTTATCATTTATACTGGTTAACGGTGAATTTTTAATGAAAACAAACCTTGGTGTGTCTCGAACTATGTTGTGAGAATTACATTCCGATAAGTTTTTGAACACCCATCGTAAAGGATACATCAGCATAAGAACATCGAGTTTAGAGATTGGTTTTATACTGAGCTTGGAGCACATGTAAACGATTAGACGAGCAATAAAAGTTGTGTTTCGCTTTATGTCGGCGTTTTATGAAGTTGAGTATTAAATGGAGTTTACGGCTGAGCGCTGTTATGCTCGAGCTCGCTCTAAAGTGGACTTTCAGGGCGCGAGTCTGTTGACTGTTTACAGGAAAGCGAGCGGAGTGGAGGAGAGGGGTAGGGAGTGGAGTGGAGGGGTAGGGAGTGAGTGGGAGGGGTAGGGAAGAGAGGGGAGGGATTGTGCCTTGCTTGTCCTCGCACTGAAATTCCTGTAATTAAAATGTTTTATGACCTTATTCTTGTGCACGCTCTTCATTCTGCTCTTCTCATGAAACACTTATCGCCTCGGGCTCGTCTTCGCATGAATGCCTCGCCATGTTCGCGATTCTGTGCCAAACGTTCTCAATCACTCCATAGAAACGGCGCTTTTCTCAGCCCTTATGTACTCTGGTGGTCTTGGCAGGTCTTCATCAGAATACCTTTATGCTTTGAGGTTGTGCGTGTGCACGTGCTTGTGGATGTGTTCTGTATTAACTGAGAAAAAATTATTATAAATGATCTCAAATATCCTTTACAAATCGTGCTGCGTATAGCATTTAATAACAGGTGCTTGAGCAGCACACCTTGAGCTGTGTGTAGCTTGTGTTGTCATCATGCAGCTTCTTAAGTATTACGTTTCATCAAAATTGAATATGTTTATAAAACATATTACGAACAGCTCATACCTCTCCCCCTGCATCCCATCAAATACCACCTCATTCCAACCCCCCCCCTTTCCCCACTTGCCCTGCACGTGCAGAAATTCGGGTATCACGCACATCGTTTGTACCAATGGCAGTTCTCTTTATAAACACCGTATACCTCGTCGTGCTGCAGAGGCAGAGCTGACGCAGAAAGTTAAAAGATCATCCCTGGAGGAATCATGAAGGTCCGTCCACTTGTTTATGTTCGCGCACGAGCGAGGGCATGGCAGGTGCGCCCGGAATCTTAGCCCTGCGCACTTCCTCACGTGTAAACGCTCACGTGTAAACGAACCGCCCCCCCCTCACACCCCCACTATTTAAGCGCTCGTGTGAGAACGCTCTTTCGCGTAAATGCCCCATTCATGTAAACGCACAACGTAAACGCCTGCTGAAAACGATTCCCTATATTATGTAAATGTTCTTTGTGTAAATGCCCCTCGTGTAGATATCCCCCATGTAAATGCCCCTCATACAAATGCTTTCTCATGTAGATGTCCCTCATGTAGATACTCCTCATGGCTCATGTTGATACCCATCATGTAGATACCCTGCTATGCAGATACCCATCATGTAGATGCTCATCATGTAAATACCCTTCTATGTAGATGCTAATCATGTAGATACCCTTCTATGTAGATACCCCTCATGGCTCATGTAGATGCTCATCATGTAGATAACCCTTATGGCTCATTTAGATACTCATCATGTAGATACTCATGTTGATACCCCTCTATGTAGATACGCATCATGTCGATACTCATGTAGATACCCCTCTATACCCATCATGTAGATGCTCTTCATGTAGATATCCCTCATGGCTCATATAGATACTCATCATGTCGATACCCCTCTATGTAGATATCCCTCATGGCTCATGTAGATATTCATCATGTCGATACCCATCATGTAAATACCCCTCGTGTAGATACCCCACATGGCTCATGTAGATGCTCATCATGTAGATATCCCTCATAGCTCATGTAGATACCCATCATGTAAATACCCCTCACGTAGATGCTCATCATGTAGATACTCACGTCGATACCCCTCTATGTAGATGCTCTTCATGGAGATAACCCTCATGGCTCATGTAGATACCCATCATGTAGTTTCCCCTCATGTAGATACCCCTCATGGCTCATGTAGATGCTCTTCATGTAGATACCCCTCATGGCTCATGAAGACACCCCTCATGGCTCATGTAGATACCCATCACGTAGATACCCATCATGTGGATACTTTTCATGGCTCATGTAGATCCCCATCATGTAGATACCCATCATGTAGATACTTCTCATGGCTCATGTAGATACCCCTCATGTAGATACCCATCATGTAGATACTCCTCATGGCTCATGTAGATACCCATCATGTAGATACTCTTCATGGCTCATGTAGATACCCCTCATGTAGATACCCATCATGTAGATACTCCTCATGGCTCATGTAGATACCCATCATGTAGATACTTCTCATGGCTCATGTAGATACCCCTCATGTAGATACCCATCATGTAGATACTCCTCATGGCACATGTAGATACCCATCATGTAAATACCCCTCATGTAGACACCCCTCATGTGGATACCCATCATGTAGATACCCATCATGTAGATACTCCTCATGGCTCATGTAGATACCCCTCATGTAGATACCCATCATATAAATACCCCTCATGTAGATACCCCTATGTAAACGTTTCATGTAAACCATCCTAAGCATGAATAGGTTCTCCCATGTAAATGTTCACGTGTAAACGTTGTGGGGATGCAACACGACATTGATAACACATTGATATCGAGATGGATAAAGGAAAGCACGAGGTTTTGTCCGTACACGTGATGTCCATCACCACATGTCTGGTCACAACAGTTGCTGCTTTTTCTCATGACTCAACACGCCGGTTCCAAAGTTACACTTATGCCATGAGACAAACATTCCGGAATCTCATGTAATCTGATCCGTTCGCGGCTCCCTAAAACCAGACTGACAGATAGACGGTGGCATCTTCCACCTATTAGCCAAAGCCGGGATTCTTCCTCCGCTCCTCTTCCTCTGGATGTCGCCTTGTACGAGCCACGGCGAACAACGCCGAATGCCCGAAATTCCTGAAAATAAACTTTCCTCCCTGGGACGAGTACCTGCAGTTCTAAGTGCGTTGTTAAATCATTCTTCCCCATAATTACCGCCATTTAATTCACTCCGTTGTCGTCACTGAAGTGTAAGTGGGCCGTAAACGCGCATTTCCTTTTGCACATCAATGGCAGGAGTGCATACGACTCCAGGTTAATGGGAGGAATCGCGTGTGGGAAAGAGAATGCGAGGATGGGATCTTCACAGTCCGACATCCCCAACTGCGCAGAGTTTGTCTCCCACGAGTCGGCGAGAGATCCCCCCCCCTCGCCCCCTCCCCTTCAACACCCCTCCTCGTCCCCTCCCTTTCAGCAACCCCCATCCTCGCCCCTCTCCTTCAACGTCCCTACACAACAGAGTACAGACACAGACAAGTCCTGCAACCTCAATACCTTTAGTGTTGCAAACATTTTGCTTTTACCGTCTACTTTTTACATACTTGTAACACATCATCATCCATCGTCATCATCATGATCATCATCATCATCAACAACAACCATCGAATGCAGCACCAGGACGGCAGTTTGTAGGGAAACATTACAAACTTGTAACTCATCATCATCATCATCATCATCATCATCATCATCATCATCATCATCATCATCATCATCTGCAGCAGCAACAACAACCATCGAATGCAGCACCAGTACGGCAGTTTGTAAGGAAACATTACAAACTTGTAACTCATCATCATCATCATCATCATCATCAGCAGCAGCAGCAGCAGCAGCAGCAACAACAACCATCGAATGCAGCACCAGGACGGCAGTTTGTAGGGAAACATTACAAACTTGTAACTCCTCATCATCATCATCATCATCATCATCATCATCATCATCATCATCATCATCATCATCATCTGCAGCAGCAACAACAACCATCGAATGCAGCACCAGTACGGCAGTTTGTAAGGAAACATTACAAACTTGTAACTCATCATCATCATCATCATCATCATCATCATCATCATCATCATCATCATCATCATCAGCAGCAGCAGCAGCAGCAACAACAACCATCGAATGCAGCACCAGGACGGCAGTTTGTAGGGTAACATCACAAACTTGTAACTCATCATCATCATCATCATCATCATCATCATCATCATCATCATCATCATCATCATCATCATCATCATCATCATCATCATCATCCATCGAATGCAGCACCAGGACGGCAGTTTGTAGAGAAACATTAACTCATTTTACAGATGCTTTATTGCTTGAACGAACAAACTGAAAAGGTATTTACTGCAATGGTTTTTGTCTGTACATCATTTTATTATTCTAAAGAGCCCCTTCGTGTGAAGACAAACGTGACGGCGTAGTATAAATTTTGTAAATTCAAAACGGACAATGGAATAAAACGTATAAAGTCAAGTGTTAGCCTACAAGCTGCCGTCCTGGTGCTGCATTCGGTAATATTGTATACTGATCGACGACGTTAAGCCGACTGTCCAGCCCGCACTCACTTGTGCACGTGAAATATTCCATGTCGATGTAATCATTGATATCGTATTTTATCGATATAATCGGGAAAGGTACCTTGAAACATGAGGAATAGATGTATGGATTTTTGCAGAACTGGTCGGTATGGATTGTGTACATAAATGTGTAGTCTTTGTGGAATCTGTGGGACAGACTCGTCCAAAAGTGAATGTTCTGTCAGTGTTTGTTCACTACTTACCCACCAACCGTCTTCATCCTTAAATTAAATATAAACACAATGGTGATGGTCCTCTACCTGCCAGACCCCCGCCCTGCAGTAAAATGAAGCGAACTGGAGAGTTCATAGAACACCTTACCCCACGCAGTCTAGAGCAACAAGGACATGGGCACAACACCATCATGGTCCCTCAATGATCTCTCTTAATCATTCTTCTTGATCTTCAGCAATGATCTTCTGACTCTCTGGAAAATCCTCTTTATCCATTGCCTGATGACTCTACCCTCTACCGTGATGTCCCTCATCCTTCAAACAGGCTCGTTTCAGCCTCTTCCCTCTCTTCAGACCTTGGAAAAAAAAACTTAGAAGCTGGTCAAATACTTGGAATATTCACACTCTCACTATCTCTCTCCAAAAGGACCATCTGGCAAACCCTTCCATCTACTGTCTTAACAATCCACCTGAGGACATTCAGTTATTCAAACTCCTGGGTCTATCAGCCATGATCTTCCTTGGGCAAACCACATTTAATCGTTGGCCTGCAAAGCCAGCCGCCGACTGGGCATCCTTCATCGTCCAAAGTCCTTCCTTGGCATACCTGAACTCCTATCAACCTCCAAGCCCTTCATCCGCAGCTTCATGGAGTTCTGCTCTCCCCTCTGGGCTGGCTCACCCTTCTCACATCTTGCTCAGCTTGATGCCCTGGAAACCAATGCCTTCAAGATCATTGGAATATTCTACCACAAATCTGAGTGTACGGGCCTCTCACTTTAAATTAATAACATCATTGCAAGCGTATATCCGACCGACGCGTCGACCATCACCTTGGTCAGCCATCCTCGCTGCTTAGACTGCATCTGTCCATGACACGAGGAAAAGTCATTTCCGCTTCGCTGCCAAGCTCCATGCTGGATTATTTGATTTAACCCTCCACTGCAAATGAATGAAATGAAACATTTTGAAGATTTCGAATTGTTCTCACTCGTATTTCAACATCACCGTCATGCATAACGCCAAGTTGTTTAAACTTTGTACTGTATAGGAAGAATCCGAGTTGGAATCCCATCGGGGGAGCTGTAACATATAAATTTACACAGAGACAATTGGGGTCTTCACCCGACCTTGAACCCTCTCCTCCAGATATGTTCCACCGACAGACACCATTTACTGTTTGAAGCATATACAATCAAATGAACAAATAAACACACAAATTCACTTTTATAGTATAGAAGATGATGATGACGTTTCCAGACTGATGTGACGTTTATACGTGTTCAACATTATCAGACAAATGTTCCATCGAATCGATGTCATTCCAGGAGATTCTTACCAAGTTCATAATAACAATACTGTATATGATAAACATTATCTCATTAATAATTACTCCCAAATGTATTGTTTGTCCGTCATTCATTCAATGATTCGTACGATGTAACATTAGCGCAATTATACAAACATCGAAGTATCCCCTCATCAAATATAAATTATATCTGTGGTTAAGTTCATTGCTCTTTATTGGATGGGTTGGCAGCATGACCTACACGTACGCACCTCACCTCTGAGCTGTCTCGGTTGGGTTCGAATCCCGACCCAGCTATAAACTGCCACACTGGTGTTTTGCATGCGGGGTGATACGCCGTGCCCATCAGATGGTCTTTAGCCGGCAGAGCCGTCCTAACAAATTCCTCCCAAAATCACCTACAGTTGAACGTAACACCTCGCCAGCCGCTTCGTGAAAGATCTGGGGGCAAGACCTTTCCACGACCAAACCGCACAGGGTCAGAATAATTGGGGCCGTTAAATAAGTAGTTGTAGTAACCTTTATCAGGAGTAGTGAATGAAATCCGTTTGAGTAACTCAATTGCTCTTTGTCACGCTCACCTCGTTCATCTCAATTATTGCAGAAAGTGGACAAATGGAAATGCAAAGTTTTTTTTCTTTTTCTTTTTCATCAGCAAAACTATTGTGATTCGAGTCGTTAACGATGCAACCTTTTTCCCGTTTGAAGGATGACCAACAAAGCTTCAGGATCCCGTGTCAGCAAATGCTCTCAGACGTCAAACGTAACAAACATTGACGTGCTGTCGCTTTATCAGAGAAAACATCCTCGGCATGGGTTGTGATGAGTGGAGACGCCTGCTGGTGGAGGCGGTACTCGAGTGTGCAACCGCAGAAAGCGAAACGACCTTCGAGTACCTTGAGAGATGTGACCTTACTAGTCGCTTACCTTTCACGTTTCCTTACGTTTCCTTACCTGTTGCTTTCACCCTGGTGATGTGCAAGGCGGGGACGCTGCATCGCGAAGCATGCCGTATCCCTGAAATGGGGGTAAAATAGGAGAAT
>NC_140964.1:63430343-63450343 GCF_056783735.1 Eptatretus burgeri | reverse complement strand
TATATATAATTGGTTAGATGCTATAACGATTTATTATTTGCACATGTGACCATAGCCCGTGAATGCTTCCTTAGCTACTAAGATGACATCCTTATTAACAGACATTTATTCCAATTTAGACAAGCAAACAGCTTTTTATAGGTGTGTCGTTTTGCCAGTTTCAGAATTAGTAATTACAAGGTTTCTAACGGTTCCTTCTTTCAACAGCACGTTGTGCTACTTGGACATCTTGATCGTTGCTCGTACCCAGATAGCACACTGACGTTGGCCCAACGTTGGCAAAGCTTGGAATGGTCGGTTGTAATGTTGGGCCAATGGCCAACCTGAGTGTGCTATCTGGGTGGCAATTCTAGTTATCTTTCCTTATTTTATAACAGAGCAATATGCTGTCAGTGCACACGGACTTTTTTTCGTTGATGTCTCTATTTCTGTTAATAACTGAATATTCACAACGAACAGACATCTTTAATTAGTGATGTGGTCATTAACTAAACGTCAGTGCAAATACAGTATTTTTTATTTTAATTTAATTTCCAGGTTTGAATCCAAAAGAATATATAATCTCACAATCATCCGCACTCAAGCAAGGCTACATGCTAAGAAGGGGAATTAAGCTGGCTATCTAGTTTGTTTGAGCTTACACTTTTGAATCATAGTGATGTTGATGTTTACTTATTTTAAAAATTACTTCCCAGTATGTATACCGCAACAATGCTAAATTATGTGCGTCATCATAAGCTTCCATTGTGCATTCCTACAACAAGGTGTACGAATGAATGGATGAATAGATAGATCGATGGATTGGCAAATGAATGACTGAAGGAATTATACAATGAACTTTTCAAGGAATAACCTGAAAATTAAACGATAAATTAATCAAGGAAGAACTGGCGGTCAACAAATGAAGTAATAACTGCAGTTGAACGAATTAAGGATTGATGAATGACCAAACGAATAGAGTATAAATATTGTTTCAGACAAAGAAAGCAAAAGCACAAAAAGAAAACGATGCAAAACGAATCTCAAGGCAGATCTCGACAAATATAAATAGGCCGCAGTCGAATGTTTCAGTTCCAGGGTATTCTTCATCATTCTTCTATAAAGAAGTGAAAGGGCAGACTTTGGGAAGACCATGAGACTCAACGCACCAATCATGTGGGCCCTTTCTGACCTTCTAATGGTTTTATTGGTTTCTTGGGTCTCACAATCTCTTTGTAATTTGAGGCCTGTGTTTGTCAACCTGACTTTCTTTGGAAGGTGTTTTTGGATTTTTTGAATCTCCACAGAGCCTCTGATCCTGATGATAGCCCCAGTCTGGTAGAAATGTTGAACTGATTCTTTCTCTTGATATATATATATATATATATATATATATATATATATATATATATATATATATATATATATATATATATATACACGTACTCCTTGTCTTTTACGAATGTGTGTGTGCTTGATGAGAACAGACGATAAAGGGTAATTCCTGGATTTGAAACAGTGAGAAGTGAAATGAATACTTTTTCTCGACATGTTTATTTTTTAATAATTCGTACCTCACGGTAAACGGTGGGACTGTGCCCAGCAATGAAGTGCATCCATCTCTTGACATTCCAGAGGGCAAGCTACAGTTTTTGGCAGCAAATGCAGTGATATATATCTCACATCCTGAGTTTCAGGGAAGCGAAAATTGTGCACGCGATACAGTGTGTATGTATCATGTAACCCAGTGTTATAAGGAAAGGGAAGACATTCGCCGTTAAGCTGAAGTGTGTGCAACTCAAGGCCGAGACACATATGGCAGGGCCTGGGTGTGTTCTCAAGGTACATGATGCAGGTGTCTTGATAGTAAGTAACATTGGAGGGTGGTGGGGGGGGGCAACGATATTAGCAACCTATGAATGGCTCCGCATGATTTCTGACGAAGAGAAGAATGATGAAAGGGCCTGGGAAGGATGAGAGGGAGGTAAAACGAGTGAGGTCAAAATAAAAGGAGAAGACATAAAATGTCTTGGACATTTCATCAGGTTTGCATTTGAGCTTTGTCGTTTATTGTTACTTCCCCTTCGCTGTCCTTTATATTAAGGACCATGCACATATTACGTATGCAGAGCCAACAGGCTTGTTGGGTGGGGGAATTGGGTGGGAAGGGGTTAAAACAATCTACCCTTTGTGTGAATAATATCTCGATGGACCGGAACAACTTCAATGATTTGTGTGGACGTCCAGCATTGATTCTTCCTCAACTCCTACCATCCAAGCACTTCTTCCTCATTCTTCCGTACAAACGGCTAATTGTTGCACTATTTCATGGCCACCTTTATTTGAGCTATAAATCTTTTTATTACGCATTTAAACATAACTCATTTTTTCAACCCCCACCGCCCCTCTGCCCCCTTCCCCCATGCTCCATAGTACTCATCCCTTCCATTCCTTTACTCAAACCTCCCAAACTTCCTCAAGTTATCTCCCAACTTCTCTCAAACACTACTTTATTATCCTCCCTCCTCTCCTATCATTCTCTATTCTCTTCTTTTCCCAATATTTAGAAGTTTTGTGGCCAACCTCCATCATATGGCTATAATTTCTCAATCATCACGCACATCAGGAAAAACTTTTTCTACTTCATTCAACATCCTGTAGTTTCTTTCCTATCACATTAACATCGGCCTATTTGCAGTCCATTGCAAGACGAAGGCCTCTCTGGACTTGCCTTGGTGGTGTCGGCCTACTCGCAACGCTTGCCAAATGTAGGTTGGCGAGGGAGTTTGGTCAATAATTTGTAACTTGTTCAAGGTGCCGGTGATAACTCATCTACTGTTGGTGAATGACACCATGGGATCTCCAGATGGGACTAGCAGATCCATCTCCTAGCAGATGGGACATCCGGCTTAACGTCCATCTGAGGAACGATGCACTTTCAGATGCAACACCCAATCTGGGATGCATCAATCAGACGGTTTATCATCGGGTCAGGAATTGTACTCAGGCTAAACGTGTCAATTTGAGGTAAGTTATACGCTACCTTTGCACCATCATGTCAGACTACTTTGCTTTGCTTGCTGATAAAATGTAAGTTTTATAATAGAGTGTAATGGTAGCTAACCAGAAGCGAATTATAGACGCTTTCTCCTTGTTTCAATTAATATTTAAAGATTCATTGTTTAATAATAGCGTACCCTCACCTTCAGAACAAACATTACTCTCAATGATTTTTTTGTGCATTCTTCTCGGGCTCAGAGTAGAGTCTGTACATAAATCACACGCATGACAAAGACATAAGTCGATATCATTGTACTTTTACGTGAATTGCAATGACGTTAGTAGATAATGGATATCAACATGCAGTATTTGGAATCTGAATCTGAGTTACAAGCATCGAAACTGGCTGACTCGATGCAGTTTAAAATTCATAATAGTTGAAGAGATGAAATATAATTCTCTGAATCGAAGTCTAAAATATCCAACGGAATAAAATTGCAACAAACATGGACTAGTCACTGTATCAACTAGATGTATTCATCGAATACATACCCCATGCAGTCTTGAGAAGGACTTGGTGTGTCAGCTTTTTTTTTTTTAAGTTTTTTTTTTTCTTCTTTGATCCAATATGGCTGCCAGACCACGTGACCAATGACGCCATCTTTATCAAACCATATTTCCCATGAGTAGTTGATCAATTGGTTAAATTTTGCATTGATCGGTTAAGCGGTTTCTCCGATGAAGATTTTCAAAGATTTCCCCTTAGGTCAAATGTGGCTGCCAGACCACGTGACACATGATAGTCATTTTTATCAAACTTTATTTCAGCTGTGACAAGGAGCTTCCCCTTCAATGCATTGTCTTGACTCTGATGCAGACTAGACAGAAAGGGATACATAGGTTTCAACATGATCTGAGTAGTACATATCTACTATATCCACAAAACTGCCAGTGATAGTGCTATTATAGTTCATGTGATTCAGTGGAGAATCAACTGATATGCCGGATCTGGATTAAAATCTGAACCAAAATGTAATCAGCTTGTTCTTGTCACCGAACCAACTCAAATCCACCTAGTTTTGTCGAAACTCATCCACAACTTTTTGACATATCATGAAATATATATATATATATATATATAATAGTTTTAAACCCAATCTCTCAATTTTAGAAATCAGTCCGATGTTGACATTTTGACGTCAAGAAGAATTGGTGGTTGCATTCAGTGACCTGATATGCAAATCCTCTTCAAATTTCAAATCAATCAGGTAACAATTGCCGATTTTAGAAATTTGGCTGATGTTGACCTTTTCGCCTATGTTGGCCTTTTCAGCCAATGTTGACCTCAAAATATTGACCACAATACCACATGGTCACGTAACATGGGGTAAAGTTTCAATTTCCTCCGCTGAGCGGTTTTCGATGTTTGCTCTTTACAAAATGCAGACACGTACGCGACTGAATGCTTAACCCTGCTTTTTGCTTTCTGAGCACAGGGTAAAAAAATCTGTTTTACTCGAAGTTCCCAACCCCAGAGACAAGTAGGAGGGTTTCGGCAGAATGCGTATCTCCGCCAGGCTGAATAGTTTACGTTTTGTATCCCACTGATAGGCCGGATCTGGATTCGGACCTTCACCAAAATCGAAACCGCTTGTTCTTGTCACCTAACCAACTCATCCACCAATTTTCATGCGAATCCATTAACAGCTTTTAAAAAGATCATGCTATATATTGTTTTTGGCCCTATCCCCCAATGGTAAAGAATCACTAAAAAAAAGTTCTCGTTTCTGGATCTGGATCTTCACCAAAATCAAATAAATTCCTCCTTGTCACAAACTCAACCTATCCACTGTTTCGTCCCAATCCGTTCTTTAGTTTTTGAGATATCCTGCTCACAGACAGACAGACAAACAGGGGGTGAACACATAACCTGCGTCCATATTTGGGATTATGGATATTCGTTTAGGGTGTTTGCTGCCTGTTTGGATTATGGAGATTAGTTCATGGTGTTTGCTGACTGGATTTTGGAGATTATTTCAGCATGTTGCCTGCCTGTTTGGATTATAGAGATTATTTTAGGGAGTTGGCTGCCTGTTTGGATTATGGAGATTATTTCAGGGTGTTGGCTGCCTGTTTGGATTATGGAGATTATTTCAGGGAGTTGGCTGCCTGTTTGGATTATGGAGATTATTTCAGGGAGTTGGCTGCCTGTTTGGATTATGGAGATTATTTCAGGGAGTTGGCTGCCTGTTTGGATTATAGAGATTAGTTCAGGGTGTTGGCTGCCTGTTTCGATTATGGAGATTATTTCAGGGTGTTGGCTGCCTGTTTGGATTATGGAGATTATTTCAGGGTGTTGGCTGCCTGTTTGGATTATGGAGATTATTTCAGGGTGTTGGCTGCTTGTTTGGATTATGGAGATTAGTTCAAGGTGTTTGTTGCCTGTTTGGATTATGGATATCATTTCAGGGTGTTGGCTGCTTGTTTGGATTATGGAGATTATTTCAGGGAGTTGGCTGCCCGTTTGGATTATGGAGATTAGTTCAGGGTGTTTGCTGCCTGTTTGAATTCTGAAGATTATTTTAGGGAGTTGGCTGCCTGTTTGAATTCTGAAGATTATTTTAGGGAGTAGGCTGCCTGTTTGAATTCTGAAGATTATTTCAGCGTGTTGCCTGCCTGTTTGGATTATGGAGATTATTTTAGGGAGTTGGCTGCTTGTTTGAATTCTGAAGATTATTTCAGGGTGTTGGCTGCCTGTTTGGATTATGGAGATTATTTTAGGGAGTTGGCTGCCCGTTTGGATTATGGAGATTAGTTCAGGGTCTTTGCCTGTTTGAATTCTGAAGATTATTTCAGGGAGTTGGCTGCCCGTTTGGATTATGGAGATTCGTTCAGGGTGTTTGCTGCCTGTTTGAATTCTGAAGATTATTTCAGGGTGTTGGCTGCCTGTTTGGATTATGGAGATTATTTCACGGAGTTGGCTGCCTGATTGGATTATGGAGATTATTTCAGGGTGTTGGCTGCCTGTTTGAATTCTGAAGATTATTTTAGGGAGTTGGCTGCCTGTTTGAATTCTGAAGATTATTTCAGGGTGTTTGCTGCCTGTTTGGATTATGGAGATTATTTTAGGGAGTTGGCTGCCGGTTTGAATTCTGAAGATTATTTCAGGGTGTTGGCTGCCTGTTTGGATTATGGAGATTATTTCAGGGTGTTGGCTGCCTGTTTGAATTCAGAAGATTATTTTAGGGAGTTGGCTGCCTGTTTGAATTCTGAAGATTATTTCAGGGTGTTGGCTGCCTGTTTGGATTATGGAGATTATTTCAGGGAGTTGGCTGCCCGTTTGGATTATGGAGATTCGTTCAGGGTGTTTGCTGCCTGTTTGAATTCTGAAGATTATTTCAGGGTGTTGGCTGCCTGTTTGGATTATGGAGATTATTTCACGGAGTTGGCTGCCTGATTGGATTATGGAGATTATTTCAGGGTGTTGGCTGCCTGTTTGGATTATGGAAATTATTTCAGGGAGTTGGCTGCCTGCTTGGATTATGGAGATTATTTCAGGGAGTTGGCTGCTTGTTTGGATTATGTTGATTATTTCAGTGTGTTGGCTGCCTGTTTGGATTATGGAGATTATTTCAGGGAGTTGACTGCTTGTTTGGATTATGTTGATTATTTCAGGGTGTTGGCTGCCCATTTGGATTATGGAGATTATTTCAGGGAATTGGCTGTCCGTTTAGATTATGGAGATTAGTTCAGGGTGTTTGCTGCCTGTTTGGATGATGGAGATTATTTCAGTGTGTTGGCTGCATGTTTGGACTATGGAGATTATTTCAGGGAGTTGGCTGCCTGTTTGGATTATGGAGATTAGTTCAGGGTGTTTGCTGCCTGTTTGGATGATGGAGATTATTGCAGTGTTGGCTGCCTGTTTGGATTATGGAGATTATTTCACGGAGTTGGCTGCCTGATTGGATTATGGAGATTATTTCAGGGTGTTGGCTGCCTGTTTGGATTATGGAAATTATTTCAGGGAGTTGGCTGCCTGCTTGGATTATGGAGATTATTTCAGGGAGTTGGCTGCTTGTTTGGATTATGTTGATTATTTCAGTGTGTTGGCTGCCTGTTTGGATTATGGAGATTATTTCAGGGAGTTGACTGCTTGTTTGGATTATGTTGATTATTTCAGGGTGTTGGCTGCCCATTTGGATTATGGAGATTATTTCAGGGAATTGGCTGTCCGTTTAGATTATGGAGATTAGTTCAGGGTGTTTGCTGCCTGTTTGGATGATGGAGATTATTTCAGTGTGTTGGCTGCATGTTTGGACTATGGAGATTATTTCAGGGAGTTGGCTGCCTGTTTGGATTATGGAGATTAGTTCAGGGTGTTTGCTGCCTGTTTGGATGATGGAGATTATTGCAGTGTTGGCTGCATGTTTGAATTCTGAAGATTATTTCAGGGTGTTGGCTGCCTGTTTGGATTATGGAGATTATTTCAGGGAGTTGGCTGCCTGATTGGATTATGGAGATTATTTCAGGGAGTTGGCTGCCTGTTTGGATTATGGAGATTATTTCAGGGAGTTGGCTGCCTGTTTGGATTAAGGAGATTATTTCAGGGAGTTGGCTGCCTGTTTGGATTATGGAGATTATTTCAGGGTGTTGGCTGCCCATTTGGATTATGGAGATTATTTCAGGGAGTTGGTGCCCGTTTGGATTATGGAGATTAGTTCAGGGTGTTTGCTGCCTGTTTGGACTATGGAGATTATTTCAGGGAGTTGGCTGCCTGTTTGGATTATAGAGATTAATTCAGGGTGTTTGCTGCCTGTTTGGATGATGGAGATTATTTCAGTGTGTTGGCTGCATGTTTGGATTATGGAGATTATTTCAGGGAGTTGGCTGCCCATTTGGATTATGGAGATTATTTCAGTGTGTTGGCTGCTTGTTTGGAATATGTTGATTATTTCAGTGTGTTGGCTGCATGTTTGGACGATGGAGATTATTTCAGGGAGTTGGCTGCTTGTTTGGAATATGTTGATTATTTCAGTGTGTTGGCTGCATGTTTGGACTATGGAGATTATTTCAGGGTGTTGGCTGCCCATTTGGATTATGGAGATTAGTTCAGGGTGCTCCTTGTTTCTTTGGATTATGGAGATTACTTCAGTGTGTTGGCTGCCTGTTTGGATTATGGAGATTAGTTCAGGGTGTTTACTGCCTGTTTGGATTATGGAGATTATTTCAGGGTGTTGGCTGCCTGTTTGGATGATGGAGATTACTTCAATGTGTTGGCTGCCTGTTTGGATTATGGAGATTAGTTCAGGGTGTTTGCTGCCTGTTTGGATTTTGGAGATTATTTCAGGTTGTTGGCTGCCTGTTTGGACTATGGAGATTATTTCAGGGTGTTGGCTGCCCATTTGGATTATGGAGATTATTTCAGGGTATTGGCTGCCTGTTTGGATTATGGAGATTAGTTCAGGGTGATCGCTGCCTATTTAGATTCTGGAGATTATTTCAGGGTGTTCATTGTTTCTTTGGATTATGGAGATTACTTCAGTGTGTTGGCTGCCTGTTTGGATTATGGAGATTACTTCAGTGTGTTGGCTGCCCATTTGGATTATGGAGATTATTTCAGGGTGTTGGTTGCCCATTTGGATTATGGAGATTATTTCAGGGTGTTCATTGTTTCTTTGGATTATGGAGATCAGTTCAGGGTGTTTGCTGCCTGTTTGGATTATGGAGATTATTTCAGGGTGTTGGCTGCCCGTTTAGATTATGGAGATTAGTTCAAGGTGTTGGCTGCCTGTTTGGATTATGGAGATTATTTCAGGGTGTTGGTTGCCTATTTGCATTATGGAGATTAGTTCAGGGTGTTGGCTGCCCGTTTGGATTATGGAGATTAGTTCAGGTTGTTTGCTGCCTGTTTGGATTATGGAGATTATCTCAGGGTGTTGGCTGCATGTTTGGATGATGGAGATTATTTCAGTGTGTTGGCTGCCTGTTTGGATGATGGAGATTATTTCAGTGTGTTGGCTGCCTGTTTGGACTATGGAGATTATTTCAGGGAGTTGGCTGCCCGTTTGGATCATGGAGATTAGTTCAGGGTGCTCGCTGCCGATTTAGATTCTGGAGATTATTTCAGGGTGTTCATTGTTTCTTTGGATTATGGAGATTACTTCAGTGTGTTGGCTGCCTGTTTGGAGTAAGGAGAATGGTCAAGGCATTGACTACCTGTTTGGATAAATGAGATTTCTTCAGGATAGTGGCTGCCTGTTTGTATGAAGGAGATTAGTTCAAGGTGTTCACTGTCGGATTGGATTACGAACCTTACTTCAGAGCATTCTGTTGGTCTATTTGGAAGAAGAAGGTTCACTCAAAGTCTTGGCTACCTATTTTGAAGAAATAGGCTCATCAGGGGTGCCATGTGTTTTCCTAGAAGAAGAGTCGATAAGCTTCGCACATCTGCTCAGACGAAGAAAATTCCTTTGGGTCCTGAAGTTTCTTGGTGCTTCTATCTTGTCTCAGGGCTGGTAGGATAGCCTCGAGGTATGGCACACTCACCTCTAAGCTGTCTAACCTAAGTCCGAATATTTACTCGGTTATTAGCTGTCACTCTGGTGCTTCGCAGGCAGGAGATCAATGTGTGTGCCATCCTCAAACCAGGTGTCCTGTCTACCAGCATTCATTGGTCGGTGTTAAAGATCCCATGGTATCCTTCGTGAAGAGTAAGAGAGGTATCGCCATTACATTAATAAATAACAAATTCCTGCCCTGACTGACTGTGGGGAGGTAATGGAAAACCACCCAACATAACCATGGTCAACAAACGGCTTCGCTAACACTGACACTCTCCTAAGAGTATGGTTTATTGGTGATGGTCATCATCGTTTTCCTCGTTAGGTAAATCTTTCAGAAACAACAAGAACACGGAAAAACATGCAGCATTCAGAAAGAGGAATTATTTGTTTTTGTGCTGGTCTCGCGACAAGGGAATTGTTAATTTTTCCACATTACTTTGAACTGTTTATTTAATACTTAGCTGCTCCTTGTAAGGAAGTGTTAATTGTTCATTATCATTGCTTTACGTTGCAGCAAGTTTTTACCCTCTGCGGAGGAGAGGGTATTGCGTTTGGATCCCTGTGTTTGTCTGTCTGTCTGTCTGTCTGTCTGTCTGTCTGTCTGTCTGTCTGTCTGTTTGTTTGTTTGTTTGTTTGTTTGTTTGACTGCACAGAACTTTTGCGTTTTTCTTCGCAACTGTTTGTCGGATTGAAACGAAATTTTCACCATAGGTGCGACTACTTATGTAAAATGTTTTAATGATAATTACGACATCATCGATCACGTGGTACAGCAGACATGTTGAAAAAACGGAAAAACTTTGGACCTCTGAATCTCTGAAACCACACCAAGGAAAAAATTGAAACTTCGCAAACGGCAAGTACACCTCATGGGGAACAAGTACGATTTTTATGATATCATAGGTACCTTCGTTATGATGTCATAATTGCAAATGTAGAATGATACATCTGATCAGTATGAACATGTTTGAGGGTCATCTCTGGATTAAATGGTCTTCAGAATTTTTTTTTGCTGATGTCATCAGTCACGTGATTCGGCAGCCATATTGTTTTTTTTAAAATAGACCTTCAAAAATCTTCTTTGAACTGGCTGAACAGATCAAAGTGAAACTTTACACGTATGACCGCCTATCCATGAGGAACAAAAGGTTCACACATATGATATCATAGGTCACATGGTTTGGCAGCCATATTGGATTTACCCTGAAGCATATAAAAATCTTCTTCTCCAGAATGGCTGGACAGATCAAGGGGAGACTTCACCTAAATGTTCCCCAATCCATGTGTGTACAAATTTGTTTAGGAATAATTGATATGTCACATGGTTTGGCAGCCATATTAGATTTAAAGAAAATATTAAATAATGTTTTCTCTGGAACTGCTTATCTGAGCGAAGCAAAATTTACCAAATATCATCTCCTACGATTGCTGCATGCAGGGTAAAAAGGATAACATCATAGGTTATGTGGCGTGACAGCCATATTGGATTGAAAAACTAACCTTATCCGATCAAGACGAAACTTCACGCACAAGATCCTCTACCCAATCATGGGCAGAGTGCAAATTTTTAAAGCCAACGGTTACGTGGTTTGGCAGCTATGTAAGTTTGAAAATCGAAAATGAAAAAAACCCTTTTCTCTGAAACGGCAAAACGTATTGATGTGAAACAAATTACTGTACATTAGGCCAAAAAAAAAAAAATGTTGCATAGGCGTAACCCGCCCGACCCTAAAAATTCCGCCGACCCTACGTTTTTTTTTTTTGTTTTTTTGCTATCGAAAAATTTTGCCGACCCTATTTTATTGCTATTTTTGTTGTTTTGCTATCGTTTTCAAGTATCTTGTTGATTGCGATCGCGATCGCAAAAACCCGGAAGTGTTTCGGACAGAACCCGCCGACAAAAAGGGTGGTACTCGAGCCGGGGGAGATTTTGGGAGGGATTTATTAGGAAAAAAAAAAAAAAGATCCCGACCGACCTACCCTATTTTTCAGTGACCCGTTACGCCAATGCAACATTTTTTTTTGGCCTTGGATGGAGAAAGGGTAGTGGATTATAACTGCAAAGTTTCATATCGATTACTTCAGCAGTTTCCGAGATGTAATTTTTTATATACAGTAATCCCCCGTTTCTCGCGGGGGTTACATTCCAAACCTCCCCGTGCTAAGTGAAAATCCGCGATGAATGGACGCCTCCCCAAAAAATCGACTCGTCTGGTCTGGTCGATTTGGGAGTGATTGGATTTGAGGTGCCTGAGATCGACTAGTCTGGTCTGGTTGGTTTGGCAGTGATTGGGTTTGAGGTGCCGGAGATCGACTAGTCTGGTCTGGTCGGTTTGGCAGTGATCGGCTTTGAGGTGCCGGAGATCGACTAGTCTGGTCTGGTCGCTTTTGAGGTGCTGGGTATGAGCAGTGCTCGTCCAACGGCGGCAAACCTTTTTCCTTCCCGAAGTATATATCGAGCACCTTTACCTTAACCTTCTCCTGGAGCATCCCAGGACCTTCCTCTGGCGCTTCCGTTCCTTGCCAGAAGCCTTAGAAGGTGCAGGGTGTTTGGGCGGCATCGTCGGGCTTGGAGAAAAAACGTAGAAAATATTCGAAGTTCACAAGCGAAACTTTGTCTCGTGCGTTGTGTGACTGGTCGAGCACCACGCGTTATAATTTATTGCTTAAATAATTTATATTTTATGTATTATTACCGCGATGTACCGGGGGAATCCGCAGAAAAAATTAGTTACGTACCAAGGGAAAACCCGCGATGAACCGGGGGCGCGATAGGTGAACCGCGATGAAGCGGGGGTTGACTATCTCTTTAAACCAATGTGACTGCCACCGGACCTCACTGATAACGTCATCATTATCCATATATATGCTCCAAGGGCAGTGGATTATATTCATAATGCATAGCATGGTAAGTTAAGCGGTCTCCTTGAAATAATTTTTTTTAATATTATCGACTCGGCTTGGGGAATATTGGTTGAAAATTTCAACATCATCGGTCACATGGTCTCACAGCCGCGTTGGACAAAAAAAAACCTTATCCGATCAATGATAAACTCTCCGCGCCACATAAATTACCTGAGCGTGGACGGCAAGAATGGGGAGCAAGTAAAGGAATTGAAAATAACTAGTACGGGCCCGTAGGGGCGTGCCCATAGGTGAGTGCCAGTATGTGCAGCCCTTTCTCGCCCCCTCTCGCCCCCCCTCTCGCCCCTCTCGCCCCCCTCCCACCCCCCTCTCACCCCCCTCTCTCGCCCCCTCTCTCGCCCCCCACTCTTATCCCCCCTCTCTCGCTCTCTCTCTCTCGCCCCCTCTCACCCACCCCCCATCTCTCACCCCCTCCTTTCTCCCCCTCTCTCGTTCCAGTACCCTCTCTTGTGGGTGAGGCGTGCCAGTATGTGCAGCTTCGTTCCTTCGCTCTCATAAACGACGACTGGATTGGAGCATTTTTTCAATTAGATCGGACCAACCGTATCATAAATGGCCATAACTTGGGAAACACCTGGGAAACATACTCAGGTCCACAGCGTCAATTGTGACGTCATATCAAATGAAGAAGAATTGTGACGCCCCCTCTCTCTCGCCCCCCTCGCTCCCCCCTAGTCTTTCCCCTCCTCTCTCCCCCCTCCTCTCTTGCCCCTCTCTCTCGCTCCTCTCTCTCTCCTCCACTCTCACCCCCTCTCTCGCCCCTCCTCTCTCCCCTCTCTTGAATTGACGCCCCTCTCTCTCACCCCCTCTCTCCCTTCCCTCTCGCCCTCCCCTCTCTCGCCCCTCTTTCCCCCTCCTCTCTCCCCCTCTTTCCCCCTCCTCTCTCCCCCTCTTTCCCCCTCCTCTCTCCCCCTCTTTCCCCCTCCTCTCTCCCCCTCTTTCCCCCTCCTCTCTCCCCCTCTTTCCCCCTCCTCTTTCCCCCTCCTCTCTCCCCCTCTTCCCCCTCCTCTCTCCCCCTCTTTCCCCCTCCTCTCTCCCCCCTCTTTCCCCCTCCTCTCTCCTCCTCCTCTCACCCCTCTCTCTGTAAATGTATTCACAAATGTATTCACAATAAATAAATAAATAAACATTAATTGTGATGTCATTCGTGATGTCATAGCACCGTGTCTTGTCATTGGTTGACAGATAAATGGCCGTAATTTGGGAACCGCTTATCCGATTAATATCAAACCTCGAAAAGGCATATCCGCGGGTCCCCAGCAATATTCCTGGCAAGTTTCAATCAGATCGGACTGTCAATCGTGCAAAAATAAATAAATAAATAAATAAACATTAATTGTGACGTCATTCGTGATGTCATAGCACCGTGTCTTGTCATTGGTCGACAGATAAATGGCCGTAACTTGGGAACCACTTGTCCGATTGACATCAAACCTCGAAAAGGCACATCTTCGGGGCCCCGGCAATATTCCTGGCAAGTTTCAATCCGATCGGACCAGCGGTCGTCGAGAAACGGCAGTCGCAGACAAACAGACAAACATACAGACAGACACACACACACGCACACACACACACACAAAGAGAGATTGCTGGAATTATAGATAGATGTTCGTTCAAAAATTTTTTCCCACGTGAGACGATGACAAAGGCCTGACGTGCTGCAGATGCGAGTGGTGCTTGTGGGACCCCGGAAGTGAATGCGAGACTCCCATCAGACGGCTTGTGTGCATGGAAAGAGTTTGAGTGAGCATGGGAAAATTGCATGGTATGAGAAAGAGGGAGAAAGAAAACCATGGAGTGGATCGTGTGAATGAGTGGTGTGCCAAACATAGTGGGACAGCCCGTGTGCATAAGTGGTGGGAAATCCATGGGATGTGTGGAGATGGTTATGGAAAGTCCCACATTGCAAAAGTGGGCGTGGTGAAACACTCGGGGTGACCCGATTGCGAGTGACATCTGCGGGGTTCCCTTTCATCTCCACTCTCTTTCAAAGTGTGGGTTCGGTGTCTTATCAAAGCAAGGGCAGCGGGGGGGGGGGGGTGGGTGGGTGTGTACCCGGCCATAACTGCTCACAAATATAAAGCATAGCGCCTCTTCTTTTTTATGTTTTTATTTTTGAATAAGGCTCACTTGGCTGTGCCTGGATGGGTTTGAGGATAGAGGAGCAGCAGCTGAAATGTGAATCCTATCCAGGTTCCTCCTAATGACTTCATCTTTGCTTTGTGCTTGTTTGGGTTCCTTCTGATTACTCCAATGCAGGACTGTACCTATTTCGTCTTCCATTTTATTTGAACTGAATTTATTTTTATCCCATTCTGAATTCAATTGAATAATAATAAACGTCATGGGTCAGAGTCAGGTGTCCAATCAAAGCGGGATTGCATCAAAGTGGGACGTCTTGGTACCCGGTCATCACTGCCAGCAGTTATAAAGTGGCAGTTCGAGTTATGTCTCTACCAGTACACAAACACAACACAAAAGACACCATACAAAACGACACAAACACCACACAAAACATGTCCTGGCAAGGGTCTGCAATCTCTGACTTCTCTTTTTCTTGTTGTATCCTGTATTCGTTCTACTGGGGCTTCACTGTACCACAAAAATGGGACATGGCAATCAGCTTTCTTCCATAGCAAACTCTGCTCTGATCTGACAATAAAAAACTGCCCCCCTCCCTGCCCCACAAACTCTGAATAACAGTGCCAAGCTGGGCTGAATTATGCCACAAAATTAATTTCATCGCGATATGACAATATAATGTATATGGCAATTACAGTATTTTTAACCTTGAACCAAATACACACTGGGGGCCTCGAAAGAATAACATAAGTATGAGCCTGATAAAGTATTTAGGATATAACACAGCACTTATATATCAAGTCTATGCACAAGGGCAGGAGAATGTGACGAGTTAGCAAGCACTCCACAAAGACAGCTGACTTCACTTTGGAGGTGGAAAGGTGCAGGAGGCCTAGATTCAGGCCAGATTTGTTCTGAGGAATCGTGTTGTTACAACGTTCATGCGTATTCACTCGCGGAAGGCTCAGAAGACAGGGTTGTCAAAAGGTTTCGGATAATGCAAAGAGTATTCTCTTGCATGGAGACAGGAACATATAATGGGGTCACTAGGTTGTGTCGGGGGGGGGGGGGGGGAGTTGTGGGGAATCCTGGATCCAAAGACTGCAATCTGAATTATATGGCGATAACCTTCTTCACAGGTTTGGGGACGATTGGGAAAGCAAAAGATTGTCGCTTGATTGTCATCGGTATTTACTAATCTGGATTCATTTTGGCCTGTTGGATGTGTTCCCATCAGAGCACATGCATCCTGATGCTGGGATCTCAGGTTCAAGTCCTTTACATTGTGTTCACAGTCTTCAAATATCCTAATTCATGTGGATATTAAATAATATCAACTAATTTAATGTCCTTGGCTCGCATGTGATTTGTGTACAAGCTGAGCCATCAGTCTTATATCAGTACCTCTCCTGAAGCCTTGCTCTCTCTGCTTCTCCAGGCCTTCCGGCCTCCCCAGCTCCTCCAAGATGCATGCGTTCTTCCAGTAACTCATTCCTGGTTAAAATCCCAGAATCCAGGCTGACTGCCACCAACACTCCCTTTTCTTTCTCTCCTCTCCCATTTGTGAACCTGCCTGCCAGAGATGGTTCAATCAAACTCTTCCCATCGGGGCTTCAAGCAGGTGGTACACCACCATCTCACGTCATCCTTCATCCCTCCTGTAAATATTTCGACCTCCATTAACCCAACCTAACCCAACCCTCTTACTTGCAGGTTACTGTTTTTTCTTTCCTCTTTTATTGGTCATTCTTTCCCTTGCTTATTTTGTCCATAAGTCACCCCATTGCTCCCCCACTCCAATTGCCCCACTGCCCCTACATTGTCTTTTTACCCTCTCTCATCTCATTATTCAATGAGCCTACATGTTGCATACAAGATAAAGATCCTATAATGATATGACCTCACAATTATGGGTAATGATGTCATTTGCTCTTCATCTATTTGCCACCAGTTATCAATTTAGTGGTGAATTAAAGTCCACTCTGAAAAGTGATGAAGCACTATACAGGATTGAGGTAAACAGTGATATGAAATTACGATAGTGATTTATGTAGTTAAAACAAAGGCCTGTGGAAAGCTAAAACAGCATTCGGAACAGCATTCCCTCCCCCCCCCCAAGGTTTCTTTTGAGGGTGTACAACGTCCACCATCAACTCCTTTCTGGTGAATCTCCCAAAATCCAGAATCACTGTTCACCTTCACTCACTTGTTCCTCTTTTCTCCCACCTGTGGAATCAAACTTCCTCAGTCCTCTTCAATCTCATTCTTTCCTCCAGGGTTTCAATTAATACAGCTGTTCGTCACCATCTCAGGTCATTCCCATCCAAAACCATGACCTTTTCTACCCACATTAACCCTCCATAAGCCCACCTCTTTCTGCATTTCTAGTTATTCCACATCCTATGATTGAGAGGTTGCGGTAGTATCCATATTGTTCACCCTTTGTGTCCTCCCCTTGCTCTCATTTTTCCCCACATCCTGTATTTGTCTGTCTCCCTCTATTTTGTTCATCAGCTATGCTGTTGGTACGACCCCTTCCCCCCCCCCTTCTGCTGTTCTTTTAATTTTGTTACACCCTTATCTGTTCCCTGTTCTAGCTCCTCATTGAGCTTCCACACGCATACAAAAAATGGTTGAGAACAAAGTTGTTCATTTTAAAAGTCTGCGTTGTTCCATTAATTTTAATCAATTTGCATCGGAAAGACAACCAGTTGTTCTGAATTTCCTGACTTTACGCTCCTTAGGGTTGACCACAGCGATTTTTACTTGCAGCATAGGACAGGCATTTTCAATTGAACACCTGACCAGACCAGCCCAGGGGAATATTTGATTGGTGGTGGATAAGCAGAAGGTGTCAAAACAACCTGAAATGCACCTAAGCTTTGCACCCTGGTGTCATTTTAATTCACAAATCTGTTATTATTATTAAAAAATGGAAAACATGGAAAAATACTTTTTGAATGATTAAAAAAAGAAACGAGCAAATTTGGATGGAAGACAATAGTGGCAGAAACTGGGAAAAACAAAATGACTTCCTGTTTCAATAACACTTGAAATTACCTGTAAGCAGGAAAATGATAATGTGGAAAAAGAAAGCAAACATCAATCTATATACCAAAAAGCTGTAATATGGGAACTAAAATGATTGTTGCATTCAGGAAAAGTTTGTAAATTCAAACATGACTCATGAGCAGTACCCTCCTACTGAGTGTACAGCAAAGTTTCTGACTCCGGAGAGTCGGATGGAGTGCAATGTACAACACCTGAGATGGACGCCAGCTTCTCCGCAAGTGAAAATCCAACTCGACCTGCAATGTTTAGTTATTTGATGCCCCATGTACATTGGTCGGTTTTACTTCCTTCATTACGTAAACGAAAAATGACACGAGAAAATAGTAACACACTATTTGTTATACCACGTGCTCACGTCTTCATGAGGAAACAGCCAAAGGTTAACATGACCATTTCTATTTATCTCATATGTTGGTTGTGGATATCATCTGAAACGATCTTGAGTACTGGAGTACTTCATTTCGAGTCATATGTATTCCCGAAATTGGCAAATCTTTGGACATGATACGGCACTTTCAAAATGACATAATCCATCCCAGAGTGCACAATGCACATGTTTAGAAACCCCGAGTAATGAGGTCCATAAGGACGGCCAAATGTATTTCATGCCTGCCAGACAAGGTCGTGCCATGAAACGACTCAAAAAACTTTTAAAGAAGCCAAAAATTCTTTGAAACACCTGTGAGAAAGGGGTGTGCCTCTGCACAATGAAATATTTGGAGAACTCCCTGAACAAATTGTCCAAAAAGTTATATGTTGCAGTCCACATTACAACATCTCCTGGCCTGAAAAAAGCTGTGAAAAGCCGAAGGTCCATAGATGGGCACTTTCTATCCAAACCTTCATGCTTCTTAACACTGCTGGGAAGGTCATAATTGGGACCTGTCGATGCGCAGGTCAGGTCAGGTAAGGGAGCATGCGCCAGAGCAGTGCGACGCTGCATCCACTTTCCACCGGTACTCCAGGGGCCTCTGTCTGGCCATCCCCAGGCAGATGCCTGGCTCATCCCCATCTCTTCGCGATGCCAATCAACCTGCTGCAACCACGATGCACGTGGTTGGCCCATTGGCCTCCTCCACTCACGAGACTCCCTCGCTGAGAGAATCTGGTGAGCAGGATCAGCGTCAGGAAAAGGAGCCACATGACCATACAGCTATAGCTGATGCTCACGGATTATGCAGGTAACAAATCTCATTTGAGTCTGTCTCAGCAACCGCTCGTTGGACACAAAGTCCGACCAGCGATAGCCAAGGATTCTCCGAAGAGACCTGGTACCAAAGGAATTATCTCCCCATCTCAGATCAGTCCCCATCTCAGATCCCTGGTCAGAGTCCAAGTCTCGCATCCATAGAGCAAGACTGGAAGCACCAAGGACCTGAAGACTCGGATTTTCGTCCTCCCGCACAAGTACCGGCAGCGCCACACCCATGATCCAGTGAATCCATGACTCCCCAGGCCCGACCCAGACGTCTGTTGACCTCTGACTCACAGCCAGCAGAGACAAGAATATCACTGCCAAGGTAAGTGAATCTCTCCGTGACCTCAACATCCTCACCACAAACAGGCACAGACAGGACAGCAGCATCCAAGATGTCATTGAAAGCCTGAATCTTAGTTTTGACCCAAGAAACCCGTAATCCCAGCAGCTCCGACTCCTCATTCAGCACCTCGAGGGCCCCCAAGGATATCTGAAGTCTACGCAAAGATGACTGTATCATCTGCGAAATCAAGGTCAGAGATCTTGACATTCCCAAACGATGCACCGCAGCTTGATCTCTCCGAGATCATACCCAGAATCCAGTCCATACAAGTGCTGAAATGTGTGAGGGCCAGTACACACCCCTGCCGAACTCCAGTAACAACTGGAAATAAGTCAGAGATGGTATCACCACATCAAACAGCACTCTCAGTACCAGAGTATAGTTCAGACATCAGATTGATCAGTTTTGGTGGCACCCCACGAAGACCAAGAATCCTCCAGAGGGCATCCCGATTCACTGAATCAAACACTTTATAAAGATCAACATAAGCTGCATGCAGCCCCTGCCGAAACTCTCATCTGCGTTCGGTGAGGAGCAGAAGAGCAAGGATACGGTCAATCATTGATCTCTTTGTTGTAAAGCCTGACTGCTCTGGACGCTGGTGCTCAAGTAGATGGTGGCGAACCCTATCAAGAATTATCTGAGTAAAGACCTTGCCCGGCATTGAGAGCAGCGTCACCCCTCGGTAGTTGTTGCAGTCTTGGCGATCACCCTTCCTTTTCCAGAGAGGATGCACAGGGTGAGGGGAAAATTATCATATTTACAATTAATCATGTTTGGGAGAAGGAGGGGTGGGGGGGGGTGGTCTATGAGTGTTGTTATAAAAATGTTTTTTATT
>NC_140964.1:63412843-63425343 GCF_056783735.1 Eptatretus burgeri | reverse complement strand
TCGAGAGAGAGACGTTTCTCATTGAATGGAAATCGAATTTATATCAAATAACTTTAAAATAACTTAATTGATATGGACGAACATCGACAAACTTTGTAAGAATTGTTTGCATCTGTCGAATTTCCCCTTTCACCTTGAAAGTGCATTTATCGGTGTTCGATACGGGTGTTTATTTGAACGAATCCACTCCTAACCATCACTGAACTTGAGCAAATGACTCGAGTAACTGAAACACAATACTGGAGGATGAGAGCAGCAAACGTTTTAAAGTGGTTGAATCTTTAATCCGGTTAGAACAAACACAAACCTCGTTCCAGATGTATGAATGAATGAATGAATCAGCCAACACATTGTGGCATGTGACCCTCAAGACGGACAAGTGTCCGCCAGACATCATCTCAGTAAATATACACATAATAATGAGCAGTTTGTTTTCGAGCAGGCATGCAACACATCACGTGTAATTTCTCAATGAAAAGCCAGTTATATCTGCATCATATATAGTTATCTGCATGATGAAACCCCCGAAAGAACTGCCGCGAAGTGATTATGGAGTTTAGTTCATGATAAGCTGTGAAACCGTTGTAACCATCACTTGTGGAGAAGCCATACAACATCCATATACATTCATATAAGAACCATATTTAAGAACAGGGTGAGGAAATAAAGTTCACCTGAAATATGTTCACGAGGTAAGCCAAAACATTGTGGTTATGTAACTCTCAGACAGGCTACCAGGCAGCAGACAGACTTATACTTCACTCAGATTTGTGGTTTCTTTCCTACTAAAGAGTTCCCCCTTCCCACACGGACACGTGACACAGAAACGGTCTCCATCGTCCTCGGGATTCGTCCGATCAGTGAGTAATTCCTGTATCTTCCGTTCTTCACTACAAGGAGCTCAGTCTGGTGAGGAGGAGCAAAAGGAGGTCTCTCGGAGAGACTACTCACACGACTCGGAGAGACTCGTCAGGTATGTACAAGGATTATATTAATCTTTGTCTGGAACTTTACGCGCTCTCATCTCGTACGTCTGCAGTACATGACTAGTATGTTGCTTCTTCATGACATCGAAAGATGCATGCATGAACGATTATGAATGAATGCTTGTATGATTACCTCGAACCCGTTGATCAGAAACGACCGCCACGGAGTTGACGTCGTAATGTTAACACGGTAACATGTCTGAGTTATACTTCTCATGCACGCTACACAGATACAGCTACATAGCCTGTAAATCGTATGTTGGGAAAATAAACCGCTGAATATACTCTAATCTATCTCTCCAAGTTTGTGTTGCTATGGTGATATAGGATACATAGCCCCCCCAAGCACGTTCTTGTCTAGGTAGTGGCAGCAAAATTCACATACAACCACTTTGTACACTCTCCAAAATGCATGAATGTCTACATTAAATGTGGACAGGTAACCCGAAACACGACAGAGATGTTATCGAGCACCTGAACTCGCCCGACATGACTTGCTTGGCCATTGGGCCTGCAAGTCGAGATCATATTGGTCACAAAGGCCGAGTTGAGGAAATCTAACATACCAGCATTTTGTATTTCTCCAATAAGTCTGCAGTGACATCACAGACTGCACACATGATTGAAATACAAAGTGAGAAGAATGGGGGGGGGGGGTATTAGAGACCACTCAAGGGCAATTCTAATTCCAGCTTCGGCTATTTGGGGGTATATTTTTCAAATGTCCTACAAGCCAACAAGATCAGAGCCATTATTCACTAAAATCAATTAAATGAAATATCATTAAAGCACACAAAGATATACTGAAGTATTTGTCTTTGCCACCCCCGAAGATATACAGTACTATTCCTCGAGGTCTAGTCCCCACGGGTCCGTGTCACCCTGCTTTCCCTGATATATTTGTGTTGAGGGGGGGGGGGGACGCGATGCACTATAATTGACTAAAAGGACCAATTTGCCAAGGCCTGTTGAACTCGTCTAAAGTTTCAAAGGAAAAAATAAAAAAAATAAAATTGGGCTCAGAAGTTGCAGCCAAGTGAATGATAAATCTCTATTTTATTTTGATGTACTTCAGATAATTTTCCTCAAACATTATCTACATTTAATGCAGCCATTATGTATATAATGTATTGCTATTTCAGAGAGGACCAGTGTGTGTGTGTGTGTGTGTGTGTATATATATATATATATATATATATATATATATATATATATATATATATATATATATATATATATATATATATATATATATGTGTCCTTTTGCCACCAATTTCCCCCCTTCAGTGATCAGTCCACTGCAAAAGGATCAAAAGCACTTGCAATGCCTGCAATCCCCACAGTTCTCCCCAGAAGGTTGCGCTCTCGAGGAAGTGCATGGTACTCTCGCCCCCACGGAAGGCACCCTCAAGAAGAGACGTGCGTCTCATCTCTCCAGTCTGGCCTTTGTCACTCACTACAGGCAGATGCTGACCTGCCGCTGCACGGTGCAGTTCTTGCAGTGCACCTCACAACACCACTGGAAGCGACACTGACAGTTCTCTTGCATGCTGAGAGTCTCTTGGCGGGCGCCTCGACCACAACAGAGGAGATCGCAGCCTCCCACCCCCGGTGCCGTGCTGTTACACAGGCGGCCTCGCGTTCCCAAAGAACCCGTACGGCGGTTTGCCGTGCAGAAGTCCGGCGACTCCGCCGAGTAAAAAAGATCGTGCCGGCCCGGAGGCTTGATGTTGTGACCCACGGGAATGAGGCTTCGTCCGTCATTGCTGCCCATGACTTTAAAGGCACCGTCAAAACGGTCCTTGAGTCGGTTGCCCACATCACGAAAGGGTGGCATCTTGCGCCAGCACGTACGGAGCGCGCACGATCCCGAAAGCCCGTGGCATTTGCACTCCAGAAGCATGAAGTTGCTCACCGCCTGGTGCACACACCACAACCACAGTAAACGCTGAATGCGACCACATATTTAGTTATCTTTCACTGCAAGAGCAGCATATAATGATGTCATGCTTTGAGGAACCAATCAGAAAAGGTTTTTGCTGATCATGTCAAATGAACATAGCTCAAGATTTAAAATATGAAATGAAAGCAAAAGCATCCACAGAAGTCCAAAAACATTCTTGCATGACAAAAAAACCCGTGTTGCTTTCTTTTAGGCCCGCAGAGAGTTCCTAATGTGACAAAGGGGGAATATTCTAAATATGCTTGGAAGAATAGAAACATTGTTGCGTAAAATAATATGTTGGATGCCCAATGTACCAGACAGGCAGTTGTAGAGGGTGATCTGAAATGGGAAAGCATGTAGGCCAAGGATGCATACTCATTGTCAAAACTCTTATCCCATAATTCCATAAACAGACAAGCTGAGCTCCCTTTTCATGGAAAAATACAGGTACATGTCATTACTCGTTCTGTATAATGGTTTTTGAAGATGTCCTGCATCCAGTGGTAACACAATATTCCATTCAAAGTGTGTCAAATTGTAATAATTAAATGCCCTGGCCAACACCTGGAAGAGGTGCAGTCCCTGAAACTCCTGGGTCTCACTGTCTGTTATAACCTGTCTTGGGCAATCCACGTCTCCAAACCGGCCTCGAAGACCTGGGTATTCTCAATAGAGGTAAGTCCACTCTCAGCCTGAGCTCATTACAATGTATAAGATCTTCCTCTCAAGTATCATGAAGTATAGGTCTCCACTCTGGGATAATACAGCCACTTTCTATCTTCCTCCCGTGGAAGCAATCTAGTCCAGAAATCTCGTGTTATTGGCACCTCTCAGCAGGACACCGAGTCTCATGGTCTGTTTCTCACCCACCACAGGCAGGTTGGTGGACTGTGAGTTTTCTATTGCCTAAATTATGGCCTCACTCCTCCTGCGGCCTCGTAAGTCTGTCCCCCACCACCCCCATTGCCTGTATCGGTTGCACCACATATTCATCCAAGATTACACACCTGGTTCTTCCTCTTCATCCTTTTCTTCTTTAATGGCCACAATTATTCCACCTTATTGTGGGGTCAGCCAAGGTGAACCGCTCTGGCCCTAGTCTTTTCTGGAAGCAGCTGGTCAGGCCTGACATTCGACTAATTACACACCCGGTTACCCTCCCCAACTTCAAGCTGAACGCTCACCTCCATTCACTCATCTCTCTACCGTGTTTGTTTGTTGGCTCCTGGTGGTCCCTTTAGTCTTTAAAGAGTGCTGCCCATCATCACCTCATGCTTTCTCCCGTACCTACCCCAACTCTCTTCAACTCTTGCTGACGCCCAACTCCCTGCTCCCACCCCTTTCCTTTCCACCACACATCCATTGCTATGTGATGTCTGTGTTTTCTTGTTCCCCTTTGATCCTCTGTCCATATGACATTGATCCGCTGTCCATCATGTCTATTGACATGATCCCCCCTGGTGTTTAACTCCCCAATGAGACGATATTTCTGTAAACAATTTGTTTTAATAAGAATTAGGAAAAAGCAAGGTGCTCTTTTTGCAAATTCCTCACCCCATGTATCATAGTACGAGGGATGGGATGTTGGGTGGGGTACTTGAAGGTATTAAGGAGAGAAGGAAAGAAGTGTTGAGAAATTAGTCCCAGACACTGTCTGTGCCCAGAGATGGGGAGACAATGGACAAATCACTGGAAGAGATGGTCAATTGTACGACAGACCAATCGGCATGATTAAATTGCCAAACTTGGCAGCATCTTGGCAGTTTCAGAGAGACAGATACCTTCAAGAGGCCACAATCTGAGAAGCCATGAGTAGCTGAGGAAGAGCAGGAAAACTTGGAGGGGAAGTTGGGCCTGATCAATTCAAGCAGAGAGTGGGGCTGTCACAATTAGGGGAGATATGGATTGGGAATCTAATCCAACAGATTTCATAAGACTTAGGGTGTCGCAGAAAGCCCTTTTCTGCAATACCATGCTTCGTAGTGTGTGATGACCGATGGCACACCAGCTGGAAGAGTGCAGTTGTCTTCATCGGAGTTTATGAAAAGAGAGCCAGGGCAGATGGAGAGGAGGAAGCTGAAGTTTACTGAGAGGGCCTCAAACACAGTCATCACAGACTGGAGGGAGTCAGACCACGGACGTAAACAAGACATTATTGCGGAGAGGGAAATGTATCCAAAGATATTACATCGGTAGTAGGGCAGGAGGACTCCACAGCTTGACAGGGTCAATGGAAAAGGGAGCTACTGAAATAGACCCCAACATGGCCGGCATCAGGAGAGTTGTTGAAATTCAACAAGTGTTGTTTTGAATCAGAAATAAATCTTTCTATGGAGGACACATTCATATGAAAGGACGATTCAAAAAACGTTTAAAAGTATCTCTGTTGCCATGCACACTGACGCCTACAAATTATTTCATTGGAGGTCTTTGTTTGGTCTACACAATGTAGAGACAGTATCTCAACAAGATTCCTTCTTTATGAAGGTAAAACTATTAAAAGACGCACAAACCTTCCGACTATGCGAAGGCTGAACATAACAGATTATTACCTCCACCACCAAAGATGGATAGAGGTTATGTTTTCACCCCTCCTTGGCCGTCTGTGAGCAGGATATCTCAAAAAGTGACGGATGGATTCGGACAAAACTTGGTGGACAGATTAAGTGTTCAACAAGGATGAATTGATTAGATTTTGGTGAATGAAATGTTTTTTTTTTTTTTTAAAGTGATTCTTCACCATTGAGAGATTGGGCCAAAAACTATACATAGCATGTTATCTCAAAAAGTAGTATTGACGGATTATGACAAAACTTGGTGGATGAGTTGAGTCGGTGACAGGAACAAACTGATTAGATGTGGCTTCAGGTCTGAATCCAGATCGGGCCTCTCAGTGGGATACAAAACGTAAACTGTTCAGCCTGGCGGAGGGAAGCGCTCTTTCGAGTGCCGTTCTGGTTTTCATTGTAATGATCACAGCTACCTCTCCAGATCTGCTGGTGGACCACAGTGTGTAGCAAGAACAGCACAGACCACAGTTGGTCAGGATCGAAACGGAAATAGCCAGTACGACATTTGTTGCCTCGTCGCAGAACTGAAGGAGTTTATATTCGATATGAAGCCTCAAAATTAAACTCTAAATCCTGTGATGAGATTGCTCCTCATGTAATGCAGCCTCGTATGTAGCCTTGATGATGTTGAGTTAATTTACCAAACTGCAGCTGAGTGGCTCATGAGCTCAGGCTAATCCCCCAGCCTCCACTCACCTCCTGCCCATTGGGGTCACACTCTGATAACTCTTTTGTGAACCCTTTGAAATGTATCCGTCGGTTCACTCTTCCCATTTCCACCACAGCAAGATTGTTGTTGGGGCAATCTACACACCATGTAAGCAATTCGGTAGTGAGTTGGTGGGGAAGTGAAGGGGTATGGAGGCCACATCATGAGCCACATGTTTATCAATTGGACATGGTCCCAATGATGTAATCCATAAACATGTTTGATGTATCATCACATCACTAGGTGGGAATTTTCAAGAACGTTAAGAGTTTCCACTGTTCCTACATTTCATTGAATCACTTTTTATATAAATGTCTCGACTATTGTCTCTTTCTTTCCTTCCTGTATTGCTCAGCTGTAGGTGGGGGTTGGTTACGAGGCAACCACATAGCAACATTACCGGGGAAGAGGTACAAAATGAGAAAAAAAAGTATGAGAAAATGAAGAAAGGTAGAAAGGTAGAAGAAAGATAAAAAAGGAGTGTTTGGGGCCACTTAGGAAAGAGGATGGAGGAAAGGGGGAGGAGGTTATATACAGAGGTCAAAGCTCATGGAAGAGGTAAATTAAAGATGGTGTCAGCTTTACAAACTCACAAAGGGAGTGGAGCAGGTGTAAAACATCATCACACAAATAACATGAATGAGAGTAGATGAGCTGCCTATTGAAAAAGGGGATGAGGTTATGGAGGACAGAAATGATAAACTGTATCTTGAAGGATTCAGAAAGAATAAAGGAAAGGCTCATGACCTGGTAAGGCTTAGGTGGGGGGGACACAAAGGATGGGGTTGGGGTGGAACGACGACAAAACGAATGAATTACAAAAGAATGAAGGATAATTTTTTTTAACTTTATATGGGAAATGGAAAGAGGGGTTGGGAGGATCAACAACGTTATAGATTTTGCGTACATAATATATCGATTCCCCTTTTCCATAGCCAAGCCAGAGATGGTGAATTGAAATGAGATCCAGGGATCTCCAACAAAGCATCGTTGAGGATGACTATTAAGGGATAAGCATAATTGTGATGGTTTTCAAACTATCTTCAGGCCTATAATTTAAAAAGGTGGTTGATTAAAGTGTTTACTCAAATCAATGCACATTAGGCCATGCTGACCCTATAAGGGTCTCAAGACCCTGCTGATCCAGTGCTTACCAAGCGTCCAGCTTCATTGTTGTGCAGGTTGATTTGAGTGCGAATGTCACTGCCGCCCTTTTTCCAGTGGGCGTCCATGAATTGGCGAGACTTTGCGTATCCGAATTGAACATCATCTCCGCAACCACCCCATTCCCACGCGGTGTTCCCGCGGCCAGGGTGCTGCTCAAGCTCTCGTTGTGCGGCTGCTGGAAGGTGACCCTGGGGCTTGGCACAGTCGCACAATGGAAGCTCCCCCATGCTGCACGCTTGGGTCACAGCGTGAGTTACACCCGCCGCGGTGATGGCTGATACGAAAGCCGTCTCTCTGATGTCTGGGACAAGAACAAGTGAGGTCTTAGAGGCTCCGGGGTGGGTGCATCGTCTGGCAGCATATCAAAGGCTCAAGATTCAACACAACGTTGTTACAGGATCTCGAAAAGCATCCAAGATTGATTTGTGAACATTGAATAATAGTAGTTTGAGTGCATTACAAAAATCTCTTGATATGATTTCTAAGATCTACTTAAAAAAATACACAAAAAACAATGAGAATCTCATGAGATATCAAGAGGATTTGCTTTTGTTATGGGATCATGTCGTAGGATTTTTAAAAAGTGAATCTACTCAAAAATATCGTGACATTCACCTTTTTGGTAAAACAAGCAATGGATCATGGCCTGATGTCGTTCTGCAGTGTAAGTTGTTCATTGTGGTTGATTTAAACTTGACATCTACTCAAGGTCGAACAAGTTTCAAATCAAATAGGTCTCTAAATTGATTTTTTTTTTTATTTCCCATGAACTTGTGCTATTTGGTGTGGCAAATTCTTTCTCGAAATGTGTGATTGGGTCTTCATATGTCCAAGAGTGAGTGTGGGTGGGACAGCTGGCTTAACATCCCTTTCTAAGGACAGTGGGAAACATGATGAAACAGCCTGCTGCAATGTCCCGCAGGACGGCCTTTTATGGACAGATCAGACTCTGTCGCGTCGAATGGAAAGGGTTGGTGGACATTCGATACACCTTTGGATAGTCTGCACCAATGGGGTCGCGCCGCGGAGCTCCTCACCTTGTTGAAGCACTTTTCCGAAGTACTTGACATGTCCACTGCAATTCCATCGACGGTGACGAAACTGGTGCTGACACTCGCGCAGAGCCAGACGCGCGCCCTTGATCACCTCGCGCACCACCTCGGGCTCGTTGACGCACAGCTCCGCTTGCTTGCTCGCCAGGCGCCTCGTCTTGCGGCAGATGCTGTTCGGGTCCATCACGAGCGGGCTGCCCACGGCCCTGCGCCGCCCGCAGCACGAACGGGCAGGCAGCCGTGCGGCGCGATCGCCACCCCGGGCCGCAGCACGCGCCTTGGCGAGCCCGCCCCCCTCCCTGGCGCAACAGGCGCAGCGCCTCTCAAGGGCACGGCTAACGTTAAGATTTGAATTCCTTTCGAACATCAGTCATGACAGCACCGAGCTAAGTTATATATTATATTTTATTTTATTTTATTTTTTTTTAACTCTCAAGGGTTGTTTTTTTTTTCGTTCACACACAAAATATTTCCCACCAAATAGTGTTTGGTGTCTGGCCGGCTTTGCTGAAGCTTTCCAGACACATTTTACACCAAATCGCGGAGTGTCCGTGACGGACAACATTTGGACAGAAGGTGATTTCGATTACCGAACTTGACAAAAAGCGTTGGGAGAGTGTGCAATCCACCGAAAGAGCGCACGGACATCATCACGGCGCTCGGTCCTATCCATTATCCGGCAGAACGGTTCGCACGGCACGTGGTGCGCGAAGAACGTGCTCTCGCGTCACCACGCAGCAAAACTTTTTTACGCATTAATTTCCAGCGGTATTTCAACTCGATAACCATGGCAAAAACGAAACGATCGAGAAACATAACAAGAAGGTTTAATCAATCGGTGCGTTTTATCGACGAATATACACTTTTACACCTTTCCGGAATAACTGGTGAAATTGCGCAAAAGGCGCAACGGTTTCGCTTTCCAGCTGATTGCTTTCGAATTCATCTCAATTACGATTGCATGAACGTTCAGTAATATTAAAAAGAATCATTCGCAGTTCCAGATGAGATCCGTGGAAAGCTCGTGCGATGAGCGTTTTTAATTGAAGTTCCAGAGAATTAATGAGTGAGAAGACCCCCAGGTCCCCCGCCTCCTGTCCCCCCCCCACACCCACCCACCTCGGGCGGTGCTGAACGGCCGTGAAGGTTATTGACGCGTTTCTCGCCGTGTGTTGTGACTATAGCCAAGGACGTGTAATTCCATCAAATTTATCACATTGTTGGCGTCTCCAGTGAGCTCGTTTTCACAACTTTAGTTTCTCATTTAAAACGAAGAGTTTCATTAGATCTTTGAAGACTCGAGATGGCAATTTGATTGAAAGTCGCAGCGTGAAATTTTACATCTTGTTCTAGTTGCGATGTCGATCCTATTGTCGTATTTAGTTACGAAAGGATGTCAAAGTAAAGATAATAATAATAATTATTGACTTTAGTTCTAGCAATGATTTGTTTACTCAATGTATGTGCACAAACAATGAAACAGGCACTTTGCACAAAGCTTGCAAACTTCAATTTCTCAACGCCAATCCATTCCTCCCACTGAACCCGCGTCGATCACACTTACCACCAAAGGCCGATTATGTTGCTTGGGTACAGGAGTAGGAGGAAGACCGCGAGCGTTGCACCGACCACCCGGGCCATGATCCGGGCTCACGGAAAGGTGGGGGACGGGGGGCTCTCACGGACGATGGCTCAGTCCGCCGAGACGGCGCCGACCGGGCGGCTCGAAGAGGGCACTCCGCTCGTCCCGGGAGTCGACGCGTCGCTGCTCCCTCTCATTTTTTATTCTTTTTTTCCCCCGTCAATCTCCCGTCGCTCCGTGTCTCTCGATGAGTCGTTCGAAAGGCGTGCGTCCGGCCACTCGTTGTCGTGCGTGACGGCGTGCACCGGCTGTACGACGTCACAGCACACCCGCTACCTGCGCCCCACTGGGAGGAGGTGGGCGCGGCCAACACCACCGGCGCCACTACCAGCAGCACCGCTACCTCCGCGGCAGAGCGTTTGCCCGGGCCGTAGATTCAAACGCAGACCTTGGGCTGGGGTTGCCGTGAAGGAGCAGCCTAGTGGAGCCTGTGCGGGAGAAGATCCGCTCGGAGCTCGATTTAAATAGTTTCGCGTTCGTGTCCCGCTGGCTTCTGAAATACTCACGGTGTGCCAAACAGCTAACGCAATGATTGTCCTTGTAGCAGGAATGCGCGGCGCGGCGTCATAGCTGCGCCTTTACTCCCAGCCCCGTTCGAAAGGCGCTTTGAGCGGAAAAGTGGTGCCGGTACGGCGAGGCACAGACGTGGCTCCTTTGACCTCCCCCCGCCTCCCCCCTCTCCGCCTGCACCTCCTCCCGACGGTCCTCGCCTCGGGCGGCGGAACCCCTCGCGTCCTTTGTACCGCGCGCGTCGTGGCGCAAGGAGAGCCGCACCGTGCGGGGTTCGCTCGGGCAACGACTCAGAAATTGGACTATAATAGAAAAAGCGAACAATGCGTGACAGATTCGGACAGGCTTTCCAAACCACTTTCCTTTGCTCTGCGGAACGATGCAAACACGCGATAACTTTCGGCAAAGTCTCAAAAGGCGGAACGAAACGCACGCATTCACGTGTTTGTTTGTTTTTGCGTTTATATGATCAGTCGCACGTGAGATGAATAAAATGTCACGATGTTTAACGGTTGTTACGCGATTCGATTCAGCGCGGGTAACCGTTTCATGCTGTCCCGGGTTAAAATGGATGATTTTATTCAAACAACGCCCGAACGCGGACGCACGCACGCACGCACGCATCGAACCATCAAACTTGTGCACACCCCATCACTTGGATTATTCGTGTTCATGTCCGTCGTCCAAAGGACGAAGAAGTCCGAAGGGCTCATTCTTCGTGAGCCTTGCTCGGAGTCTCATGAGCTGACTCCTTAGGGTCTGCGCGCCGAATATAAGCGACGACAACGCGCTAACTCGCCATCGCAGATGTGCTCCAACCGGACGGCCGAGACGGCGCTAATGCTGCTAATCTTTCCAAACGGACCGTTTCTAATCGGATGAGCTATCCTGCAATACTACTAGTTCAATCCATCGGCGTTAATCCGACGGTTCTAACAGGTCGACGAAGTGGCGGACGAGGCGCCTGTCGCGGGCTCCGCACCCTCGCTCGGGGTGTAACATTTCATTCTCATGTCGTCGGCACATGATCCGCGCTACGCTCGAGCGCCTTCTCCGTCCCAAGGCGTCGCTCGCTCGCTCGCTCGCTCGCTTCTCTCGTGCTGCTGCTGATGCGGTGGCGCCATCATGAGAACCCACGCGTCACTGCAGGCGCGTGGAACTCGATCCGCCAAGAAGAGTTCGTAGAGAGTCACACCGGCTCGAATCACGACTACCTCTACCTGCCAGCGATTCTAACTTTCTTGGGCTCTTCGTTCAGAGAGAATACGATCCAGCGTTGTTCAGGGGGTCAACGGGTGTCATTAGGGAATCGTTGTACGGGTCCAGACAAGATGCTATATCCTGGAGCTATATATATATATATATATATATATATATATATATATATATATATATATATATATATATATATATATATATATAATGGTATACATTTACACCTAAAATGTAAATGAACACAGGAGGGATTGTTGGGATGTATTGTTCGCAGGGGAGGGGGGGGCGTGGGGTTCAGCGTGTGTGAGTCATGATCTATCTTGCAAGTGGTGATCGGGATGACACGTGCTGTTATCGCGATATATCGTGTGCAAGGATCGTGCGAGTGTTTGTTGTGTATCATGCAAGCGGGGGTTCAGGATGCATAATGCATGTAGGGGCTTGGTGGGTATCATGTGTGTGCGAGGTTTAGGGTGTGTAATGCATGTGGGTGGTTTGGTGTGTATTGTACATGAGGGTGGTCATGGTGCATAAAGTGTGTGGGGGTTCGGTATGTACCGTGCATGGAGGGGTTCAGTATGGATCGTGCATGGAGGGGTTCAGTATTTACCGTGCATGGAGGGGTTCAGTATGGATAATGCATGGAAGGGTTCAGTATGTACCGTGCATGGAGGGGTTCGGTATGCACCGTGCATGGAGGGATT
>NC_140964.1:63062843-63405343 GCF_056783735.1 Eptatretus burgeri | reverse complement strand
ACGGCACGCACATTGATGTCCCGCCGTGCCTGCGAAGCACCAGATTGGCGGTTTATCGCTGGCTGGCCCGGGTTTCACATCAAGGACAGACGGCTTAGAGCGTGCGTACCTCCAGGCTATTATTCGAGCCTTCAAAAGGGGCATAATAAACGTGTGTGTGTGTGTGTGTGTGTGTGTGTGTGTGTGTGTGTGTGTGTGTGTGTGTGTGTGTGTGTGTGTGTGTGTGTGTGTGTGTGTGTGTGTGTGTGTGCGCGCGTAATGCGGATTATTTTATAATTCTCCATTAAGAGGGTCACGTGCTAATACCTCGCAACACTCAAACAGCTCGTATGCAGTCCACTGTCGGTGTATGCACAAACGGTCATGGGGTGTGTTGGTGGGTACGAACAGTTTGAACGTTATTAATCGATCAACGAGATCTTGAGAACGATCGAGCGAAGCATCAAATGGTTTTTATCGTCATTGTGAGCTTTGGAGAGACAGGTGAATCTCCGCAAGGTGAACGTGTGCAATGCGCCCCAAGCGATGTTTGTGCGTAATTACATCATGTGTTCGTGTTTGTGTGTTCGTGTGTTTGTGTGACGGTGTTGCCGAAGCAGTTTCTTGGCAAGGGCTATACTAGGTGGGTTGCCGTTGCCTTTCCAGCAGTAGTTCTGGCAGGAATTAGGAATTTGTTTCAGGGTGCCAGCGATAGCTCGCCTACTCTTCGCAAAGGACACCGTGCTATCGTTGATGTGCACCACCTAACGGCGGCAGACGGGACTCTGTTTAACGTGCACCACTCACATTGATGAACTCCCCTGCCCGTGAAGCATCAGGGTGGCAGTTTATAGCTGGGTCAAGATTCGAACCCAGGCGAGACAGCTTGGAGGTGAGTGTGCGTACATCGAAGCACTCCAATATGTAGGTGTCTGTGTGTTTCGTTTCTCTTCCTGTTTCAATCTACCTGTGTGTGTGCGACACTGTGTGTGCCCGTGTTGTGTGCTGTGCAGACGGTCGAAGCCGAGATGCGACAGGAGTGCAAATGCCACGGCATGTCGGGTTCGTGCGCCTTGAAGACGTGCTGGCTGCGTTTACCGCATTTCCGCACCCTTGGAGACCGACTCAAGGAGCGCTTCGATGGAGCCACACACGTCTCGAATGGTGGCAAGGGTGGGAACCGCGCGTCGCGCTCTGATCGCGCGTCCCTGCAGCCCGCAGACCCATCGCACAAACCGCCCGCACAGCGTGACCTCGTGTACCTCGTCGAGTCCCCCGAGTTCTGCGAGGCCGAGTCTCGACTCGGTTGGCCGGGGACCCGCGGACGTCGCTGCAACAGCTCGTCGCCCGGGCTGGACGGTTGCGAATTGCTGTGTTGCGGCCGCGGCTGGAACAGCTATCGGGAGCGCGTGAGCGAACGGTGCCTCTGCACCTTTCACTGGTGCTGCACCGTCACGTGCCAGAACTGCACCCGTCTCGAGACCGTGCACGAGTGCTTGTGACGCTCGCGATCGGACCCCTCGACGGTTCCCATGTTCGCAGACTTGAGTTGGACAGCGCACGATCCAGTTCGTCATTACTTGATCCATATAAATTATGATGGCGGTTGAGCATCACTTTCGTATGACGTCACAATAAATTATGATGGCGGTTGAGCAGCACGTTAGTATGACGTCACAGCAACGCTTCGGGTGTCACGGGACTTGTATACAGGCTGCAGTATCGTGATCCGGCCAACAATGGCACAACAATGTGTCGTGTGATGATTGATATCACATCTGATCTGATTTATCGGATCAGCGATGTTCGATCACACTGTCACATCGGCAAAGGAATAATGACGAATCATTGTGCAGGACAACAACAAACAAAACAAAACAAAACAAAACCAAATGTGAACTTTCTGAGCTTTTGTTTTCTTGTAAATATAGTGTAATTATTTATTATTGTGGTGTAAATTCGAAGCCGTGTTTACGTGTTTACATGTTTACATCTATAGTTTTGTAGAGCAATAAAGATGTCGTTGATTGTTTTCAAACAAAAGAAGTCTTTATGTTTTGATAATTCCTTTCAACTGCTGCACATGTTCGGACCGATCGACTTGAAAGGTTTTGAGAAGTGAAAAGTGATTGCGAACTGCGTGCGGTCATGGAGGTTTCGACTTGTGAGCTTTTGGCCCTGACTTGCTTCGCCCTCCGGGCCCTCGGGGCTCCGCCATCGCATCCCTTCGCTCGAGGAATGTCAATTTGCCTCCATACTTTGGCGAACCCTTCTGAAAGATTAGCAACCCGCCCTCTCGATAACCGTTTACTGGCGATGAGTGGCCGAGCCAGCGCATTCAGATGCCAGACTGACGACGGGGCTTGGAGAGGTCATTTCTTAACCTGCTGAGAGGGCACTGCTGCCCCCGGGCGATGTACCGACCCCGGATAGGGACGGGACGGGCGGTGGCGACGGACTGATGAAGCGGGGAGGAAGGTGCGGCGTGAAGGCTTTCGGTTTTCCAGGTGACCTGCGTGCGTCAAGGTGTGCACGTCGAGCCGAGCGACGTGACGTCCCGGCCACTGGAGGGCGGTGTAGTGCGCGCGGGGAGTTCATCGGAACACAGTGCCGGTGCAGGAGGGCACGGAACGTTCGGCGTACGTTCAACGAATAACTATAAAACTTCAATAGTTAAACAAACCTTCATGACTTCATCTCAGAAATATCCAACTTTGAGATCAACACACCTGGGACGTGGAGAGAATTGTCGTTTGATATTCACCTGGACCCTGGTACACATGCGATACAGGTGTTTGAAATAGCCATGTTCGAATGACATTGGACAAAATGATCGATTCCGCGGGTAAATAGCGTGAGGTCGGAAAACGACCCGTTCCGGTACAAAAAGCCATTTCTCTTTACAGTTCTTGCATTTCATGTCGCATGAACCCGGGTATCGTGGACGAGCCTGCATGACTGCGACGACGCGAAAACACGTGATCGGTGGTACAAGGACGTTCTAGTGTACGATGGACAAAACGACAGGGTGCACGTGCATGGGATGCCAAGATGTGACGATGAGCCAGGTGCTCAGGTGGGAACGTTAAACGGACCGAATGAATCGGTGCTTGTGCATCGAACGAGCGAATACGCCTTGTCATGGCTGCGCGTACCGAGTCACCACGACACGACACAGCCTGCATTTTACAGTATTAATTATTTCATACACAGACTATGGCTGCTCGTGGCATCAATTTTTCCAGCTGTGTCGCTGATGCAGTGCCCCCTGTTTACACTATAGCTGCCACTCAACCGACCTCGGAAGGATGACAGGCAGAGTCAACCCCACCTGGAATTAATTCAGCAACCGAGTGGGATTTGAACTCAGGATCCCAAGCCAGGCACCCTTACCATCAAGCCAACAATAGGCATATATATATATATATATATATATATATATATATATATATATATATATATATATATATATATATATATATATATATATATATATATATATATATATATATATATATATATATATATATATATATATATATATATATATATATATATATATATATATATATACCGGGCGTAGTGGCGTGCGCCTGTAATCCGGCTACTCGGAGGCTTCGGTTGGAGGATCGCTTGAGGACGGGAGCTCTGCACTGGGCCACACTATGAGAGGGTGGAGGGCAGCCTGGAATCATGCCGAAACCCAGTCCTTATCCCTGTGTCGTAAGAGGCGACCAGGGTTGCGTCAGGAAGGGCATCCGGCGTAAAACCTCTGCCAAATCAGTATGCGGATCATAACGGATGATCCGCTGTGGCGACCCCTAACGGGAGCAGCCAAAAGACAAACAACAACATATATATATATATATATATATATATATATATATATATATATATATATATATATATATATATATATATATATATATATATATATATATATATATATATATATATATATATTGGGACCATACTCTGTGCAGAGCGTTGGTGCTGCTTAAGTAGTCTCATTGGCTATTGGGCACAATCCTGGACGGGTCGCCACTCCGACACGGTATACCAGCAAGCTGGCACTCATTTTGCCAACCACGGAAGGATGACAGGTCGAGTTAACCCCACATGGTATTAATTCAACAGCTGAGCGGGATTTAAACTCGGGACCCCCGGATCCAAAGCCCACCACCCTAACCATTAAACCAACACCAGGCATAGGTGTGTGTGTGTGTGTGTGTGTGTGTGTGTGTGTGTGTGTGTGTGTGTATACATATATATATACATATATATATATATATATATATATATATATATATATATATATATATATATATATATATATACATAATAGGAAAATTATCGTTTGTTAATGACTTTATTTGTGAGAAAGAACTTTTTAAAACGATCAAATAACATGTAGAGAAACCTTGATGGATGTTCAGTGTGAAAATCTCGGGCCTTATACATACCGCTGGTACTATAGTTTAGAGGGTCAGAATGTTTATACCATGTGAGATGCAACTCTGAACTAATTTTTCTAAATATTTTTTTATCATAATGTCCGATGTAGTGCTGGCAGGATGCCGAGAAGTACACACACCGACTTCGAAGCCATGTAGCCTGGGTTCAAATCCAGACCCAGCTATAAACTGCCACCCTGGTGTTTCGCATACAATGCGAGGCAACAATGTTTTCTCCATCCATCTAATGCACGTTAAGCTGGAGGACCGGTCTGTCAGCGCTGGTTGTGGTGAACCATAAACATCTCATGGTGATTTCACGAACAAACAGTAGGCAAGTTATTGCCCGCATCCTGAATACTAAGTGACACATTCTTGCCCAAATCACCTCCAGTGGAACGTCATGCATGGCCAACAGTTTCGTGATAGACTTGGCCCCAAAACGTTCCTGTCCGGACCCACATCAAGATGGGAGTAGTTGGGCCCAGAGAAGGAGAACGTAAGCTTCTCCATGAGTATTCTGTCGAGGAAATTAAATTCCGTGGCATTGGATATCATCATATACAAAATAATCAATAAACACCTATATCCTATAATAATTAAATAATAGTTATTCATTAAAACAATCAATTAGGCAGAAAGAGGCAAATTTAGCTCAAATACACATGTAAAGTCGAATTTTTGTCTGCAGTGTCCATGGAGTGTCCTGCTCATGGAGGAGCTGGAGTGGTTGTCCAATCCGACCTTCTTTACCTATATCTACCTTATACCCTGATAGCTATCACGTAACTGAGCACCTATCCCTTGAAGGAGAAGTACCTGGATGGGTTTGAGGGTAGTGTAGTAGCGGCTGAACCCGGAATCATGTCCAGGTTCCTCCTGATGACTCCATCTTTGCTCTTCACTTCTTCAGGTTCCTTCGCATCTTCGTGGCATGAGCACCGGGTGGTTTGCCATTTCCTTCCCAGCAATGCGACATTACATGAGACACCAGAAGTCTAATCAGACGGGACTGGAAACACATTTTAAACTCTTTCTTTTTTGAAATAATAACGAACATCGGTACATCTACCAGGTAGAGAGGTGAAGAAACTGTGCACACACTACAAGTAGCCTGCATCGCTTTAACTGACCCATAGGTTGGACGACGGGCAGCCATTGGGACCATTTTGTGTTTGGAAGAGTGGAGAAGTTTCTCTGCTTCATAACTCAGGCCTCGTGTTGTATACACGTCACGTTCTGTTCCTTTTACGAGCTCAATGGCACCATCTTTCACACGCTTGCAAATGGGTCCAAGATGCAATGGAAAAGCACAGGACTCTGTGACATCATCCATTAGTTTTGACCTCTGTTCGCGTGATGTTTCGGGAAGAGGCTGTTGTCGTCACCTTTAATATCTCGTGGTGGCAGTCGGGTGCCTTGAGAAATCGTCAAGACTACTTTTGTGGATGCCACACCGTTCACCCAATGGTAACCTAACCTGGGGAAGGTGTGTTTGTGTCAGCATGCAGGCATGATCAACACATCTTGGAGGTTCCAATCCTTTTTATAGTTGATGAGCATCCCTGCCCGTCTGTGATTAAATATATTTAAATCGTTTGAATAAATTGCTGAAATATAACAAGTTTATTTTATATTTTACATTTAAATGTAAAATCCGTTCCGTTGAACCAGAGGGTACTCTGTGTTATCGACCTTTGGTTCGTTCTCCGCCTGGGGTCATGCTGGGTGCTTTGCTCCATCCTTCTCCCAGCAGGAGTTATGCTTCTCAGAGGAAGCCATTCAATGTTCAGTCTTGGTGTCCGTGCTGTCCCGCTTTCTCAAGAACAATTTCCCATTATTAAAAAAATTGTTTTCAAATTATTTAATGTTCCCCCCGTTTTGAATTAATTGTTTAATTAAACAAGCTCGAATGAGCGAAGATCCTCGTCCTCTTAATGATGACGTCATAAAAACGAATATGACGTCATTGTGATGTATCAGGTTTGCGATAAATTATCTGTGCTAATGCCCTGTTCGATTCCCACAAACAGAATTCAAAAAGCTTGCCTCGTTTCGGAGATAATTTTTTAGGGGATTTCCATTAGCGGAGATATTTTGACGTCATAACTTTTTTTTCTAGGAGGAATTTTCAAAATCGGAGATGGTTACTGTCTGCGCAGGGTATTTTTACATGTATACACCAAGTTTCAGGAAGTTTCGATGAAAACTGTCGGCTGTGAAACAAAAAAGTCCACAACAACAACAACGTGAGTAAGACTTAGAGATCCTCCACGAGGATCTAAAAAATCCCTCCTCCCCCCCTCCCATTTTCAATGATTTTATTTTCTAATTCTACAATTATTTGTCTTTAAAATTATTTATTTTGTCAATTTTGAAAAAAATTTAAATTACACGATTTAATTTTTTGAATTGGAAAGAAATACATTTGTTTTCATGATAAGGCAGAATTTGAAGTGTTGCCCAATTGGCCAATATTACAAGTTGGCTAAACCAGGAATCATCAGCGATCTCATGATCGCAGCTCTCTAATTGGGGGTATCAATTTGTAATTTGTTCAGGGTGCTGAAGATAGCTTGCCCACTCTTTGTGAAGGACATCGTGGGATCTTTAATGTCCGCCAGCTAATGCTAAGAGATGCGACTCCCAATTTGGCATCCATCCAAGGGGCAGAGAGCACACATTGATGAATCAACCTGTGAAACACTGGGATGACAGTTTATGGTTGGGTCTGGATTCGAACCCAGACTATATAGCTCAGTAGCAAGTATGCGTACCTCGAGGCCATCCTGTCAGCCCAAAATCCTATATAACAGGGGGTAGTAACATCATTTTGGGTTTTTTTGTTCCTCCCTCCAAAAGCCCATCATGGATTGATAAAGTACCTTTTGAGTTTACAGCATCTACCTACCTGTCCGCGGGATTTTGCTCACGTGGGACTGTTAAACAAAGCCACTTGTGACGTGCTCGTCTGTTGCCAACCCCTTTGGTCGTTGGCCCTTTGATGACACGATGAAGAGTGAGCACGTCTCAAGAATGACACTCAGGGGCAGTGTGAAGACTGTGACCCCAGAGCTATATCAACCACGTGTAAACATTAACCCCCAACCCCCCGACATCATTGACTGTGACGACCACAAGAGAATGAATGTGGAACTGAGCGCAGGGCACCGGCACACAATGACCTTTTATTTTCTTTGAAAGTCAGGCGGGAATCCTAACCACATCTTGTGGCCAATCGTGTGTGGAAGTGAAGACAGCTCAGCTCGATGTTATAATGGGGATCAAATGAAACCATTGTGTTTGACGTTCCCATCTGAGCACTTGCCTCGTTATGCAGTCACCACTGGTTGAACTGGAAAACGTGATTTGATTTATTCGTTGTCCAGTACTACGATTGTGGAATGTTTCACCATTAACGGGATCTCTTTACGCATCAAATGACGTTTGACTATAACTTGTTCCTCGCGCCCGACGTGTGCACGTCGATCACGTGACTCACACTAGTTTCCCAATCACATCAGCGACGGTAAAGACGGAAAGGTAATTTCAAATTACCTATGAAATCATTCCTTCCTCTTTTTCTCGCCCGTCGAAACAATTTCCACATTCTCTTCAATGTCATCCCTCCCTCCAGCTCTTCACCACCGTCTCAGATATAAGCCCCCAACCGAACCCATGATCTTTTCTTCCCCCATGAACTCTCCCAAAGCCCACCTCATTCCAACTTTCCTGTTTTTCCTTCCTGAGAGTTTGCTTCTGTATCCACCATGTCCACCCCGCTCATGCTCCCCTACCCCCCATAGCTCCCCACATCCCTTGTTTGTCTAAGTCTCCCTCTATGTCATCCCTCAACCTTGCTCTTGGTATCTCCCCCCCCTCTTCCTCTCTACGATTCATTTTGTTACGTCGCGTCCTGATCCGTCCTGTTCTCGCTCTTCCATGAGCCTCGACTAGTTGTAACATAAAAGAGGGTTAATGTGGAGTATTCTTCACACGTTACCTTCAGCTCCTTGAGAGACATCCTTCTGGGTAATGACATCATGCGCGCACCTCCGGGGTGATCACGTGGGATTTAATTTTCAGGAATTCGTTCACGGGATGGGGTGAGGTTCTCCAAGCATCCTTTATTGAACCACAACCCCATGTCGTCCCTTATGGCTGCCTCCCCCCCCCCCCCTCCGAAAGCTTTTAAGGAACGAGCTGTTCAAAACAAGCCTTCGGGACATTTTCCTCCAGAGTGTACATCAACAAACAAATGGAACCGAAGGAGGAAACGCTTCTGGTGATGCTTGGCGCGGAAGGGCCACCTGCTCGATTGGAGAATCCTCTAGAAAGAGACGTGTCGAGGAAAAAGAAGACTCACGATGACCCCGTGGGTGAAGGCGGCCAGGACGTGCGGGAAACATCATGAGGATCGAAGGCAGAACGCGCTTTCAAGGGAGGGAGGATGCGCCATTGAGTAAACAAGGAAACCAAGCCGAATGGCTTTGTGCGCCGAGAGGACACAAGCGCGGGGGGGCCGACACGAAAGCGCGTGTGGATGACGTCGAGTACGTGATGAGATATGGTCGAACACGTGAAACGATTAGCTTCTTCCGCATGAGCTCGAATGCCTGAATTTCTAAACTTTACCGCAACTTCCATTTCGGTGCCGAAAAACCGCGTTTCCAGGGTTTCTCCTCGGATTGTGACGTCACAATGGGGCGCGCGCGCGCGAAACCAGCGGCTCACGTGACGCTCGCGAATGCTTCGCAGCGAAGGATGTCCGTCTGGACGAGAGGTTTCCGTTGGTCGAGCAGACACGCGCTCAATGCAAAAGCACCAATCCTAACGTCTTAAACGGGGTACTCAACGCAGCGCGTGCTTGGACGTGACGCGTGAGCTCGGATGATGTCACGGAGGCCGATGTCATTTCGCCGAGTTTTTCCGATCTTCGGTGGGGGGTTCGGACGTTCGAAGCACGTGTACGAGTGCACTACTTAGCGGCCCGCGTGGCTCGTGGTTTAGACAGTGGAGACACGAGTTGTTGGCCGAGTGACGGCACCAAGTCCGCAGCGCGAGAGTGAAAAAGTCCAGCGACGAGGCTCATGCGCCTGGTCATGATCTGCGAGCGACCACACCCATCGCTGTCGCCGCTTCGCCAATCGGTAACGCAGGGGAGGGAGGTCACCCGGGAAAGGCTCTTTCCGCCTGGACTATAACAGGGCGGGCGGCCCGTCGGGGTGCTTGATAAGGGGTCGCCGAGTGGAAATGCAGAAGCACGGCGCGGCTCAAGCAGCATGCGGCTTCGACGCTCGTGGGGACTCCTGTTTCTCACCATGACACTGCTGGTGTTGTCCGCCGTCACTCCCGTCGCCCCCTACTTTGGGTAAAACGACTCGCGGGACCTCTCCATCGCTGTGATGACTCGTTAAGAAGGGTCCATGAGAATTAAAGATTTTTCCTTTTACTCGCTGTGCGATCGAAGTGCTACATAATATGGACAATCGTGTTGTGGTGGCTAAACAGTAATAATCATGAGATTTATTTTTTGTTGACTCATGATGTCCCCATTAATTGCGACAGAGTAAACAAAACTACTGTTGTTGGATCCCTCCGTTTCGCGAGGACACATCGTCTGCCAGATGTTTGGATATGTATGTGGGTTCCATGGAGTATAAGACCCAGACTTGCGCTGTCCAGCTTGCCTGGAAACGGACCTAAGCATATGGTACGTTGAGAATGCACGAAAGACCCTGTGCGTATACTTTCTGCAGACTCACCGCCAAGGAACCGCTGCTGGCGCTTTTCACGGGTGAACAAGGGGGGTCTTCGGCCTCCCAGCGCCTCAAGGCCTGCGAACGTCTCAAGCTGAGCGGCGAGCGTTGGCGGCTGTGCCGGAGAGACCCCGGCGTGGCAGAGACCCTCCTGGCCGCGGCGGAGCTCGGAGCGGCCGAATGCGTCGCGCAGCTTCGTGGAGATCGTTGGAGCTGCGAGCTGAGCGAGCGACATCGACAGAACCTTCTGAAACGAGGTGCGCAACTCAAGGTGCACCCGACATGAAGCCCAATCTGATATCTGATGCTCCTGAGCTAGGCGACCACGTATATACAGTATGTATGGATATATATATATATATATATATATATATATATATATATATATATATATATATATATATATTTGCTTCATTTGCTTTTTTATCCAAACACTGAACCCTTTAATACCCATAATATACCGTGTAGTGATTGTCGTCCCTCCTCCGCACCATCTTCGGTTGTTTTGTTCCTCTTCTGTTTCATCCTCATCTTTCTCCTCCTCTTCTTGCCCTGCTCCATTCAGCTTCTGTGCAACTTCCTCACCCCCATGTGTCCTTCTCTCCCCCCCCCCCTTGATCTCACTTTCACTTCGACTCTGCTCTTCGTGTTTCCCCCTTTCCATTTCGTTCCCTTCCATTTTGCTCCAGCTCTTCCATGAGCCTCTGATCGTGTATACAAAAAGAAATGAGTCCCAAGAGCTGCACAAGAGGGACAACAGGACTACAGGAGCATGAAACTAAGGAGGTGTAACCAAATCATCAAACCACAGAGCAGTGAGAGCTGGAACAGAGACAAAACTAGAAGGGCACTCGGGAGAGCACATGCCTCCACGACACAATGCCTGATCCACGAGAACATATCGGGCCCAATACATTTTTATCTTTCCAAAACGAAGTTTTTGCAAGATATGTTAGTCAGCTTGTATGTTTTTTTTTGTTGTTGTTTGTCTGTAATCACGTATAAAAAATTCTGCAGAGCACAGTTATCATTGGAAATTTTTGTAACTTCGCATATCAGAGGCCGATAGAGGTCCCTTTCAGTGCACAAAATTTTGAAGGTCAAGGTCACTTTGTCGCAAATCAGGGGAGTCGACGAAACCCTTATTTTTTTGAGTAATTTTGATCGGATCGTCTTCAAATTTCATGGGAATATAGTTCATGGTCTGGCGCTCAGCTGATTAATTTTTGGTGGCGATTGGCCTTGACCTTCATGGTTAGCGCATCAGGTAAAACATATTTGACCCCAAGGTCAAATTTTCAAGTTTTAGGAACCATATAGTGTAGTACCTCAAATTGAACACCTCGATGAGTGCTTTCTAGATATGTCAAGCTTGAGACATTATGACGTCATTTGGTGACGTTATGAGGCAAACACACATTTTTCATGGTTACTCTGTAGAACGATTCTCATCGGAATCTCTCGTAGGCAGATATTCCTCAAGGAGTCGCTCCTGGTGGATAGCAGCTCTGTTCACCTCAGTGTGACCTTAAAGAAGTCACACATGGTCACCTTTTGGCAAGATAGGGTCACCCTGCGGGTGACATGGGTTTATTGAAATATCATTCTGTACAGTACTACATCGTTTTTGGCCCCATTTCTCAATGTTGAAGAATCTCTTTAAAAATTAAATAATTCTCGTATCCAGATCCGTATTCAGATCTTCACCAAAATCGAATAAATTCTTCCTTGTCACACACCCAACCTGTCCACCAAGTTTCATCCGAATCCACGCACAACCTTTTGAAATATCGTGCTATATATTAGTTTAGCCCTGTCTCTCAATTGTGAAGAATCACTTAAAATATTATTATATCCAGATCCGGATTCGGATCTTCACCATAATTGAATCAACTCTTCCTTGTCGCACATCCAACATGTCCACCAAGTTTAATTTGGATCCGTCCACAACTTTTTGAGATATCCTGCACGCAATTAAACAAACACAGAGAGAGAGAAAGAGAGAGATGAGATGAGATGAGATGAGATGAGATGAGATGAGATGAGATGAGGAATGCATTGGAGTTTGAAGGAATAGATATCAATCATCTGCAAAGCTTGAGATTTTATTTTTTCCAAGGAGTGCCCAGTAAGTAAAGCCAGAGGACCTCCAAACAAGAGAACACAGTATACTCAACGTGTGGTCTTACGTATAGGCAGGCAATGATTTAGATCTCTGCAGGTGAGCTGGAAAGAAAGATTTTGCAGGAAAGAGGAAATCCATGAATCAGTCTGAAGGTCTATCAGATGATCTACCCACAAATGAGTGGATGTATTGAACCTTTCCAAGTTAATGAGGTCCCGGGTAGGGGATCCTAAGGAAATATTATGTTCAGGGTTGAATCGTCTGTATATCAATAAATAGGATTGTTTGGCCACAATTGTTCTTCAACTCTTATGGAGTTGGCCAGGGGTGAGTTTTTGGTCCAAGTCTTTCACGAACGAGCTGGCCAGACCCGACGTTCGACGAAAGAGTTGGGGTAGGATTTTGAAATTTGTTTACGATGCCGGTGATAGCTGACCTCCTCTTTATGAAGGTTACCGTGAGATCTTTAATGTCCACCAACTATTTCCGGCACACGGGACACCCAGTTTGACGTCCATCAGAGGATGAGCACACTCTGATGAATCACTCCGCCTGTGAATCACTCGGATGACAGTTCATAGCTGGGCATTTGGGAGAAATTGAAAGGATGAGGATCCACGAACAACAATAAGAGCAACCACAACAACACAGATGGAATTGTTGGATAGGAAGGTGGTTTCAGGGGAGGGGGAAGGTAAATAAAGAGAGCAGTTTTAAATACAATTTCCAAGTTTAAAAAAAAAAAATTTGGGCCTAAACAAACGACTTGGTGCTGCTTATTGAAGCCACAACCCACGTGATGTAAGGAACATTAAGCCGGCTGTCTTAATCATTGGATCTTGCTCATTATGACGTGGATCTTCGACCTTGCTGTACCTTTGGCCTGTATCGCGGCTAAATAGCAAAAGTGCATCGTTAATCATACTTTGTTTGCCTGATGATGAACGTCAGGTCCGAAACGGGTGTTCAGAACTGCTGAACGAGGCAAACTTATGCTTCTCACCTGTATGATTAGGAAAATTGTGTGCCATCGATCTTTGCTGTGACGTGTCCTGCATTGAAATACGTAACAGCTTCCCCATGCGAGGTGTACGTTATTCTGACTGTTTCGTGCGCAGCGTTCCGCGAGACAGCCTTCCTGTTCGCGCTCTCCGCCGCTGGACTCGCACACGCCGTCGCTCGCGCTTGCAGCCGCGGACGCCTCGAGCGCTGCACCTGTGACGAGGCTCCAGGCCTGAGGAACCGCCAGGCGTGGCAGTGGGGAGGCTGTGGAGACAACCTGCGCTACGGAGCCAAGTTCGCCCGCACGTTCCTCCTCCACGGAGAGGCGAGCAAAGACCTGCGCGCGGGCATTGATCGGCACAACACGCGTGTCGGAATCAAGGTGCCTTCCCTTCACCGAAACCCATACATTAAGTTGATTATACCATAGGATCGCAATGCACATATCTATCATAAACGATTGGTAATCCCTACCATGTACAATGTGTGCACATAACAGCGGCTTCCAGTGGGGGGCGATTTTCATTTCTCGCCGAATAGAAGACTTGGGTGTAATGGCATGATAGAAAAATGAACGGCAGAAAACTGTGTTCCATCTCCCGGTGAAATGTGTGAACAAATGCACGACGACTGACGACTTCAGAAATGACGTATGGACGCTAAACGAGGCCTTTTGCGCATGCGCTTGGTATGTTTACACAGACTCGGTTGGGATCGCCGGGCGATTTTAACTTGCCGTTGTGAGCACGAAATGTCAAATTAAAATCATCTTTTAAACCCAATATCAAGCATTTTGATCAAAGAGTGGGAATTTCGAAAGAGTTCACCACAATTGTTCTGTTCCTGAATGGAAGTCGCACTCACCGAAATATAGGAACACGAGAAATATCTGTGGATAAGAGGTGTCGGGTTCCTGTCATTTTATGTGAATACAATTAGAGGCTGCAGTGAATATATATATATATATATATATATATATATATATATATATATATATATATATATATATATATATATATATATATATATATATATATTTACACATATACATATACACATACACAAACATATGCATATCATATACACATACACATACATAATACATAGTATACATATACACATACACATACACATACATATACATGTACATATACATATACATAAATATGCATGCACATATACACATACACATACACATACATCTACATATATACACATACACATACATATACATATATACACATACACATACATCTACATATATACACATACACATACACATACATCTACATATATACACATACATATACATATACATAGGTATACATATATGTATATATATATATATATATATATATATATATATATATATATATATGTACACATACATACACATACATATACATATATACACATACACATTGACATACATATACATATACATATACATAAACACAAATCCTTCAACTTTTAGCAATAGATGCAAAAATCGAATGCAGTATTTATTTTGGCCTCGGAACCAAACAATAATATATTTATAACAGCCCTTGCAGTTCCCATAGTCCCCCCCCCACCCCAACAAAAATAGTAAATATTATCATTTTGAACTTACCCTGTACATTCACCAGCCCCATATATGTCCTTCCCATCAGTGTTCAGAAACACCTAATCCAGATACACGGTCTATTCACCGGTCGTGATCCGTTGGGTGGTTTGTGTAGCACACGCCCGTCCACTCGGGCCTTGCACTGACCCCACATGGTTGGGAGTTTGTAGTACTCGCGGCTGCCCGTTCAATGAGCTCAGAAAGTTATCCAAGTCTTTCGTTATCCAGAGGCATAGGCTTTCTCTCAGGTACTTTTCCAAGTATTTTCACCCTATTTCAGAAGCTTTGTGAGCCATTTTGGTGACAATCCTTCTGACATTCCCGAATGCCGACGTTTAATGCAGTTTCTGCACACGCACGCACGCGTGCTGGGGCGAAATACGTCATTTCAAAAGTCGCGTACTGATTACGTGAACGAAATAGGACAATTAATCAATGAGCTTAATTGCTTAGTCCTTGTTGGGTTTTAAAGGTCCTTTCTCAAAACCATAGTTCAGACAAGACACACATAAAGTACTAGAGACTCAATCTTTGTTTACACATGCACGGAGGAGGAAGAGCGTGGGGGTGGTGCTTCCTCTTCGTAAGGGGCACAATTATTCCCACGTTCTTGTGCGGTTAGCCGGGGGAAGTTTTTGGCCCAAGTCTTTCACGAACCGGCTGGACAGGCCTGACGTTCGACTAAGTAGTCAAGGAAGGACTTTGTAATTTATTCAGCGTGCCGGCGATAGCTCGTCTACTCTTCGTTTAAGGACACCGTCAGATCTTTAACGTCCACCAACTCATGTCTGTAGACGAGACGCCCCGTTTAACGTCCATCCGAGAGACGGCACACACATTGATTAATCACCCTGCCTGTGAAACACCGGGATGGCAGTTTATAGCTGGGTCGGGATTCAAGCACTGGCTAGACAGGTTAGAGGCGAGAGTGCGTACCTGTAGGCCATGCTGCCATCTGTGAGAGGGTGGGAGAGGGTAGCGGATAGGTGGGTGGTGATATTATTGGGAAACTTTAAATTAAGAAAAGGAAGAGAAAGGAGGACAGGGAAGAGGGAGGTGGATAAAAGGACAGTGTGGGAGGATTATGGAGAGAAGGGAAAGAAATTTGGAGAGATGAGGGAAGGTATGGATGGAAATTCCATGAAGGAAGAGCATCTGGAAAGGGTGTGTGTCAGGACGTGTATTGGAGTACGTGATAAATAGAAGACCTCAAAACCACGAGCTTTGCATCTCGATTCTCGAGTGTGTAATTACAGGATTATTCGGCGAGCACACGATGTTTCGTTTGTATTTCCGTGTACTTATCGACAAGGACGAAGAATGAAGTTCTTAAAAACACTCGGATTTTCACGAGTGTGCGGTTCCAGCGTATTGTAGTACAGCTTGTTGAGCCATGTCTCGCCAAGGGAAACATGGGGAGATCCCGAAGTGACGTATATGTGGGGAATACCTCGTCGTGCATCGCGGGAGAAGGGGGAGGGGACACCCCGCAAAGCAGGTGTAAACACGACTCTACTGAAATCAATAATAAACACGAGGATTTGTCGACCGTGGTACCTGTGGTACCCACAAACAGGGGAAGGGATGGGTGGAGGGACCCGGTATTGTCCCCTGCTAGTTATAAATATACGTCTTCCAGTAACCTGTGGTCTTCTTGCAATCCTAGTAACCTATCGCAAGTTCTGCAGGTATTCTGCTTGAAGGAACGTCACAGGATCACATTTTGACGCCATCAGACATCATGCTTTGATCACGCATCCCATGGTCTGTTCACGCTCCACAGGCTCATGCTATAAAATGGTCGCTGCTTTGCGGGCGTTCTTATCGTGTTGGTTAAACATGTTGTTGCATCAAAGGAAAACCACTACAACCATAATTGAGACAACCCAAATTATCGCCTAATGGATTTACATGGCACGTACGAGTAGCTCCTATGTGACGTAAGAATGTGGTGACGTCACAACCAAGCTGTTTCCCAAATGTCGCCGAAGTGTGTTCCGAAGTAGGTGAATAATATTTCAACCACGACATATAGTATCTCAACAAAGAGCAAGTTCTGTATATATTCACTTGAAAGGCTTTGCGTGTACAAAGCTGAAATCTATAGGGACCTGGAACCCTTTGCGCCCCATTTACATCGACGGGAAATGCTAATTGAAACCCTAGAGCAAAGGGAATGTTATCTCACATGTGTCTGGAACTTGGAAACGAAAACAACCGTAAAATTCCCATCTCAGCACCCCGGGACTGCATAAAACCCGGTGTATAGCATATACTACTCGTTAATGCGTGTTCCTTCAACACCACTAGGAACCTTCAAATAATACTCGACTTGGGTTGTAGTGATAGGTTACTAGGCTATGTGCATGCCAGGTCGCACGGTCGCTGTAGCTCATTAGGTGCATAGCCTGCCTCTCACTTGTGTGCTTCTGAATTCAGTTCCCAACCGAATCAGATGCAGCTAGTGCTGCATTTGCAGTGTGTTGCATTGCGGAACATAACGTCACTTTACTCGAGTAAAGCCGGCTATCCTGTCGACTTTCACATGCTCGTAATGCGATTAAAGAATTAGAGATGGTTTCCTTTAGGGAGGGAGGAAGAGGGGGGGGGGAGAAGCTTTTACAGCATATTTATGGAAAATCTTTCTGAACATCTCAATGAGGTTGCTGTCATAGTTTGAAACCATCCGTTGTTCCACTGTAGGATTGCATAATAAGCAGAATCCGATTTCTCGTGTAAGAGCAAACTTGTACGGGTCTGATGTCTGTGGAATGCTTTTTTGTCGCCATGGGATGTGCATAGGTCGTACGACGTGGCATGCAGACCACGTGCAAGTGTCACGGGGTCTCTGGTTCATGCACCGTGCGTACCTGCTGGCGCCAGCTCGCACCTTTTACCGAGATGGGCCGTAGTCTCAAGCAGCGCTATGATGTCGCTGTCAAGGTGCTCAGCATGACAAACGAAGCGGCAGGAGAGCGCACCATCGCCAGATCGCGGCGGAGACCCAGGGAGCAGAGAGGTCAAAGGAGGCCGAAGATCTCCGATGGAGCGCTGACTCCACGGGGCATTGACTTGGTGTACGTGGAGGATTCGCCGAGCTATTGCAGAGCAAGCCGATACTCCCCAGGCACGGCCAACCGGAGTTGCCAAAAAGGTCGCAACTGTGACAGCATCTGCTGTGGGCGAGGGTACAACACGCGTGTGAGCTCCGTGCACAAACCCTGCCAGTGCCAGGTGCATTGGTGCTGCTATGTGCAGTGTGAACAGTGCTTACATCGTGAAGAGACCTACTCGTGCAAAGAAGGCTAAACATAAATCTCCACTAAAACAAACAGCTCATCATGGTCTTTACTGGACCCTCATTATTGGCGGTACCACGGTACCTTCAAATCGACCCAAAGTGATGAAATCATATCTTCATGAATGATGATAGGGCTATGGCGAGCGAGACGGTGCATGAAGCTTCGGCGAAACAGAGAGACCCGGTCGTGCAATTGGGTGCGCATATTTGCCAGTAATCGCAGAGATCCGCATTCGATTCGTATTTCACCCAAATTATTTTTCCAGCTGTTTCGATTCGTAGTGGTGATGGACAGGGTATAGCTGGCTGGGGGCAGAGCGATGGTGCTCGTCTGGTATCACCCATCCCTTTTGCAATAAACGCTTGTTTATAGAGTGTTACAGGTGGATATTCTATGATTTCAATCGCCCAAGGGCAGGGATGTTTAAATTTTATGCACGCGCACTCTCTGTGTATGTCACACCATTTCCGGTCATGTCATGTACTCATGGGTCATGTACGAACAACCCGCACGTATAAACATGATATCTCATTCATACGAGAGGCTATTAATTCACACGATGCTCGTTCCAGAAGGATGAGAGAATTTCTTATCAGGTGACTTACTTTTAGTCTGACAACGTTTTTCCACTTTATGGGGCTAGTTGGGGCCAAAATGTCACATGGATAAGGTGCAAGGAACATTCGGTTAGAAGAATCAAAAGGTGCATGAATTTATGAATAAGCCAATGCACTTTTTGGGAGTCCTTATGTAATAAATATGTATATATATATATATATATATATATATATATATAGACATATGTATATATATATAGATATATAAATAAATATGTATATATATATATATATATATATATATATATAGACATATGTATATATATATAGATATATAAATATACAGTGCCTATAGAAAAAAATACACCCCCTTTCAAAATTTTCACCTTTGGGTGCCGTATAGCCTGGAATTAAATTGCATTAAATCAGACTTTTTCCACCTTCATTTACATATCGTAACCCACAACATCCAAGTGAAAAAGAAATTCTGCAAATTTCAGAAAATGAAATAAAAATATAAAACTATAATATCTTGGTGGGATAAGTGTCCAGCCCCCCCCCCCCCCCATTTTGACAGCAATTACAGCTGAGAGTCTGATAGGTCTCTACCAACTTTGTACACCTTGATTGGGCAATATTTGCCCATTCTTCTATGCAAAACTGTTCACGCTTAATCAAGTTGCGTGGGGAGCGTTGATGGACAGCAATCTTCAAGTCATGCCACAGATTTTCTATTGGATTTAGGTTGGGGCTCTGATTGGGCTACTCAAAAACATTTATCTTTTTGTTATTTAGCCACTCCAGTGCAGCTTTAGCTGTGTGCTTCGGGTCGTTGTCATGTTGAAAAGTGAATTTCCGTCCCAATTTCAGCTTTATTGCAGAGGTCACACACCCAACTTGTCCACCAAGTTTCGTTCGAATCCACCCACAACTTTTGAAGATATCGTGCTATATATCGTTTTTGGCCTGATCTCTCACTGGTGAAGAATCACTTAAATATTCTAGTAGTCGGATCCGAATCCGGATCTTCACCAAAATCTAAACAGTTTGTCCTTGTCACACACCGAACTGTCCACAAAATTTCATCCGGATCCATCCACAACTTTTTAAGATATCCTGTGCACAAACAAATCGACAAACAGAAAAACAGACAGAAAGGGGTGAAAACATAACCTCCTTCATCTTGGTGGCAGAGTTAATAATCAGAATCACTAAAATGTAACACAGTTGGAGGCCAATTAATTTGGTGTGTGATTTTGAAAGTGATTGGTTACACCTGAGCTCATTTACAATTGCTATAATGAAGGGGGTGGACACTTATCCAACTGAGATGTTCTAGTTTTGTAATTTAAATTAATTTTCTGAAATTTGTAGAATTTATTTTTAACTTGGTAGTTGTGGGTTATGATGTGTAAATATAGGTGGAAAAAGTCTGATTTCATGTAATTTAATTCCAGGCTATTAGGCAACAAAAGGTGAAAATTTTGAAAGGGGATGTAGTCTTTCTATAGACACCGTATATATTGTCCATAAAGTCACTGCGCAACTTGAACTTTTCTAACTTTTGATGTATAAATGATGGAAATAAACTGTGAATCGCATATGAAAGCACAATTAGCCCGCACGCATAAGAAAACGTGGGGTTAAGCAATTAGTTCACTCTGTGTCTGTCTGTCTGCAAACGTCAGTCTATGATCGAGGAACGACTTAATTTAAAGTTAATGTTGTGCTTTGATCACTGTAGAACATGCATCGGAACCTAAATCAGAACACGAATCTGCAGTTTAGCAGTGCTTTGGCTCTGAATTTGGTAAATTGTATGGAATCTTATCCCGATCGCGCATGCCCCCAAAGGAGTGAGGTAATTGTTTTACTTCGTCCGCCTGTCTAACAATCAAACAAAATTGAAAATTATTCCAAACAGGGAACTTACTGTTTTAGTGATGTCATAAGGAACATAAACAACAGGAACGAAGAACTCATTGTACGTGTTAAATAAGGTGGTGTATAAGAGAGTGGATCAACGGTGGTAAACTTTCGAAAATGTTTTTTTTTCTGCAACCTTTAAAATTTATATTTTATTTTAAATTGAATTATAGACAAACAATTTAGAACACAAAACGCTTTCTTATCACTTCCAAGAACCTCCAGATTATCAGTTATTGCACAAAATATTACAACATTTTATACCATCTTGACCAATCAAATTTTCTACTTGCACTGTCATTGTTGTGGAATATTGAGATTCAGACAAAATCAGGATTCATAAGAAATGTAGATCATGCTCAGAATGGCAAAGCAAGAGTAGAAAAGACCTTTCCCACGTCCTTTTTCTCAAGATTGCATGGGGTCAGGGGTTATATGAACTCTCGTGTTCATCAAGTTTTGTTCATATTGATGTTGTTATTCATGTTGTTGTTATGACTGTTGTTAAATTCACAATTCCACTCGGTTTCTTGAGGAGTTGACATTTTCTTTTGAGGCAACTTGAACAGTACATCAGCGGTTAAGTGAACCACCACAATTACCACATTTACATTTGGTTCCCAAACTACGACGATTAAATCTTTCACATATCACCTGGTACAGTACCAGCAAGAATAGGCTCCCTGACACTATGCTTCGAATGTGTGACTGTTCTTGAATGATGTCTATCCAGCCAAGTGGATCAGTCTACCCTAAACCTGATGTGACCCCATTGGATGCCATTTAATTGGGTGATGTAAAACTGGTCTTGCCTCATCAAAACCACATTCTTTGGATGAACTTAGGGCTGCGATCACAAATACAATTCATGATATTATTCATAAGCAACAAGAGAATGTTTTCAACAATTTGGAAAATCGGATTGAATGATGTATTACGAAAGATGGCGGTTATGTTGAAGCCTAAAATTTGAACTACATAAAGTAAAAACTTTATGAATTATCCTTTCATGCACCATTTACAGCTTGTTTCTATCATGTGCACATGAAAAGTTTTAAAAGTTCAAACTTGCACAAGGACCTTATGGACACCCTGTGCATATGTATATGTATATATATATATATATATATATATACACATATATATATATATATATATATGTATATATATATATATATATATATATACACATATATATGTGTGTGTGTTTAAATATATTATATTATACATATATTATATATGTATATACATTATATATATATATATATATATATATATATATATATATATATATATATATATATATATATATATATATATATATATATTACATGGCTGATTAGACCACGTGCTTTTGCCTATATAAAAGGCAATAGATGAATGCATTAGGATGCACAAGCTAAGTAATTGTTAAATTCCACACATGGGCAAATTTACCTTTAATTATAGGAAACAAAATGCATAAACGAAGCGGTATGAAGTGGTCGGACTGTAATAATATAACATGTAAGGAATATATTTCTGTACATTCTCCTCATTGCTAACCCCGTTGTATTTTGTGTACATTTAATTTATTATAAAGTTACCTTTAGCTCAATAGAATGTGTTTGTGAAACTGTTTTACAAAAGCAGATCAGATTTGAGAATGTGTTGCTGAATAAGAATATACTTTCCTCTTCACCAAAGCCCGTGGTTAAGAGGACTTTGTACTTTCATTATACTTGGGGCATATTTATATTGTTTTTATATTGATATTATTTTATGATCGATGAAGTGCTGAAAAAATCGAACGGTATTTTTTGATGTTTATACAACGTGTAAAACATACTAACAGTTGTCCTTGGGTATTTATTTGGTCCAAATAAAATTGGGAGATAAATTATTTTTCTACCTCATTTTTATAATTATCGGTGAAGAAAAAGTTTTCATAAAGTAGTGTACATAATGTACCTGTATTTATTTATCAATCATGAGACCACAGTTGAATAAAGCAACTTATAATGAGGCAGCTTGTGTTCGATTTTGTTCAATAAAATTGATGTAAATGTTAAACCAGCACAACCACTCATGCCCAGCACAAGGTTATCCTCCAACTATCTTCACAACCCAGTTGGACCTCTCTAAAATGGGTTCATGTTTGTAATATGCGTACAAGTCTACACAAAAGATGTAAATAATATTCACAAGGAATCACAAGGAGATTAGACACAGATGGAGATCATTCATCCCATCATGCCTGCACCACATCAACACCACACCAATTTATCAAAAACAGATCAAAACCAGAGGGGGAGCACTCGGTAGAGTGCAAAACCTTCGCCGCCAATACTGCTCGGTCACTCAAGTGAACCTGATATCTTATTCATTAAATGTCAACAGTGCTGACAGTTATAGTTCTTTTCTCCATTTTTTTGGGGGGGGCGGGGGGTGGAAATCACTTAAAACATGTAGAAATGCAAAAAAAAAAAGAAATCGAAATTTTGTTGAAAAACAAGTTGCAAAATTTTTTTTTCTCTAACAATTTTTTTTGGGGGGGGGGGGGGGTTGGAAATCACTTAAAACATGTAAAAATGCATAAGAAAAATTTTGTCTAACAATTTTTTTGGGGGGGTAACAATATTTTTTTTTTTGGGGGGGTTGGAAATCACTTAAAACATGTAGAAATGCAAAAAAATCTCTTTTTCTTGGGGGGGGGGTGTAACAATTTTTTTGGGGGGGGGTTGGAAATCACTTAAAACATGTAGAAATGCAAAAAAAAAAAAAAAAAAAAAAAAAATTCTCGAACAATTTTTTTTGGGGGGTGGGGGGGGGACCAAGTCCAAAATTTAATGGCATGATCCTTGGACCATACCTAACCCCCCCGCCAAGTTTCGTCAAAATCCGTCGAGGAGTTTTTTTCCGTAATACTGTTCACAAACAAACAAACAAACAAGCAGTCATAGACTGGTACTTACGAAATCGTCAACTTGACCTCTGACCTTGTCTAATAAAATCTGTCTCGAGAGAAGGTAGCGACGCAAACCAGAAGTTTCTACGATGATTCTGTACCAAACCATCAAAAATCGAATGTTTTGGATGTTTGACCTCACTGTGACCTTGACCTTTGACCGATTTTGACCAAAATCTAATCAGCACTAGCCATCACCCTCCTGAATCACGTGGTGTAATTTGACATTGGTAGCTTCTTCCGTTCTCGAGTTATCGTGCCTACAAACAAACCAAAAAACAAACAAGCAGTCATAGACTGGTACTTACGAAATCATCAACTTGACCTCTGACCTTGTCTAATAAAAGCTGTCTCTCGAGAAGGTAGCAACGCAAACTAGAAGTTTCTACGATGATTCTGTACCAAACCATCAAAAATCGAATGTTTTGGATGTTTGACCTCACCGTGACCTTGACCTTTGACCGATTTTGACCAAAATCTAATCAGTGCTAGCCACCACCCTCCTGAATCATGTGGTGTAATTTGACATTGGTAGCTTCTTCCGTTCTCGAGTTATCTGTACCAAACCATCAAAAATCGGATATTTGACCTCACTGTGACATTGACCTTTGACCGATTTCATCCAAAATCTAATCAGCACTTGCCATCACCCTCCTGAATCACGTGGTGTAATTTGACATTGGTAGCTTCTTCCGTTCTCGAGTTATCGTGCCTACAAACAAACAAACAAACAAACATACAAACAAACAAACATACAAACAAGCAGTCATAGACTGGTACTTATGAAATCGTCAACTTGACCTCTGACCTTGTCTAATAAAAGCTCTCTCTGGAGAAGGTAGCGACGCAAACTAGAAGTTTCGACAATGATTCTGTACCAAACCATCAAAAATCGAATGTTTTGGATGTTTGACCTCACCGTGACCTTGACCTTTGACCGATTTTGACCAAAATCTAATCAGCGCGAGCCACCACCTTCCTGAATCACGTGGTTTAATTTGACATTGGAAGCTTCTTCTGTTCTCGAGTTATCATTTTTGGGATGTTTGACCTCACTGTGACCTTGACCTTTGACCGATTTTGACCAAGATCTAATCAGCACTAGCCATCACCCTCCTGAATCACGTGGTGTAATTTGACATTGGTAGCTTCTTCCGTTCTCGAGTTATCTGTACCAAACCATCAAAAATAGAATATTTGACCTCACCGTGACCTTGACCTTTGACCGATTTTGACCAAAATCTAATCAGCACTAGCCATCACCCTCCTGAATCACGTGGTGTAATTTGACATTGGTAGCTTCTTCCGTTCTCGAGTTATCGTGCCTACAAACAAACAAAGAAACAAACAGAAACGGAAAGCATCAATATACTTATGAAATCTTTAGATTTCGTAAGTAACAAACAAACTAACAAACAAACAGAAACGGAAGTCATCAATATACTTACGAAATCTAAAGATTTCGTAAGTTACAAACAGAAAGGGGCGAAAACAGTAACCTCCATCCATCTTCGAAGATGACGGAGGTTCATAAAATAATCAAAATGTTGTTTTAAAAAACAAATTAAGTTTTTTGTGTTGTTTTTTTTGGAGATTTTGAATTTGTTTTTCCTTTCTTTCTTAGGGAGGGGGCATGGGCTTGGTTAAAAAACACACATCAACCACACAACACCCCTTGATGACACGCTTACCAACAGCACTCCATGCACATGTGCACAAACACCCATCAATGCTCAAGCTATCAAAGTCCTGCCAACATCCCTATACACCTCTTGCTATGATCTATGTGCCTGTTGTGGATTGTGGAATCGAAACGGATGCTTATCTAATCACAATTTAAACTTATCGACTGTTTCTGCTATTTGTCACTAAAACTGCTACAAAGCTTGATGAAGGCACAAATACATCTACACCTGTGTTGGCAGGATAACCGAGAGGTATACCTACTCCTGAACATATACATACTATGAGATTTCTAGCCTGGATTTGAATCTGAAACCAGCTATAAACTCTTATCCTTGTGTTTCACATGAAAGGTGAGGCATCAATGTGTATACCATTCCTCTGATAGATGTTAAACAAGAAATGTAATCTGCAACAACTGGTCGTTTTTTGGACATTAGAGATCCCATGGTGTTTTCACAAAGAGGAGCTGAGCTCTCACCGTCAATCTGAGCAAGTTACAAATAACTGGACAAATCATCCCCAGTCGTACGTCAGGCCTGGCCAAGCGGTTCATGGAAGATTTTGGACACAAACTCCAGATGACACCACAAGAAGTTGTGAATAATTGGGGCTGTTAAAAGAAGTAGTAGTAGCGGTCGTAGTGCTGCATGTATATCTGTACACACACACACACACACACACACACACACACACACACACACACACACACACACACACACACACACACACACACACACACACACACACACACACACACACACTTTGACTTGTGTACACATTATCCAAAGTGTGAACAGCACATCATGCACTGCGTACACTCATGAATGGCTCTCTTCAATGATTTGGCTTCAGCATCCCACATCAGCACCAAGGCCAGATGGGAGAAGCAAGCAAAACGTGAACAGTGTTTCTGTCTCATGGGCTTCATCGGCATGGTGTTTCTGTTTACATGAGCCTTCACTCTAGCTCGACCCATGGGAGCCCCGGTGCTGTTCTAGGAAGATTATATAAAACTCCGTGAACGGGAAGGAAACGCTTGATTCTTGACTGGCTTGGTTTCCTTTTTCCATAAGTTCTCAATGAGCAAATATCACTGAAGACCCTCAGTTCACCCTTAACAACCTGTAATTGTATTTTGTGGGCTTACATGTCCAGCATTGCAAATTAAAATTATTTCAACGTATTTATTCCTCATATTTAAACTTTAAATTTACTGCCAAATCACAAACATGAAACATCAAGTTTAATGTATAAAGGTAATTCGGTCGTTTTAGTGAGATTTAACAGCAAGGCCAAAGGTTGGTCAGCTGGGGTGTTCATATAAATGTGAGCTATGAGCAGTAACTTTGAGCAGTGGTCTTCTGGATTTGGATTAAGCATGTTCTGAACTGTCTGGGTTGAAACTCGATGGTCAGTTTCTCTTTGCAGGTCGTTCTATGATGCTATTGAAAAGCAATTACTTCTGTCATGAGTTATCCGACTTACAGGGGTTTGGCAGAAGCAGAGGCAAGCAGGCAAGGATGATCAGTACCCACTAGTCATGCCATGGTGAAGCATCACTGCCAAAGCCACGGAAGAACCATAACTCAGTGATATCTCTGCACGCCCTGGCTCCTTAAATATCCCATCGTACAACTTACATCTGACATCAGCTCAAAGCAAACAAGTGTGTAATGAATGAAACATGATGATGTCCACTAATAATTCCATGAGAAAGGCTCATCCTGGAACCATAAGGGATGAGCATGACTTGAGCCAAATAAAAGTAGATTTGCTATTGATCCACAGAAAAGTACATTGACCATTAACTTGGTGAGTAAACAGTCTGAATCATTCGGGTATGAGTTTGAAGAAATGTAACTTGATAGTGAATTATAATGCAACTTATATGGCTGTAAATAAAAGGGTACAATATCAATATATAAGTATATAAGTATATATATATATATATATATATATATATATATATATATATATATATATATATATATATATATATATATATATATATATATATATATATACTTCTCGCATGCTCTTCTAGACAGAGAAAGCTGCATTAAGCAAACAAGAAAAGCTATAGAAGGTAAGCCCTTTGACCTTTCAAACCCAACCTGAGTTCTTCCACAGCTGGAGACATTTACAAGTCGTACATACATGAGACTCCAAACACTACACACGTCCCCCTCAGCCACGGGACCGGTTTTATCACTCAGGCCTTAGTTATATTATAACTTGGTTTACGGATCCGCCGACGGTATATTTGCCGAAATGAAATATAAATATAAAACACATTTTTAGCCTTTTATATTTATACATTTTCCGCCGAAGGTGCAAAAGTTTCAAAACCCGAAATGTAAATGTCGGCATTTATTTTCAAAATATAATTTCGTGCACGCGCGCCAAAATGCCGAGTCATCTTTAACCAAACTGCGCAGTGGAGCTGCACAGTAGAACTGCACAGTTGTCTTCGGTCATGACGTCTGAGCAGTGGCCAGCTTGGTTCAGATTGACGGTGGTTTCTGGGGCGAAAGTGATTGTTAAGTATGTCAGCTGTATAAATTCGAGTGACTGTATTGGTGATTTAATCATGCAACATCTTGACGACGAATATTCTGGCCGAACGATTGCATCAATTCAGTGCAGCAGCAGGGATGATTCACAGGCTCCTCTCGATCGTGCTGATTTTGTTTCCATCGAAAGTTGTACACCGCTGTTCGTATTGAAAGATTTTGGTGCCAAGTACGCCAAAGTTTCCCTGTGAGATGCTGATATTCAGCCATTGATGTGCTCATGGGGATGGGGAGACGGTACGATCAGATGCCCGCTGAAAAGTAAGAGCTGGTTATGGCTCTGATTGACCGTTTTGAGCGTGTTGACTCCTAGTAAATACCTTTTTTTGAAATCATATCCAGCACTATGTACTGGTGTGCACGCACACATCTACGACTTGGACAGCAATTTTCTCAGCATTGTTTCCATTTGTTTGATGATCCAACAGGTTCCTATAAGAAAAACATGCCAGACTATATTGTAAAAACAAGTTTTAATCCTTCTTTATTGTTTTTCACATCAGATGATACATTGAACACGGGCATACTGCATTTGAATTGTCTTCCATCGTCAATGTTTTCTTAGATCCTCCTGGTCCGGGATTTATATTTACCCCCCCCCCCCCACATACCCTTGTCTTTTCCATGGAACATCCGAAAAAAATCATAAAAATATATAATTTCTAAAAATTGAAATTATATTTATATTTATATTTCGACCTACCGACCCTACATTTTAGCTGAAGAACTGTGTAAACCAAGTTATAAAATAACTAAGGCCTTATTGGCTTACCAGGTTTCGATTTACCCTCCAATCAAATCACGTGCTTTCTGGTTGAATGGTTTGCATTTGCGGGAACAATCGTCAGGGTTGCATACAGCCGGTTGTTCTTTGCGGATTATGCGGTTTTACCGTGTGAGGCAATCCGTGGCAATGCTCACCGTGACAGTCAGGAGGTGCATCTGATGTATAAACAACGAATGTGGACATGATTGATGAGATACTTGTTGGTATGCTGTCCTGATAAGGGCAAATAAGCCTGAAATCTGGAGAGGTGGCTCTGTTTGATGTTTAACTGTTTAACCATGTTTTCTTTGTCTGTTTGACGGAGTCACCGGACCGAGGTCTCCAGGTTGGAGGTGATGCTTAGGTGTAGGACTATGCCAATGAAAATCAGGAGAGTGCTCGACGCACACACACACGCACACGCACACGCACACGCACACGCACACGCACACACACACACACGTAACTAACTCACATATATATATATATATATATATGTATATGTATATGTATATATATATGTATATATATATATATATATATATATATATATATATATATATATATATATATATTGTTACGTTTGAGGGGGGGGGTATGCATTCAAAGGGTAATTAGGATGTTTAATTAGGTATGCCATGCTGTTTGAGTTTACCAGGATCTCGATGTAATAAGTAGCAATTCAGTGGTGATAAGTTGTCTAGTAAATGTTCATTTCTTCAAGGGGGAAATGATAATTGTCACGTAATTAGATAGGGACACGGGATAGGGTAAGTGTGTCTGCGTAAACCCCTTTTAGTAGTCCCTGGAGGCTGGCCGTGACGTCACAGGACAGTGCTGCGGATGGCTCCGCCCCGTGATCACGATTGGCGGAAGGCGACGGCGGTGGGCCAATAAACGGCTCGATTGGAAGTAACGAGGACGGGAGGATAAAAAGGTTCTGTTCAGGGTCGAAAAGGAAGAGGAAGAAGATCAGGACAAAAAGATCGTGTTTTTTGGGGGGTGGAGGTTGTTGCGCGGGGAGCATGCTTGTTGTTGCGCGGATTCGATCCTGTTTTTCATCGTGTCTTGGAGCCTTGCTGAGCCTCGTGCCTCACCTTGGTTGGCTCTGGGGTTCTGCTGACTCGGAGTACGGGGTCGAACGGCGGGTGGACCTGCCTCCCTCTGCTGCTCGCAATTTGGCGCCAGAACTGGTTCCCTGGCGGCTGTGAGCGGACTTGGGCCAAGACCAGGAGGTCGACAGCACCACGGTTTCTCCTGCCCCCCTGACGAGAGCAAGGCCAGCTCGTCCGACGCCAATCCAGGGACAGTTGCGTCCACACCATGGTCCAGCCTGACCACCAGAAATAGCTACGTTTTGTGTGTGTGTGTGTGTGTGTGTGTGTGTGTGTGTGTGTGTGTGTGTGTGTGTGTGTGTGTGTGTGTGTGTGTGTGTGTGTGTGTGTGTGTGTGTGTGTGTGTGTGTGTGTGTGTGTGTACTTGGCGCCTTAGAGGGTTTGAGATCTGTATATTCATTGGAATTGTCTGTGTTTTCCCCACGCCCGATCCCACACCATCCCGTCGAATCGCCCCGGATCCCTTTTCTTGCCGAGTCTTGTTATTTCTGGTTAATAATAAAAACAAATAAACATCATCAACTCAGTGAAAAGTGACTCGTGCCACCTTCCTCGTCCCGTTTGCGGTAGAGCGATTAGAACCGCCATGTTTGGGTTATAAATAAATAAACCGCCTCCATCGTTTCGGCTCATTCTACGTTGGCGGGACTGTTCAAGTCCCGTGGACGTCACAATATATATATATATATATATATATATATATATATATATATATATATATATATATATATATATATATATATATACACGATATGCAATGTGATGTACCATCGTGTAAAAGATCGTTGGTTCTGCCGAAGCATTTTCTTGGCCTGGGATCATGCTCGGGTTTTTGCCATTCCTCTCCCAGCAGCAGTTACAGCAGGTGTTTGTCATTTGTTCATGGTGCCAGCGATAGCTTGCCTATTCTTCATTAAGGCCACCGTGAGATCTTCAATGTCCATCAACTAACACCGGCAGCCAGGACAATCCCTATCACGTCCATCTGAGAGGCATACACACTGATGAATCATCCCGTCTGTGAAACACCAGGATGACAGTTTATTGTCGGGTCAGGATTCCAACCCAGGCTCGACAGCTTCGAGGCAAGTGTGTGTATCTCTAGGGCCGAGGCCACCCTGCCATCCGAATCACACACACACACACACAAACACACAAACACACACACACACACACACACACACACACACACACACACACACACACACACACACACACACACACCACCTAACTTACTGCGTCAAGAATGTGAGAAAGCAGAAGAGACCTTTCATTGAGATAATCTATGATCTCGGGGTAGGAATGTTCAAACACCTCATGACGAAGTGTGTTTGAGAGTGTGGAGAGTTTTTCATTTAAAGTTTTCACCTACATTCAGTGGGTTGATTGTAGTCTGGAAAATCTTGGGGTCAATGTATTGCTTGTTTGTCTCTTCAATTTAAGGGCTTCACCCAATTACATCGAAGTGGAAAAGTGGAGAGGGTCACTCTCTGGGATTGCCCGTTTTTGGGGAAACATCTGTGGGTTTTCCCTTCCCTGACTGCAAAGTGCTCAGAACATCTCTAAAGATTTGAGAGGGTAATTATTTAATTTACAAGTTCCTTATAGTTCAAGCACGCACAGTGCAATACATAAATGTTGGTGTGGTGATAGCAAGCAAGGTAGTTTTTGGGTTAATAACACACCACTGGGTAGTTTAAATGAAGACAAGAATAACTGATATAAGAGTGTGACCCCCTGCTGGTCCATAGTTGAGAGAGAGTAGACACGGCACGCCTCAATTGCTTTGTGAGACACATGAAGGGTCTTCTATTTGCGCACACACAGCCACTTACACTTCATTAGCACCACACCACAAAAGCAGAAAGTCGTTTACATCAATCTGGGTCACTGGTGGTGCCATCGTGAACAGCTGTGAGTGCGGTGGTGGGGAGAAGTGGGGGTGGGTGGACACACAACACACGTAGATGACCCCACATCTACGTTTTTACACAAAACCTGATTGGACACACCCAAGGCTGAACACCGCAATCACTCAGGTTGACCCATTGGTCAGTACCTCTCAGTATTAGTTGGTAGATCAGTGTAAGGTAGTGTGGTACGAGGTACAGGTAGTAACAGTCTTGATCTGACTTCTTGACTGTTCCATGAACTTGTCAGGTTATACCCACCTTGGTGGTTATACTTTTAATGTTGCATTCACTCATACACTCTGTTGGTTCGCTATAGCGGGTGCGCACACAAACACACACACACACACACACACACACACACACACACACACACACACACACACACACACACACACACACACACACACACACACACACACACACACACACACACACAAACACACACACACACACACACACACACACACAACATCCTTGACAATTTTCCTCCATCCGATGCAGTGGACACGCATCTCCGTGCTGCGCATCGAGAGACAGACGCCGGCCCGAGAATGCGGCTTCGGGGGGTTTTACACGCACCTTGCCGAGAGACGACGGGGCGATGTTGGCGGCGAGCGTTTCTATGAATGAACCTCAGCGCTGTGGCTCAAGCCATGCGGCTTTCCCACGAAAGGCGAATAATAGACGGCTTCGCTCAAGAATGCCCGCTTATTTGGAAAGATGTCGGGCAAACCTGATTTTAACAGAGCTGAGTGTTACACGTGATTTTATCGCCTCATGCTTTCAAAGTGCTTACGGTGTAACTGAATTCCTGGCATTATTTCCAGGGGCCTTTCCCGGTAGGTATGTATATAAATATGCATAGATTTTGACGATTTCTCACGGATCGCACGAAGAAAGAAGAGCGGGCGCTTGCTATACCTGTATAATAAGTACCTGCTTTCAATCTCAAACACACACCTTTATCATCCACAAATCATGTGCTCGCTATACCTGTATAATACACACCTTTCAAACTCAAACACACACCTTTGTCATCCACAAAACCTCTTCGACCAGTGTTAAGCTGTGCTTGAAGCTGCTGTCCTGTGAGCCGCCTATCACGCAAGCTGTTGACTTTCAGAAACTTGTCTTCTGATTGTTTTGTGGGTCTGCCAGACCTCTTCTTTGGGTCTGCCAGACCTCTTCCTGGAGTTTCCTCCAGTTTCCAAGTGCCTTTTGATGGTGCAGGCAACTGTGCTCACTGATACCTTGGCTTCCTTTGCAATTTCTCTAAAGGAAAGACCAACACTTTCAAGAGTTATAACAGTGTCTATCTTCCTTTGTTAATTGTCTTTTTCTCACCATGATGATAGCAATATACTACTTCCTGCAGTGCAATATTGTTCACATAATGCTTCAGAGGGTGTAGCAACACAGTCTGCTCCCACACTGCTTTTATACAGACAGAGGATTTGTAACTAATCAACAAAAGTTGGGACATCTGTCGGAATTGTTAGCATCAACTTTCAAAGCTTAATTAACTTCCATTGCTGCAGAACAGCTGCAGTTGCTAACCCATTACTTGTTTCCTGAAAAGGGCCTTTTTTAACAACTCTGAAATTTACATTATTTTTCAGGTTTTGGTCACCTAAACTTTTTTTAACCTCTGGCAGTTTACCGCTTAGCTTTGTACCATTTCAGGTTATTTACTGGACTTGAACTGCTTAAATTTCAGTAAAAACTGAAAAATGGGGGTGTTGTAAAACTTCTGACTGGGAGAGTATATAAATGAAGACCACAAGGGGAAAACCAGAGAAGTCACTTTTTATAAATATCAGGGTTATTGCACCTGCCAATAGTTGGCAACATAAGGTTTCCTCTCACAATATTACTTTAACAAATAACCAGGGGTGTCACATAATTTATATGGTATAAAGTTTAGCCGTGCAATGAAAAAACAAGTGTTGTCAAAGCTGAACAAGTAGAAACCCAGAGTTGTCAGTACTTTACTCCTGGTTATCTCCCTTTCATTCATGTTAACTGTTCCACCATCATATTCAGAGTTGAGAAACTAAAAAATGAAAGGTTGTAAACCTTTCACAGCATAATCTCTGAGCACTACAATGGCCTATTTGGTTATATCATGGGCTCCGTAGTTGGTGCATATCGTGGTTCAAGCCTGGTCAAACCTTTATTGTGACTTTTATGGGACCCACGCCGTGGCTTAATGGTTAGCGCATCTGAGTACCCATCCTCATTCGATGTACCCACCGCCCAATCAACCTGCTTAGGTATATGAGGGAGTCACATGAGGTGACTTCGGCTATTGCGGGGGTGGTTTATCCTTGGTTTCCTCCCGGTTTTCCATCATATTAAGTAGTACGGAGTAAGAAATGGAGAATCCGTCGTCATATAAGCGAAATACCCTTGATATGGCGTTGAACACCAATCAAACAAAAAAACAATGACCGTTTAATGTTGAAAACAATAATCTGTGATCACCAAAGTCATGTAATGTATGCTAATAACCAACAAGCATGAATTTGCTACACATCCTGGGTTAAAATTGCATGGCAATTATTAAACAAGGGAATACCAGTGATGTCAGTTTGCAACATCGATTCGTTCTTTGCTCTTAAATTAAATAACACAGAAGCTTGGCAAATGCTACATGCTTAATTTGATCGGCCAATGATCACTCTTCATTTTACTGGAAAAGAAATCTATATGACAGTTATTAAACAGTCCACCAAAGTCTTGAAACTGTTTTTCAGTTTCTTCAAAATTGACTTATCCTGACATCTCTGGTTTTCCCCTTGTGGTCTTCATATATATACTAGCTGAAGTACCCAGGAATACCCGGCAAATTTGCCCTGTTTTCCTCACGCTAGTTAGACTGAGGCATTAGTTGTATAGAGAAAATTGGGAAGGCTTCTTTTATTCCTCACATTTATGGAAGGAAGGCTTTATGCTGCCGTAATCCTCAGAGAGGTCATAGTTGAAGGCGGCCTTGAGCCACTCAATGTTTCTAGCAGCAGTGGCAACTGTCGATGTCCTGCCAAAACCCGGACCTAGAAAGCTGGAACGTGAGTTTTGTGCTTCTCTCGCCCGTCGGTGTGACGCTCTATTTGCAGTAAGACGACTCTCTCTCTCTCTCTCTCTCTCTCTCTCTCTCTCTCTCTCTCTCTCTCTCTCTCTCTCTCTCTCTCTCTCTCTCTCTCTCTCTCTCTCTCTCTCTCTCTCTCTCTCTCTCTGTCTCTCTCTGCAGCCGACTCCACTTTCCTGGCTCTTTCATGAGCAGACCTATCAGCAGTTAGCTGTTGCCGTGCACGTGCAGTTCGAGAATTCAAATAACAGGAGGAGAATGTGTATGTTTAAAAAGTCAACGAATACGAACATTTTGTATTTCAAAAAACTCTAGTGTTTTTAACCATGAAGCCTTTTGTTATGATTAATATGCCGGCGCACTATTCCAAAACCATTTTTTTATCTATATTTTTTTCATTTTTATGGCAAGCCACTTAGCGCATCCTGGAGCTGAATGTTAGGTCTATATGTGTGTAAAGTTTCATCAAGATCGGTTCACTGGTCTAGGAGCTTATTGGTTACAAACAAACAGACAGACAGACAAACAGACAGAAGGATTGCCATTTATAGAGTAGATGAGCAGATATATCAGCAGTAAGACGACTCTCTCTCTCTCTCTCTCTCTCTCTCTCTCTCTCTCTCTCTCTCTCTCTCTCTCTCTCTCTCTCTCTCTCTCTGTCTCTCTCTGCAGCCGACTCCACTTTCCTGGCTCTTTCATGAGCAGACCTATCAGCAGTTAGCTGTTGCCGTGCACGTGCAGTTCGAGAATTCAAATAACAGGAGGAGAATGTGTATGTTTAAAAAGTCAACGAATACGAACATTTTGTATTTCAAAAAACTCTAGTGTTTTTAACCATGAAGCCTTTTGTTATGATTAATATGCCGGCGCACTATTGCAAAACCATTTTTTTATCTATATTTTTTTCATTTTTATGGCAAGCCACTTAGCGCATCCTGGAGCTGAATGTTAGGTCTATATGTGTGTAAAGTTTCATCAAGATCGGTTCACTGGTCTAGGAGCTTATTGGTTACAAACAAACAGACAGACAGACAAACAGACAGAAGGATTGCCATTTATAGAGTAGATGAGCAGATATATCAGCAGTAAGACGACTCTCTCTCTCTCTCTCTCTCTCTCTCTCTCTCTCTCTCTCTCTCTCTCTCTCTCTCTCTCTGCAGCTGACTCCACTTTCCTGGCTCTTTCATGAGCAGACCTATCAGCAGTTAGCTGTTGCCGTGCACGTGCAGTTCGAGAATTCAAATAACAGGAGGAGAATGTGTATGTTTAAAAAGTCAACGAATACGAACATTTTGTATTTCAAAAAACCCTAGCATTTTTAACCATGAAGCCTTTTGTTATGATTAATACGCCGGCGCATTATTCGAAAGCCATTTTTTTTCTAATGGAAATTTTATTTATTTTATATATATATATATTTTTTTTTATATATATTTTTTCATTTTTATGGAGAGCGACTTAGCGCATCCTGCAGCTGAATGTTAGTTCTATATATGTGTAAAGTTTCATCAAGATCGGCTCACTGGTCTAGGAGCTTATTCGTCACAAAAAACACAGACAGACAGACACAGACAGAAGGACAGCCATTTATATCGTATATATATATATATATATATATATATATATATATATATATATATATATATATATATATATATATATATATATATCCACACACACATCGATAATAATAAAGTAATTAAAATTTTTAAAATTACATATATATATATATATATTTGTTTATATTTTAATTATTTTATTATCTATGTGTGTATGTATGTATGTATATATATATATTTATATATATATATATATATATATATATATGTATATATAAATGTTATACACATGTATCTACTCTCAATGTTTATATATATATATATATATATATATATATATATATATGTATATATATATATATATATATATATATATATATATATATATATACATATATACATTTGGAGTATATACATGTGTATAACATTTCCCAGCGACATGATATATAATTATATATTTTACCACATCCCAACTGTATGATGTGGTGTTGTAAAGAAAGTCCTCACAACTTGTTTTAAAAGTTATTGTGAAGACATTACGACTTACAATTATTTTACTGTGTATGAATAAATACTTGGGAACATCACAATCGCTAGGATCAGTTGCCTTTGCCAATTCATGACGTCAACGTGGAAGGCACCAGCATAATTCAATCTGTGTGACACTTGTAAAGTTCTCACTCTCCATGAGCCTCGATCTTGTAAAAACAAAAAACGTCAGATAAATTTGTGCCACAGAACATCATCTTGAAGAATTGGATATCTACTGATGGATTGATTTATCCATATTTATAAAATCTGCTGAAGAGGAAGCAAAAACCGTCCTCGATTATTGTGACAAATGAATGGCATTGGCCATGCACTGTGAACAAAAGTACGTGAAAGTAACTTTTTAAATGAATGCGTAGTCGTTGAATCAAGGCAGAGTAACACAATGTAGTTGTAGTGTCATATTTTTTTTTCATAAGGAGGTGTGGGAGTGGGATGTCCAGATCACCTGGACCCCCCTCTCACATTTCTTTTGAATAAGAATGATATTTACTAGTTTGGTTCATGATGGAAATATTCACTCATACAGTTCCTTTAAATCAAATGGGCCATGTTGGGCCGGGCCAGGGCGTACCTGGCCAGCCCAAATGAAAAACTAAATATTCTTTCATTCTACAATCTATATTCTCCCTTAACCCTTATTTTTCCCCACAGCCCTTGTTTTCTCCATGTCTCCCTCTATTTCTCTCTCATTCCTGCTGTTGATGTGTTTCCCCCTCTCTTTCTGCTGTTCCTTTTCTTCTGTAATCTCCTGATCCGTTCTGTGTACTCGCTCCTCCACGAGCCTCGACATTGTGTATCGAAACACCCCACGATATTACCAAGAGCTGGCAGGGTGGCCGAGAGGTTTGTACATTTGCTTCAAAGTGGTCCAGCTTGGGTTCGAATCCTGAGCCAGCTATGAACTGCCATCCTTGTGTTTCACAGACAGGGTGATTCATCAATGTGTGTGTGCTGTCCTTCGGATGGATGTTAAACTGGGCGTCCCGTTTGCCAGCATTAGTTGGTGGACATTAAAGATCCCACGGTGTCCTTTTGCGAAGAGTAGGCGAACTATCATCAGTACCATGAAACAAATGATAAATTCCTGCCCAAATGGCAATCCTGGGAAAACAATGGCAATCCAGTAACCACCCAGTATAACCCTTGCCAAGAAACTGCTTCAACATAACAGCACCAACGATCTGCAACACAGTACGGTACATCAGAATCAGACATTTTACCAAAGCGAGCCAATACGAGAACATTAAAACACAAAATGGCCATGTTTGAATTTCGTTTCCAGCTGAAGCTTTGCAGATAAAGGGAAAATATTAATTAAAGAACATGAAGATTCGAGGTGGATCAAGTCTCAAAGCAAGGACGGTTGAGTAATCTCCTAAGTGAGTCCCGAGGCTGTGGCTTGCGTTAGAGGGCCGGGATCCACCGTTATCAGGCGGGACATCTCGGAAAAGGCCCTGTTTTCCCTGCCATCCCAGCTCGCCGATCCGGGTGCGCAGGTTGGAGGTGCTTACCGGCGGTCAAGGCAAGGCTGGACAAGCTTGTTTGCCTGCAGCACCTCTGGCCCACCACCGGTGTTGATTATACGAAGTGCTTTTCAAAGCGAGTTCCTATGAGCGACTTTATGACGTCAATTTTGAATTCTCGTCGGACGCACACCTGCAAATTCGGTAGCTTGGCAGCAATTCATCAACTGCTATATTACTACGTCTTCAATGGTCACAATTATTTCCGCCTTCATGTGCGGTCGGTCTGGGAAAGTTCCTGCGCCAAATCTTTCATGAACCAGGTGGCCAGCCAGGTTCGTGGCAATTGATAAGTTTCTAAAAGAGATGATGATTGAGTTTAAGCAATTCTTTGTAGAAGCTTTGGCACCCTATTTGCGTTGAACAAACTGGTCCGGTAAGAAATGCTTGCCGTAAGGTGTAGGTCTAACTGGAAGGTGCGCCTTGAGAAGGGATGTGAGAGTGTTTAGGTCACTCCTCACGCTGTTTAGTCTGGGTGAGGATTACTTCCTCGAGGGGAAAAGGGATACAGCAAGAGGAGGATAATGCTATTATGGGATTACAACTCACGACTACTTATATACTATAGCCCTTGCGAAACAGGTGCTTAAAGTTTTATTAACTCATCACAACTTTGGTGATAATCTCGTTATGTGACTGCAAGGAAACCCTTTTGCTGCTTCTGGTGCTTGAGAACCCTTTTGCATTAGGCATTGGAGTTTCCTTTTAGGGTGGTGCTGTGAACCGTATTTGATTGTTGGTATCCGCAATGGCCGTTGAGCGGATTCGGATGTGGTGGGGTGAGGGTAAGGGGGAAAGGGGCAATCTCTCAGGGTTCTGTGAAAAAACATTTGCTTGTGTATCTATCTATCTATGATGTACAACTAACTTGACGACTCCAATAATTCCCATCTTCTTTTGCCTGTTGGCCCTGAAGTCTTTCATGAAGCAGTTGACCAGGACTGGTGTTCGACCGTAGTTGATTTTGCTGGGGATTTGAAATTTGTTCTTGGATACAAGTGATAATTAACTCATCTACTCTTGGTGAAAGGCACCGTGTGATCTTTAACGGCCACCAACTAATGCTGGGAGAATGGACAGCCAGTTAAACGGAGCGCTTTGTGACGCAGCACCCCCACGCCTGGTGAAATACCAAATCATCAGACAGTTTAAAGTGGGGTCGGGAATCAAACCCAGGTTCGACAGAACACCATCCTGTCTGCAGATTGTCTATTTTTCAATTTATCTATCTGTCTAACCATATACACTGTATCTATCTCACTAGTTGTCTAAGGATAGGTCACAGAGAAATTGTTGACAGTACTCTTCTTATAGGTTCACAGTTTGTCTATAGGATGTAAAACAAAAGAAAATATATAATGAATATAAACGATATATCTTCCAAATCTATGTGAACAATTATCCTGCACCTGATTTATTTTTTGTGGATTATGATTTATACCCAAGGTATATTAACCGTGCACAAGGAGTGCAAAGTTAAGCAATTGGTTCACTCGGTCTGATAGATGTCAGTCTGATTGAGGAGCTACTGAATTAAATTAAATTATATATTTTGAACACTGTAGAGCACAAATAAGAATATGAATCGGAACACGAAGCTGCAGTTTAGCAAGACTTTGATTCTGAATTTGGCAAATACAGGACTTTCAAAATGAGGCCTGATGTGCATGTGGTGTGTGTGTGTGTGTGTGTGTGTGTGTGTGTGTGTGTGTGTGTGTGTGTGTGTGTGTGTGTGTGTGTGTGTGTGTGTGTGTGTGTGTGTGTGTGTGTGTGTGTGTTTACACTGACTCAGTTCGGCTCGCCGGGCATTTTTAACCTGCCGTTACCAGCGTGTAATCTGTAATTCAAATCGTCTTTTAAACAGAATTTTTTGGAGCATTTTGAGGAAAGAGTGGCAATTTTGAAATGGCGAACCATAATTTTTGTGTTCCTGAATGAAAAAAAACAGATTCATGGAAATATAGGAAGACGATACATATCCGTGAATAGCATTGAGAGGCCTTGCGTTTGTGGCCCTGGAACCAAACAAACAATATATTATTGGGGGCCGGCGGGGTCGGGTGAGAAGACCACTAGGTGGGGAAAAGCTACGTCGATTCCCACCAGACTCCCCGGAATTGTAGGCCCTCGCTCACGGATAATTCCGTGACGCGGCGGGTCGCTTAACCGACCGTGGACGCCAATAACTCAACCGTGTGACCTAGGGTCCTCCCACCTATGGGTGAATCGGGTTACCTAATTAACCGCGCGGTTTAACCACCGGGAACCACGCCCTCGGTACGCCTTGTCCGAACCGGATCACTCTACCGGATCGGATCTCCTTTCCGGATCGGATGCAGCCGAGCGGCACTGCCAAGGATGTACTGGCGAGAAGGAACGGATTGTTTGGAATAAAGACCCGGCGAGACTTAGATTCAAACCGTGCTGGACCAATGAGGGAAAAGACAAAGGCGAGCTGGGAACATTTCTTCAATAATTATTTATTTCAAAAGCGAGGAAAAGCATGTGGCACAACAAAGGTTTATTGGGGGTGTACTGCAGGGAAAGATGAGAGAGATGTGTGGTGCGGCAATTTTACAAGCAACTTACAAAGCAGACACAGTGCAGACTTGATGCGAGATTAATGAAGCAACAATCACAACAATAAAAGATCTTATACAGGCTTACTTAACGGACAGGCAACAACACTCTCAGACACACACTCAGACAAAGTATACCCAATTGTGAAAGAGACTTTTGCAGCCAGGGAGGGAGGGAGTTGAGGTTACAGTTTCTCGGTACCTGAGCGTTTCGGAGGAGGGATGCTCCGTGGTGCGGCACCCGACAATGGTTGAGTTGTTCGGCCACAACTGTACGTGTGGAGATCGTGTCTGCAGGAGGGCCTCCAGTGGAGAAGAGCGGAGTCCAAAAGGGGGCGAGAGATGAGCAGCAGACAGGACCAGGCAAGAGGCCGTTCGTCAAGGTCATGAGGTCGGAGATAAGGAACAGATAGCGGGGCCAGACAGGAGGCTTGGTCGAGAAGCAAGGGGCGGTTCGACATCGTGTCGGCAGAGACAAGTGGCAGGGACACTCACTCTCAATGACTCCTTCTCTCCTTCAAGTCTCCTTACTCCTTCTTCAATACTCAAAAACCTCTCTCAATTCTCCTTCCAACCAATCAACGACACGGAAGTCCGCGCTTTTTAGAACCCGGAGGTTGGGGAGGAGCCTTGCCGAAACCTGACGGCATTATTCGAGCCGAGCATGCCGATTGGACCATCCCTTCACGTGGTCCGCCTTTCTGGGCTGGGTTTCAGCCAGACTCTGGTATGGTCCACCCACGCCGCGCATGTCCGGCCTTTGGCAGGTGGATAGTGATGCAGCTTTAACGTTTGTCCAGCCGAACGTCGGGATTTTGCCTCTGAAAACGAGTCGTTGGGTAGACGGTGGTACGCTGTGGCCAGCGAAACGAGGGTAGCAAGCGAGATGATGGCACTGTGGATCGTAAAAGGAGGGAATAAATAAAAGGGGAAAAATGATTTATTAATCCTACGGTTCCGAGAACCAAAACACTACCCCCTTCCCTTTTGCTAGACTCGATCCGAATCGCCAACATTTGTGTGGCATGCAGCTGTAGGTTCCCTGAGTACATTTTACCAACGGATCCCTGAGTGGAACATTTTGAATACATGTCCCAAAAATAAATAACCTAGTGCGTTGCGTAACTAAACTAACAGACACATTCGGACAACTTCACTATATTGCTGGAACTAAACAAACAACAGGTGGGTTCGGACTATACACATTTCTAATATTTACACTACCCATGGCCCAGGACCTGTGACTTGAGGAGAGAACACAATAAAGGCAACATTCGGGGATGAGTGCAGCAGCAGGAAACCGATGATCAGGCGTCTTCAGGGCCCTCAATGGTCCTTTGTTTGTTGGTTTTTATTATTTTTCCTGGCTGCTGGAGGAAACTCACCCTAACCCGGCAGGCCACATGCCGTCTCACAGTCCATTTTAATTGGTCTTTATACAACAAGATGATGGATGTTCTGGCTGCGCAAATGCAGTCCCCGGTAATGCAGCTACCTGCAGGGCAGTCCTTGCAAACACTTTCACAAAGATGGTCCTGGCACACATGGTAAGGTTGGGTGATATGGCAATGCAAATAAAGTCATGGGGAGGCATGGCAAATGGAGTCAAGGCAAAGGCAGAAAAAGAAAGGCATGGCAAATGCAGACTCGGTAAGATGCAACAGTACAACAACAGGTCAGCACATGAATCTGGCTGGCCTCGGTATGATCTCATGAAGTTGTGGAGGGAGTGTGCTGGTGTTGGCCGGTCCGAAGATGGGCTCGGTCATACCCTACGGTCTCCCCCCAACCTATTGCCTATGCCGGTCCTTGTCCATACCCACCCCCGTTAACTTCAAACAGAACAAACAACTAAATTTAGACTCTTTTTACTTAAGAAATCTAAAGATTTCGTAAGTATATTGATGACTTCCGTCATTTGTTTGTGTGTTTGTTTGTGTGTGTGTGTTTGTTTGTTTGTAGGCATGATAACTCGAGATCGGAAGAAGCTACCAATGTCAAATTACACCACGTGATTTAGGAGGGTGATGGCTAGTGCTGATTAGATTTTGGTCAAAATCGGTCAAAGGTCAAGGTCACAGTGAGGTCAAACATTCGATTTTTGATGGTTTGGTACAGAATCATCGTAGAAACTTCTGGTTTGCGTTGCTACCTTCTTGAGAGACAGCTTTTATTACACACGGTGAGAGGTCAAGTTGACGATTTCGTAAGTACCAGTCTATGACTGCTTGTTTATTTATTATTTATTTTACAATTACCTGTGTCCCTAGCCCCCTTATTGTCTTTGTTTGGCTAACCTGCCCTGACTGTTTATTCCCAATCCCTAAGATCCCTTTTGAAAGGATTAAGGAAGAGACAAGTGAATCTGTCTCGAGGCCCAATATAGCCTCAGAATAACTCCCACAGGTTTCAGAAATTTCCAAGATGAGTCCAGCGGCTTATGAACAGCGAAGGGATGGATAGTGTGAAGGGGTACACGTTTCCTATCTATCCTAGCGTTTATTTAACGTTAATCTATCCCCGGGGCTTTTCAACACGCCTGTTTCTTTAAACTATCGGTTCTAGCAACCACGATTCCCGTCGCCTGTGTTGGTATTCGTTATTAATTTGGGCCTGGCCTGCAAATTTTCTCCCGTGCTCTTGCACAATTTCATGGCTGGGCAGCGTGGCTCAACTGGCAGGTCTACCTCCCTGCCAAACTCGATCTTCGGCACCTCCGGGTCGCTGAGGCTGTCTCCGAGCCTACCTACTCCGTATGAACATGGGGAATACCCTTCCTGGCATTTCCCCGTCGATGCCCACATGGCATTTTGGCGCTCTGGGTCCCTTTCCCATGGGTACCCATGCCCATTACACCAACTCGGTCGCTTGGACCCATGGCCTACTCTGGCCGACTACTTTGGTGCCCGGGGTGCCCTCTACTCAGTACGCACATTTCACCAGCCACGCTCCCAGCATAATTCATCAGACAGTTTAAAGTGGGGTCGGGAATCAAACCCAGGATCAAAGTCTTCCTATATAGTTTTGCAATAGTCTCCTGCACCCTACAAAACGGTTCGTGCCTTTGTTCAACACCAACAACCAAACGACATCCTTTTTGTTAATTTAACTAACCCGCTAACTGTTATTACACTAATCCCGAGTTCCCTTGGGTGGGATTCACTCCTCCCCCCAATCATTCGTTCGCACCATGCATTCCACATTCACTCCAATCACACTCGGGCCCGCTGACCCACGTTCACTCATCATTTTTCTTTCTTGGTTTTATTTTTCTTTTTTACATCACACTGACGCTCTACCAGCTTTGTTCCCCTAAATAACTTGTGCTCCCCATCATCCCTTATTCGAATGCATGTTCCATTTAATTCTACGAAGCTAATCTACGTCCCCACTACACGTTCCATGTCTGTCCATGTCTCCAATCCATTTCTAAATTCTATACTAAATTCCCCCTAACCCGTGTTACCAGGCCCCATAGAGGACTGCTCATGCCGCCATGAAGCCAGTCCATCTTATGCTAAACCCTTCCCCTAACTAATGCTCTTTTGCCCCCGACGAGGATGTTCGCTACATCCTGGCTGGGCTCCGTCTACTCGTGGCAAGGCTCAGTGAGCCTTATGTTTCCAGGGAGGCAGTTTACAGCATGCTCGTCCCTTTCGTAATGTCGCCTCGGAGAGTGGCGAGGGGGTGTTGGGGGCCGGCTAGTCCGGTCTGTCCGGGGCGGAGTTGGTGGTCTGGTGGGTCGGGGTCTCTCCCTGCATGGGGCCCTACACTCCCGTGACAGGAGGCCCATTCGATCACAGTTATAGCAACTAACCGGGTACGGTGCATGCCTCTGATATTCCGAATTGTACCCCCCTTCATTCTCAATTGGGGCATTTACCAATGGCCCACCACGTGTCCTCCTGCGATCCACCTGCCATGGTCCAGACCCTTCCAACCCGCGGTCGACCATGTCCCGGACCATTCCCTCTAGCTCCGCTCGGGTGCCAAGACCAGTCCCAGCTCCAGGCTCACGGCTGTCCACGGGACCCACCTGCTGGTCTGTTATCGCATGGTGTTCGGACCCTCTGGCCGGCGGTTTCACTGCCTCCCATCGGGCGACAGTGTCAGCCACCTTCTGGAGGTTTTCCGGCCGAAACGTCATCAGCAGGGCCCCCGTGCCGGTGCCCACAAGAGCCTGAATGAAATACTCCAGGGCAAGGTCTTCCTGGTGGGGCGCTGCCATGTTCGCATATGCTCCCTACTGCGCAGCGAATGTCATAAGCCAATTCCCCCATTTTCTGATGAGGTTGCCGTTTTCTCCCACTGAGCTGAGCTTTAACAAGCTCGCTCTGCTGCTCTACTTCAAATCGATTACTTAGGGCCAAACGGAGGTCTGCCAACATCATTGCTCCCGGGGGCATTGTGGTCAGGACCTCACCCACCGTGCCGCGCAGTGTCGCTAGGAGATGGATCCCACTCTCGTCGGTGCTCCAGCCATTACCCCTGGCCACGTGGTCAAATTGGGCCAAATATGCCCTCAGGTCGGTCTTCCCGTCGTACAGAGCTGGCGGCACCATCCGGCCTCCCTGGTTCCGAGCCCCAATCACCAGTACTTGTGGGAAAAATGCAGGGGCGGACCCTCCGCATTCTGGCGGTGCTCCACCCCCGCTGAACCCAAGCCACTCGCCCGGACAATTCGTCAACCCCGTCTGGGTCGATGCGCACCCTGCACCGTCTTGTGCACTCGACCATGCCACATTACTCGCACTCTGCACACACTCCGGCAAAATCATACTGGGGGCTTGTGTTAGGCCACGAGACCCCGGAGCCTCTGCCCCCCCCCCGCAAACTTGGCATGTACCCTTTCGCATCATGCCCCTGCTTCACCTCGCACAGCCTTACCTTTACTGGACCCACCTGGTCACGGTCTGCTTCGAGGGAGCGTATTCTCTCACTCTGTTCCTGAAGGAGGCCATTCTGATCCTTACATCGGGTCTCCAGACACTCCACAAGCTCCACCTTAATGTCCCTTACCTTCCCCTCTATCTGTGTTTGCTTCTCGTTTATTTAATGTGATTCATCTTTTACCTGTTCTATCTCCCTTTGTGTTTCTGTTAATTCCCCCTTTGCAATGCGAAAACCCTCCTTTGTCTCGTCCTCGTGTTTCTCTAATCGCTTCCCCAATTCTTGGCTCTTCGTCTCAACCTTCCGTCCCATCTCTTTCACCATTTTTGTCATTTCTTCGCGTCTCATTTTACACTCTTCCTTTACGGCCCCAAATTCCCCCATTTGCTTCCTGCTGGCCTTGTTTTAAATTTTGTATCGCGGTTGTGTTTTTCCTAATCTATACTTTTAATTGCCCCTGTCCCTTCTTTATTTCCTTCATCCCCTGTCCGAGTTTATCCACTTCACATCCATCCGTCGTTATTTTATCCGTCACTTCTTCCTTACCCGTCTTCATTGCGGTCCAAACACCTTCCACACTCTCTTTCAACTTGGTCATTTCTTCACGTACAGTACTGATCTCATCCGCCATTTTCTGGTCCATGTTTTTCATTTCGCCCTTTACCTCTGTCAGCTCTGCCTTCATTTCCTCCTGACCCGCCTTCAGCGTTTGCATATTCCCATTCAGTCGGTTTTCCATGTTTTGCATGTTCCCATTCAATCGGTTTTCCATGTTTTGCATATTCCCATTCATTCAGTTTTCCATGTTTTGCATATTCCCATTCATTCAGTTTTCCATGTTTTGCATATCACTCCTCTGTTGGTTTTGCCCCCATTCCATCATTCGTGTTAGTATCTCCACCATCTGGTTCATGTCAAATGGCTTTGGCGAAGCCGATCTGCTGTGATCGGGTATGGGTCCCATGGGGATTTAACGTGTTAAATAAAGTGGTGTAAGAGAGGGTGCATCAATGTTGGTAAACTTCCAATTCAATGCTTTTAAAACTTTTTTTTTGTATACCTTGTCAAGGCTCGGATGAGAGCTAACACACAACTCACAGCAAGGGGGCATGAGACAAGAGGGGCGGGAGTGGAAGGGACAAAACAGTTTGGAACAGACACATTAGGTGAACTGTGGAAGGGAGAGAGATGGGGATGGGACGGGGAACATGGCGAAGAGAAGATGGACATTACAGGGACTTTCAGGAAGGAAAGCAGGGGAATTGAAGGAAGTGGGCTTGGGTGGATTATCGGGGGTAGAAAAGATCTAGGATTTGGATGGGGGAAGATAAGAGGTGGTGGTGAACAGCTGTTTTGAAAGCCTGGAGGGAAGAATGGGAAAGAATAGAGTGAGGAAGTTTATTCCAAAGGCGGGAAAAAAGAGGAATGAAAGAGTGAAGATGAGCAGTGATTCGTGATTTTGGTAGTTTTACCAGAAGGGGGTTGTTGGCGGACCTTGAGCACCCTGTGGAAATGTGGTGGGGACAAATCGCAGAGAGAGCAGGGGGGGCAAGGCTGGAGAGGAGTCGGTAGAAGACAGAAAGACCACCGACCAACCTGCGGTGATTGAGTGAGAGGCCCAAAGACTCAGCTTCATTGCGGGAGATGCCGATGATCTTAAATGCCCTGGTTTCGATAGGGTGAAGCCGAGAAAGGTGGGAGGCAGGAGCACCAGCCCAGAGGGGAGAGCAGTACTCCATCAGGCTACGGACAAAAGCTTTGTAAGTGGTCAGGAGCTCAAGAGGGCCGAGGAAGGACTTAGCACGATGGAGAATTCCCAGTCGGCGACTGGCTTTTGAGGCGAGGTTGGAAATGTGACTTTCCCAGGAAAGGTCATGGCAGATAGTGAGACCCAGAAGCTTGAAAGAAAAGACTTCTTCCAGAGGATTGTTGAGAAAGTGGATTGGGGGGTTTTCTAAATGGTCCTTTCGAAGAGACATAGTGAGAGTGTGAGATCTGTCCGGATTGAAAGACATGTTCCACGTGTTGGACCAGTTTGTGATTTTATCCAGATCTGCAGTGAGCGAAGAAGTTGCTGCTTGCCGGTCTGAGGGATGAACTTATTTTATTTCAATTGAATAATATATATATATATATAAATTATATCTAAAAATATATATAAATATATATACAAGCCGGTAGGCGGATATGAGTAGTCGCCTACCCAATAGAACCTGACGCGATGGGCCCGTTCGATGGGGAATGACCTGAGGATTAAGCACAAGAAAATTCATGATTCTAGCTTCAAGGGTTTAATGCTGCAGATTGTTTTTTCATTAAAATACCCCCACATTTAGAGGTTTTTCCGCCGTTGCTTGGCAACGGAGGGGTCCATAGCAACGGTTCTTTCTCACACATAACGAGGACATACCATGAACCTCCCATACCAGTTTCATGTGTATCTGACTCATAGTCTCTGAGATATAACGAACTTCGTTTTTTTATTGTTTTCGACCAGGGTTCATTCAAAGTCTATCTTCTCCGACAGTTTTCATAGGATCCGGCTGGAAATGTTTGACAATATGGCTGAATGTACTGGCCACAGTCGCTCGTGGCCCGATTTTTGATTTTTGAAAAAATATATTTTTTAATGATTTTTCAAAAATTTCAAAGTCCCGTTGCTCGGCAACGGTGGTGTCCATAGCAACGGTTCTCATTTGCACACAACTATGTCATGGTATGAACCTACCAACTAAATTTCATCGAAATCGCCATTGTATTAACAGAGCACTGGTCCGAACAGACAGACAGACAAACCGGTAGGTGGACATAGGTAGTCGCCTACCCAATATAACCTGACACGATGGGCCCATTTGATGGTGAATGACCTGAGGATTAAGCACAAGAAAATTCATGATTCTAGCTTCAAGGGTTAATACTGCAGATTGTTTTTTCGTTAAAATACCCCCACATTTAGAGGTTTTTCGGCCTTTGCTAGGCAACGGCAGGGTCCATAGCAACGGTTCTTTCTCACACATAACTAGGACATACCATGAACCTACCATACCAGTTTCATGTATATCTGACTCATAGTCTCTGAGATATAACGAACTTCGTTTTTTTATTGTTTTCAACCAGGGTTCATTCAAAGTCTATCTTCTCCGACAGTTTTCATAGGATCCGGCTGGAAATTTTTGACAATATGGCTGAATGTACTGCCCACAGTCGCTCGTGGTCCGATTTTTGATTTTCGAAAAAATAATTTTTTTTATGATTTTTCAAAAATTTTAAAGTCCCTTTGCTAGGCAACGGTGGTGTCCATAGCAACGGTTCTCATTTGCACACAACTAGGTCATGGTATGAACCTACCAACCAAGTTTCATCGAAATCGCCATTGTATTAACTGAAATCGCCATTTTAAATACTAATAATAAGGGTAGAACAAATATCCCAAAAAAAATTTTTGGAAAAATTTTTTTTTTCGACTAGATCGACTACCCAACAGACACAGACAGACATATAGACGGAAAAACTTATAATAAGGGTAGAACAAATTTCAAAAAAAAAATTTTTTTTTCGACTGGATCGACTTCCCAATATATTTATATATATATGAACAATGGAGAACACAAATCGTATACTTTACATTTCCAAAAACCCTCAGGTTGTCAGTAATTGGGCAAAATATTGCACCATCTCGCAAGCAATGAGGGTGGAGTAACAGCGAGATTCAGACTGAATGGTGGCACCTAGTGATGCAACGACACAGCGAACTTCGTCCAAAAGATCTGTTTGTTCCATGAATCTTTTTCTCAAAGGTCATTCCAAAATCGTCAGTTTCCCCAAGAAGAGTTGCCAGAAGGTTTATCTCTGAACTGTTCCGTTTTACCAATCAGCTTCAGATGGTTGCCAGCACACCTGTTATTCAAAGTTCATGACCAATCCTAATGTAGATCATGCTCATGACAGCAAAGCAGGAGTTGAAACGACCCATCCCAAGTTCTTTTTCTCAAGACTGCAGAGGGTAAGGTGTTCTCTGAACTCTCTCAGTATTATTATTACTATTATCATTATAATTAATTATTATTATTGTAATTCATCTGCACATGTAGAATTGATTCGCAGCAGAACAGGATTCGAACAATAGAGCTGTCAGTCGTGAAACTGTTTCATGTGACGAAATCTCCCAGTATGATATTGGCTGTCCTAAATTGGTTGTGGATGTTAAGGGATGTCTAAAATGCGTATGATGAAGGTTATGCTATTCTTTCGTACCTTCGTATGAAGACCGTATGCTTGGGTCAGTTCCCAGTCAAATTACATGCATTGGCCATGTACTAGATAGAGTGGACGATGCAATGGCTGGCAGGATAGCCTGGGATAGAGGTCTGCACACTCGTCTTTGAGCTGTCGAACGTGAATTTGAATCTCGACCCAGCTGTAAACTGTCACCCTAATGTTTTGCTCAAAGGGAGAGGCATCAATGTGTGCACCATCCATCAGAAGGACGACGTTAAACTGGAGGACCCAGCCTTCTGCCAGAACTGGTCCTTGGTGAATGACAAAGGAGTCGGATTTTAAGAACAAGACGAGAAAAGTTCCCCTAATGATATATTAATGTGTAGGTAGAGCTCGACAGCTTTGGAGGGCAGTCGACCAAGGAGAAAGCAACACCATGACTCTAAAACCCTCAATGGCTTGTGGGTGAGCTGTTCGAGCAGACATGCGAAGAGAATGTACCCTCGACAGATAAACCGTTGCCTGGCATGTGACAGACGGTGTGCTGCAGTAATCTAACAGTTTCTGGCAGCCGCTACAGCTGCGCTGTGCTCCAAATATCTCAACTTAGTCCTGCCTTTGGGTTGTTGAAACTTCACCGAGAAAGGGACAGATGAGCCAAAGTCCATCTTCTCTATCCATCTTGTCCACCCCTTGCATTCTCTCCAACCACTTACAGTATGCCCCGACCATGGTTCACCCTGAGGAGACCAAGGATGTTTTTCATCAAGTGCTCTCCCATGTCTTACTGAACATCAAGTCCAGTGAGAGGGTCATCTTCTGTGAGAGAGAGGACCAGGTCTAGTTCTTCATTCAACTTCAAGAGACACCCTCAGTCGGGACACCCGCATCAACTGAATAATGTATCGACAGGGCATAATGATCTGAAGGATATTTGGCATACCCGTGCGATGCACAGCACAGGTTAATACTCAGACAATGTGCTTGTATGTATGTAAACCCAAATCGATTTTAAAAAGGTTCATCACACGACATATAATGGTGTGTGCCGCAGCTCACTGTGAACAACACAAGTGATCTCACCAAGTGTGATCACTTCCATGAGACATCATGAAATCTCTTTTGTAACACACCAAATGCAAGTATCTGGAACCATTTCAGAAATGATCTCTACTCTTCCACTCAATCGTCTTTTGGCAAGGACTTGTGCAAAGCGCTCCACTGGCTTTCAGCATCTCATCAGGCCATGGCTCCAGTGGTTAACATTATGTGAAAGGCTAATTTAGCATACTCAACCAAACAAAATTGAACACTAAAGGCACATCTAGGCTTCCAAGATAAGCTGTTGAGAAGGACTCTCACTGATCTCTCCAAAAGTCCTGGATTGAACACTCTGTGAATGAGTAAAAAACGAGTACTGAGTGTTTTTTTTCTGCTGGAAGATGCACAGCACAACCATTTGTCAGCAGAGTATACGTGCAAAGCCATCCTTGAGGGACTTGGCCTGTTGAAAAATAAATCACGTCCCACTCGTGCAGGCAGTTCCATAATCACAGGTCAGATCAAGCAAACAGAATGTTGCATTGAGCACTTCCAAGTCTCCCTCCATCTTAGCCTTCAACTCTGCTTTTGGTGGTCCCAGCATCTCTACTGTTCCTTTTGACCTGTTACGTCCTGATCTGTCGAGTGTACTCGCTCTTCCATGAGCTTCGACTATGTATACAAAAAAGGTGAATACGGATGTCTTTAATTACAACCCAAGGTTGCCAGTTATGCATGATCTTCATAAGGTAACAACCATGAAGGAGCTCATTTGTGCGATCAAGGTACTCTAATCTGGACGTACCGCAGGAAAAGATCAGATTTCTCCTGATATTCTGAAACTCAGTGGCCCTGCAGTTGTAAACGAGTTTTAGAAGCTCCTGACTGTTGATTAGCTTGAAGGCCATGTCCCACAAATTTTCATGGATCTGTGAGTCATCACAAAATAAGGGTGACCATTTGTGAATATAATAATTTTGTGGGAATCTCTCTTCTTAATGTTTCATGGAAAGCTGTGGTCCATGTTCTTCTGAATCATCTCACGGTTATCGCAAATCAAGTGTACCTTGAGTGACAGTGTAGGTTTCATGCAGGATAGTCCATCATTGATGTGATTTTGCTCTGAGAAGGCTTCAGGAGAAATCTCATGAGCAGCGCATGAGCGTACATCGCCTTCGTTGATTTAGTAAAAGCATTTTATCGATTCGGCTGATTTTGTTTCCTCCAGTTCTTGGAAATGATCCGCTGTCCTTCAAAACTCCAGTCTGATTCGTTCATTTCACGATGGCATGCAGGCTGTGTTGCAATGAGATGGTGTTTTATCAGAGTTTCCAAATTAAGGGATGTATGAAACAGGTATATGTGTTCACCGCAACATGCTTTGGCATCTTTTCTTATAGAGAGCTCATTCGTGAGGACCACTATTGTGTGCTATTACTTTCCAAACCAGATGGTGGTTTGCTCAACTCAACGGGGATGTGTGCCAAGACCAAAGTATGCCAGTTGAAAACCCAGAAGCTTCTATACCCCGATAATATCTCGTCTAAGGCGATGCTGAAGTCCAACAACTGTTTGACAACCTTTCATTAGCCTGCAGCAATTTCTGAGTTACCATCAGCCTGAAAAGGTCTGTCGCCATGGCACCAGGATCTGATGAGACTCCTGAGGTCTAAATAAATACAATTGTTCCTGCTTGTTAGTCAAAGATAAGTACTGACACCTGGGATCAACAATGACCAGCAGCTTGGATATTGACAGCTGGACATGCATAACGGAAAGGCAGCTATGACTTTTGGTCACCCGACTGATCATGTTTGGTCTGACAGCACACTGACAGTTGTTACCAAGAAGGCTGTCTATCGCACCTGCATCTTAAACATTCTTCGATACAGTATATGGCACTGAAAGATGAGCATGCGATGTTCGACAGGCGGTTGGACGAGGTACTCTAGAGTCTAGAGTCTATTTAATGCAAATGTTAACGAGAAAGTTCATAGAATACATAACCATGCACAGTCTTGAGAAACAAGGAGATGGGCAGGACATGCAGGCGGCAAATTTGATTGGTCGAGATGATGTAAAATGCCATAATATTTTTTCCAAGTACTGCTAAACGGAAAGGTTTTTGAAAGTGTCAATGAAGCGATTTGTGTTCTACAGTGTTCAAGTATTTAATTTCATTGAAATAAAACAAATATTTTAAAGGTTGTAGAAAAAACAATTTGGAAGTTTACCGCTGTTGGTGCAGCATCTTGTTCACCACCTTATTTGAAGCATTATATTAGTTCTTTGTGCCTGTTGTTTGTGTCCTTTATGACGTCCTAAAAAACACTAAGTTTCCTGTCTGGAATGATTTTCAATTCTGTTTGAATGCCAGGCAGGCAGGGTAAAAAATTATCTCATTCCTCTCTGTGCATGCGCAAAATTCAGAGCTAAAGTTCTGCTAAACTGCAGGTTTGTTTTCAAATTAATGTTCTGATTCATGCTCAAAATATATTTCACTTAAATTAAGTTGTTCCTCCATCATAAACTGATGTTTGTAGACAGACAGACAGACAGACAAAGTGAACCAATTGCTTTACCCCACTTTTCACTTTGCGTGCACAGGGTAATACAAACTATTCTTTTATTTACAAAAACTTCACAACTAATAATTGTTTTTTGAACAATAACATCACTGCACATGTGGAGTCAATCCTTGTGCATAATTTGTGAAAATTTATGACACCTGCAGGTTTACTTAACTGTATTGTAAAATGTACGCAGGTTGTCTTTAGTGGCCAGGTGTTGATAAGCCTTCAAAAATGATGGTTGCATGTGTCAAATAGGCTTGATCAGTGCTAGATTTCGGTGGCATGAGACATTTTGATCGAGGAATTCAATTATGATTCGAAATAATATTGTAGAATCGGCTTGACGTGATCTTACAATGAATAATACGTCACGTTGTACCTGCCTCCACGTAGGACGCAACTTTTTATGTTTACGAACAGTTGCAATTCTTCCGATCTCGAACGTACAAGTTGATTTGGTGATTGTCTATAACCGAGTCATAGTTTGACAGGATGACCTAGAAGTATGGACACTCGCATCCTTAAAAGCAGCTTGGGTTGGAATCCCGACCCAACTATAAACTGTCATCCCCGTGCTTCACAGGTGGGGTGATTCATCAATGTGTGTGCCGTCCCTCGGATGGACGTTAAACTGGGTGTCCTGTCTGCCATTAGTTGGTGGATGTTAAAGACCCACGGTGTCCTTCGCTAAGAGAAGGCGAGCAATTGCCGGCACCCTGAACCAATTACAAATTCCTGCCCTGACTAACTGTGTTGGAGTGGTGACCCAACCGGGATTGTAAACCTTACCAAGAAACAGTTTCGGCAGCAGCACCACTCTGCACAGAGCATCATGGTACATGAACGAGCGAACATGCACACATGATACATCCATACATAACGATAGTGGAACTCCAACATTGTTTCAATGATTGCGATTGCGCTTTAGCGGATGCTTCGGCAACAAAGTGTCGATGCACACAGACACGAATGTTCGTAAAAAGACAGACAGTTGACGGTTCATAACGGACTGGGAGTAATTGTGACAACCTTAACCTGACCGTTGTCTCTGGTTGGTTTCACTGGCACAATGTTCCAATTCGCGGCCTGTCACTCTTATCCTGAATGAAGTCGGTTTTGGTCAGTGTGGACAACAGCCTGTGACCAAACCATCATCTGCTTTACAAAAGCCTGTTTATTGCTTGGTGAAATGTTCCGGTGTGAAAACTCGCTCCATTGACAATAACAATGGCCAGCATTAGGGCTTCTAATGCTGTTTTAATTAAAGGATCTATTTAGTCAAACTTGACTTCTTTCTGTTGGGAAACTCTTCAGGATCTGCCGGGGAAGGCGCATAATGGTGGAGTGTAAAACTAATTGCATGGGTTTGTAATTGACTCGTTCTTGCGCGATCTCAGACAGACCAATAACGTCGTCTGCACAGTTGTCCCACACGGCAGTGGCCCAGCGGGGCCAAACTGAACTGTTGCATTATCCGGACTAAACCCCTTCCATTCAGCGCCGGGGCCCTAATTCTATTAGTATGAGACGCGCTCAAGAATGCAGTTAATATTAAGGGCTAACAATGCGTAGGGCTGCAGCTTGAAGGAATTAAAGCCGGTGCTAAAAATGCTTGGGTTGGACTCCTCGCTGCTTTGTGGCCGCGGATCGCCAGGCTCCGGAGCGTTACCACGCTCTCCGTGCACCCGACGGCGGGGTGGTGCTCGGCCGGCGCGCCCGCAAGGCCTTGGGAGAGAAAAGACCGCCCTGCGAGCTGCGGCACAAACAAGACCATTAGCCCGCCGCGGGCTGCTGGGCGACAAAGGGCCTCTAGCTCGGGGAGGCAATGACCTCGCCCGGCTTGGACCACAATGGTTCGCCCGAGCTTTGTGCGTGACCGCATCGCTCCGCAAACGCGCACAAGCGGCGTGGGGTTTTTTTTCCTTGCCAAAAGGTGGATTGTTAGACTTGAGTTTTTTGTTTGAATCATAAGAAGAAGAAGAAAAAAGGAGTGTTGCTAACACCGGCTATTGTGGTGCTTTTCCGAAGCCTTTTCAGAGCATCGCAAATGCTTTCGGCGATTCCGCATCCGATGACGCTCGATTGAGCGAGCACAGAGCACGCTGTCCACATCGGGAATATGTCATGGGGCCATATTGCACGAGAAATAAGTAAAGACATGAATAAACAAACAAGAGCGAGAATTACTTTACAACACATGTCCCCTACCAATGTGATATTTTCAAAGTCAAAAAGTGCATAACACTGTGAAAAATTGACGAAACGTCCTGAAACTCGAACTTCTGTAACTTATCGTAATAAAGCCATGTACCAAGTTTCAGTTGAATATGTTAAGGGGTATGGGAAAAGTCGTCTGAAAAACCACAGGTGAGACAGATAAACGGACGGACAGACGGACAGATGGTGAGCAAACCTATAGTCCCCTCCGGTGAAACCTGTCAGGGACGAATACATGGTACCTGTGGGGTTGTGATTGGGTGGCTGGCAGTATCACAGGCAGTGGACTGTTTGAGCACCCAGACAATAATGGAGACAATCAGCATAAAACGCTGGACCAGGAAGACGTGAGTGGTTGACGTTACACTGGACATCAGACGTTGATGAACTTTAATTGACATTTCAACTCCTTGTGTGGAATTTTAACTCTCAATCGAGTTGGGCTGCATGGATGGAGAATAATCATAGCTTTGTATATATGTAAAGTAAATCCTGTATTGCATATAAATGATTGGCCTAGATGGGCCACCTGCTTTATCAGGCGAAAGAGGTCATCGCGTGTCGATACCTTTTTACTGCGTTCAGTAACCGCTCACGGAGCATGAAGACACGTCAGTTTATTGATTTTAGATTGACCATTATTGAGGAATTTGATGACATATCTGAAACACCTTTAATTGATCATATGTATCTGTATACAAAATATCGGCTCATGCAGAAGAGTGATGTGACAAAGGGTAGAAGCACATTCTGGCAATGGGACACAACAACATATGGGCGCAATAATCATGGGAATGGATGAACAGAAGAGAGTTAAGCAACGACTTGCAAATAAATTGGGAAGGTTAGAGGAGGGTTAACGAGGTTATGAAAGATCACGAGTCGTGATGGAGGATAACCTGAGATGCTGGTGGTTTCATGTCAACTAGAAATCCTGGAAGGATGCAAAAAACTGAGGAGGGAGGTTCAACAAGTGGGATAAGTAGGGAAGTACAAAGGATTTAAGGTGAGCTACAGTTTTGGGAGTTTTCCAAGTAGAGGGTTGCTTGAAAATTGCATGCGAAGAGCTGAGGGATGAAAGGAGAGTCAATGGAGAAAACAGAGATCACCAACCTGTCTGCGATGAGAGAGCAGCAGGCCTTGTACTTCTGCCTGTTTATGGGAGATACCAATGATGTTGAGAACTTTGGATTCCACACCATCCCGGAGAACAGATGTGAAGCGGGAGGCACCAGCCCATATGGGAGAGCAGTATTCCATTTTGTTTTAGACAAAGGTCTTTAAGACTGGGAGATGTTCATATTTACCAAGGAAGAATTTGGCATGATGGAAGAGATGCAGTATATGCTTGCTTGCTTCAGGGGCCATCCTTGATATATTGTCAGCACTAGAAAGGCTGTTTCTAATGAGACCCAGGGGTTTCTGGTGAGACCCAGAGGTTTGTGGTGAGACCCAGAGGTTCAAAAGACTATCCTAGTGGTTCATTGTGAAATTGGTTTAATTTGAGGATCTTTCCAGAGAGACTGGGTGAGCATGTGAGATATTGCTTGAATTGAATGATACACTAATGAGCCAAAACATTATGACCACTGACAGGTGAAGGGAATAACATTGATTATCTTGTTACAATGGCACCTGTCAACGGGTCGAATATATTGAGCAGCAAGTGAACAGTCAGTTCTTGAAGTTGATGTGTTGGATGCAGGAGAAATGGGCAGGAGTAAAGACCTGAGCGACTTTGACAATACAAGGGCCAAATTGTTATGGTCAGACGACTGAGTCAGAGCATCTCTGAAACGGCAAGGCTTGTGGGGTACTCCCGGTCAGCAATGGTGAGTACCTAACGACAATGGTCCAAAGAGGGAAAACCACAAACTGGTGACAGGGTGTTGGGCGCCCAAGGCTCATCGATGTGCGAGGGCAACAAACGCTATCCTGTCTGGTCCGAACTGACAGAAGGTCTATTGCAGCACAAGTCACAGAAAATTTTAATGGTGGTCACGGGAGGAATGTGTCACAATCCACAGTGCATCGCACCCTGCTGCGTGTGGGGCTGCGTAGCCGCAGACCGGTCAAGGTGACCATGATGACCCGTATCCACCGTCGAAAGTGCCTACAATGGGTACTCGAGCATTGGAACTGGACCTTGGAGCAGTGGAAGAAGGTCGCCTGGTCCGATGAGTCCTGTTTTCTTTTAGATCACGTGGATGGCCGTGTCCGTGTGTGCCATTTACCTGGAGAAGTGATGGCACCTGGATGCACTGTGGGAAGACGACAAGCCGGTGGAGGGAGTGTGATGCTCTAGGCAATGTTCTGCTGGGAAACCCTGGGTCCGGCCATTCATGTGGACGTCAATTTGACACGTGTCACCTACCGAAACATCGTTTAAGACCAGGTACACGCCTTCATCACAATGGTATTCCCTGGTGGCAGTGGCCTCTTTCAGCAGGATAATGCGCCCTGCTACACTGCACACATTGTTTAGGACTGGTTTGAGGAACATGATGAAGTGTTCAAGGTGTTGCCTTGGCTTCCAAATTCTCCAGATCTCAATCCGATTGAGCATCTGTGGGATGTGCTGGACCGACAAGTCCGATCCACGGCGGCTCCACCTCGCAACTTACCGGACTTGAAGGATCTGCTGCTAATGTTTTGGTGCCAGATACCACAGGACACCTTCAGGGGTCTTGTAGAGTCCATGCCTCGGCGGGTCGGCGCTGTTTTGGTGGCACATGGAGGACCAACAGCATATTAGGCAGGTGATCATAATGTTTTGGCTCATCAGTGTATATTCCAAGAGGCTGACCAGAAGCACCACATCCATTCCAGATTTTTAACCTCCGCCATCGAAGATCGGAGGTTACTGTTTTCACCCCTTTCTGGTTGTTTGTTTGTTTGTTTGTGAACAGTATTGCGGAAAAACTCCTCGACGGATTTCGACGAAACTTGGTGGGGGGATTAGGTATGGTCCAAGGACCATGCCATTAGATTTTGGACTCGGTCCAAAATCCAATATGGCCACTATGGCGGCCATTTTGAAAAAATATTTGAATTTTTTTTTTTTGCATTTCTACACGTTTTAAGTGATTTCAACCACCCCCCCCCCCCAAAAAAAAATGTCGGAGAAAAGAACTATAACTGTCAGCACTGTTGACGTCATATTTAATGAATAAGATATAAGGTTTACTTGAGTGACCCAGCAGTATTGGCGTCTGAGGTTTTGCAGTCTACCGAGTACTCCCCCTCTAGTTCTCACTGTATTGCTGGATAGTTTTCACAAGGGCACACGTGTTTTACCAATATTCTACAACTAGTATCTCCCCCTCAAGTGAAAACATAACCCTCACCTCCATTCATTCATTCCCCTAATTATCCTCTGGCATAATGGAACTGACTTCTTGAGTCTGTTGTCTCATATTCTCCCCTCTAAGATATCAAAGTCTGCTCATGCCCACCACCATCTGACCGTCTCTCCCGTTTCTACCTCCATGCTTTACCACTACACCTGCCGAGATCCTGACTCCTTTCATTTGCAATTCACGTCCTCGTGCTACTATGCATACCTACGCTGTCGTATATGCTCCCAGTGTATCCCCTCCACCCACATCTTATGTGTTGACCTTTGACCCCTGTTGTAGTTGTACTCTTCCATGAGTCTCGCCACCTGTATTTCAAAGCATTCTTTGAGAAAGTCATCGTCCCCTCGGGAGCATTGTTCACTCTCTCAGCTGATGGACAAGGTACACCATGTAGGTATTGATAAGTACCCATTTTCCTGCTGCTTCCATACATTCTTTCTGTTTTTGTTAAGCAACACAAGAATGCCATTGTGGACACCAAAGGTGCTCAGATGTTGGCCTATTTCAGGTTCATTTTATTTATTTGCATAGCCAGCCGGTGCTAATACGAGCATCCCTTTTCTTCCCAGGTCAGCTTGAGGATCGGTTCAGACTCCTTTGTTTCTTTTTGCATACCCCTTGAGGTGTAGGAAGAAAGTGCAGCGATTTGTCGGCAGGTTTTGAAGTTTAAACTTCGTTTCAAAGCACGTGGCTTCAAAGAGTTGCCATCTCAGTTCATTCAACGTCACGGTGGCGGATCATAGTTTATATACCATTAAGGGCCTATGTTACGGTCTCCATTAAGTAAGCCAAACAAGATGCGATCTTATACCTTGCCATAAGGTCGCTCAATACACGATGAGATGTGGAAGGGAAAGTTGCACCAATGCCATTTGAGCGGTCCATGAGCCTTGATGAATTCATTCTATTTTCCTTTCCTGTTTGTTACTTGGAAAGAGGAAGAAAGATCCCAGAGGATGACGATCTCTCTCTCTCTCTCTCTCTCTCTCTCTCTCTCTCTCTCTCTCTCTCTCTCTCTCTCTCTCTCTCTCTCTCTGTCTCTGTCTCTCTCTCTCTCTTTCTCTTTCTCTTTCTCTTTCTCTTTCTCTTTCTCTTTCTCTTTCTCTTTCTCTTTCTCTTTCTCTTTCTCTTTCTCTTTCTCTTTCTCTTTCTCTCTCTCTCTGCGTCTCTCTCTCTCTCTCCGTCTCTCTCTCTGTCTGTCTCTCTGTGTCTCTCTGTGTCTCTCTCTCTCTCTCTCTCTCTCTCTCTCTCTCTCTCTCTCTCTCTCTCTCTCTGTCTCTGTCTCTGTGTCTGACTCTTTCTCTGCATCTGCCTCTGTCTCTGTCTCTCTCTGTCTCTCTCTGTCTCTCTCTGTCTCTCTCTCTCTCTGTCTGTCTCTGTGTGTGTGTCTCTCTCTCTCTCTCTCTCTCTCTCTCTCTCTCTCTCTCTCTCTCTCTCTGTCTCTGTGTCTGTCTCTCTGTCTCTCTCTGTGTCTGTGGCTCTCTCTCTCTCTCTCTCTCTCTCTCTCTCTCTCTCTCTCTCTCTCTCTCTCTCTCTCTCTCTCTCTCTCTCTCTCTCTCTCTCTCTCTCTCTCTCTCTCTCTCTCTCTCTCTCTCTCTCTCTCTCTCTCTCTCTCTCTCTCTCTGTCTCTCTCTCTCTCTGTCTCCCTCTCTCTCTGTCTCCCTTTCTCTCTGTCTCTCTCTCTCTCTCTGTCTCTCTCTCTCTCTCTCTCTGTCTCTCTCTCTCTCTCTGTGTCTCTCTCTCTCTCTCTCTGTGTCTCTCTCTCTCTCTCTCTCTCTCTGTGTCTCTCTCTCTCTCTCTCTCTCTCTCTCTCTCTCTCTCTCTCTGTGTCTCTCTCTCTCTCTCTCTGTCTCTCTCTCTCTGTGTCTCTCTCTCTCTCTCTCTCTCTCTCTCTCTCTCTCTCTCTCTCTCTCTCAGTCTCTCAGTCTCTCTCTCCCTGTCTCTCTCTGTCTCTCTCTCTCTCTCTCTCTCTCTCTCTCTCTCTCTCTCTCTCTCTCTCTCTCTCTCTCTCTCTCTCTCTCTCTCTGTGTCTCTCTCTCTCTCTCTCTCTCTCTCTCTCTCTCTCTCTCTCTCTCTCTCTCTCTCTCTCTCTCTCTCTCTCTCTCTCTGTCTCTCTCTCTCTCTCTCTCTCTCTCTCTCTCTCTCTCTCTCTCTCTCTCTCTCTCTCTCTCTCTCTCTCTCTCTCTCTCTCTCTGTGTCTCTCTCTCTCTCTCTCTCTCTCTCTCTCTCTCTCTCTCTCTCTCTCTCTCTCTCTCTCTCTCTCTCTCTCTCTCTCTCTCTCTCTCTCTCTCTCTGTGTCTGTCTCTCTGTCTCTCTCTGTGTCTGTGGCTCTCTCTCTCTCTCTCTCTCTCTCTCTCTCTCTCTCTCTCTCTCTCTCTCTCTCTCTCTCTCTCTCTCTCCATCGTACTATAGACCAAACAACATACGGCCATGAACTCACCGGAGTAAGCTTTTTGCTGAGGCTAAGTTCACCCAAAAGATGCAAAGATAAATGATTTGAAATAGAAAACAAATAAACTGAACTAAGCAATGAACTTTGTCTCGTTTACGCCACATTTTTCAGATGATGTGTACATGAATATAGGATGTAAAAGGCAGCACTTATATCGATCTGAGTTTGTTATCTTCTTATTGTCAAACATTTAATTCCTTTCTGTAGGAGGGTTTATGTTGCTCAGGTTTAAGTCACTTGTCAAGCAGACCACACAGGCTGCCTTGTCTTCAAAGACAAATTGCCTAATTAGTAATAAAACACTTGTGGTTATAGCAATTAAGAATAATAACGCACTGAACATATATTATCTGATCTTTCTCAAAGAATGTTTGTTTCACAGCATCAAAGAGACAACGACACGGTGTGCCTCGCCGGTTTCCATGGGGACTTGGACAGATGATGTTAAGGATGGACACGAGTCGGGGTGTCATGGTGCTACCTCGTCATTGAGACATCAGTGCCCACAGGCAGGCACGGTTGGCACGCCATGTGGCTCCGTGGGAGCGCCATCGCGTGCTTTTGCCTCCGCCAAGCGGTCATGTAGACAGGTCGGGTCTTTCCTGTACGTACGACCTCGGGCGTGACGTGGGCAGGAAAGGGGCTCGGAGAGGGGAGGGGGTATGGTTGGGGGTTTCTGTGCTGCAGTCACATACTTTGTGCTCTCTTTTGCAGGATGCAAACACAGTCTCGTTCCCATACACTGGTAGATGTTGATTGGGGTCTTACCTATAAAATCGTCATGTGCTCCCATGTGGTGATACTTGCCGATGAGTACATGATCTCCAGCATCTATCAGGGGACGACAAAGTGTCATTGAGAAAGTGTGGCGATCACAAGAAGATTGAAAGCTACAAGAGTGTGGTTTTGCCTGAGAACAAAGGCTCAGAGATCTTTCATTTCAACCACAGAGTGACCTCAACAATGACTGAACTCGACACATTCTCCAATTCTTTCGGGCCATAAAGTACTCAGGGGAAGAAGCGGGGGTGCAAGGTGGGTTCAACTGAAACACATACCTTTCAAAGACCATGAGACCTTTTCCCTCTCCTCCACGACCCTTCGCAGCCATCATGGCTCGGCGAATGTGCCCTGATTGTACAGTCACAGTTGAAGGCCAATCTGCAGTCCAAACATTTGACCACTGAGCTTTTGTTCTCAGACAAAAGCTCAGGTTTGTTGTGCTTTTGTGTTTTTTACCATCTTTGCATCTTTGTGCATCTCCAATCTGTGACTTGCAGCTTCGTGCAATACCATTAAAGGGAGGCTGCATCGTATAAGGTCCACGGTATGTTGTCGGCGACGATAGGCTGGCTGTCATGTCTACAGAATATGGAACTTTGACGTCCGATGACTGACCTTTGAATCGATATACTGGCCAGACGAGTCAAATGCAGTGTACCCACTTACCTCATTAGCACCCTTTCTAGTCCATAAAGGCTGCCACAGCCCCATGCTGTGACACCATCAAGGGTCGACCTCCAACGGGAGGTCAGATCATATACTATGCAAGGCGACACACGAGGGCTGAGCAAGTCAAGGTAACTTTTATTGATCAACGAGCTAGTTGTATTCCTCAATAATATATTCTACAAAAAATATCAACTTGGAGTACCAATGATGTGGCATCTTCATGACGTCATCAGCTGCTCTTGATAGATTCGACCTGATCCCATTTGGTGGCATTTCTTCACTGATGGTCCTGAATATTAATGAAGATGTGTTGATCACCCTTTTGAAGCATTATCAACTCTGAGTTTTTCTTCAGCATTAAGCTTAAAAACTGGTCAAACACCAAGGCCTGGAAATATTTTAAAGCACGAGCTAATAACAAGTTGCGTACTTGGCTCACTCACCTCGAGATATTTCACATGGGGCACTGTATTTTACACTAAATGCAAGAAGTACACCACGTGAGAATGGATACAATTGAAGTGGTCCATAGGATGATGATTGGTGAAGACGTTTGCCTAAGTTTGTTTAAATTCTTCCCTTGAACCCATTCATTACTTAAACATTTTCTCTTTCCACCCTCCCTTGCCACCATCTTTCCCCTTGCAGTGGAGGTTGCAACAGGGGCTTACTGAAGCTCAGCGTCTGTTTGTGAGGGAGGTGTTGCTGTAAGGCCCGTCGCAAAGATAGCGATAAGTGATGTGTGTTTAATCCCAGCAACCCGCTGTGTTTACGACAAGATGGCCGCTGTTTACGCTCACTCTGTGCTCATTTCAACTCACTCAGCGAGTCCTATCCACACCCGTCTTCATATTTATACTGATTAACACTTACCATTTACAATCGCTCGTGACATCCACAGAGTGCGGAAATAGTTAAGGTTCTTTGTCTCTCACAAAACGTAAACAAAATGAAACAGTGTAGATTCCACTTTTAGCTTCCATTGATTTGAACCTTTGGTGACTCCATGTGATCTCATGCTGAAATCCATGTCACCTTCAAAAATCAGCTTTTTATTTGGACACTTGTCCTTTGTATCCACAATTTTACAAAAGAGGGGGAATGAAAATTAATAAACATCTTGATATAATGGAGCAATGCATATGTAATTGGTTATAAATATATAAATAAATTATATACACACATAGTATATGAAAAACAAAGATCCACTGTGAATGGAAGGAATAGCTAATTCGTTCTCACCTCATCAACTAACCCCAAGTGGCTAGGATTTTATCAATAAATCAACTCCTCCAATGCTCTTTGAGCCGCAGAAGCTGCATAAAGCAACTATGCGAGTCCTCCCAAGGTAAGCCCTGCATATTTCTGTTTGCGCTATCACTGATGATTTGCCAAGAAGTGATAAAAACCAGTCTGGCAGCTGAAGTGGTGTGTAGCATTGGGATTCTCATTTATGTACTATTTGTGAATATCTTCACAGTTGTGGAGGAATTCTGGGAAGGATTTGAAACAGCAAAGGGCTTACCTTGGGTTGCCTCTCATGGTTGATTTATGCAGATTCTTCGGCGAGAAGAGCATGGGAGGAGTCGACATATACAGTATGTATGTGGATATATATATATATATATATATATATATATATATATATACATATTTATATATACATATTTATATATATATATATATATATATATATATGTATATATATACATATTGATATATATATATATATATATATATATAAATATATATATATATATATATATATATACATATATAAACAAAGTATATATAAATAAATGTATATATGTATATATACATAATGTATATATAAATAAATGTATATATGTATATATATATTGTTGCAGGCCAGGGGTCTGGCGGAGAACGACCACTAGGTGGGGAAAACTAAGTCGATTCCCACCAGACTCCCCGGAATTGTAGGCCGTCGCTCACGGATAATTCCGTGACGCGGCGGGTCACTTAACTGACCGTGGACGCAAATACCTCAACCGCGTGGCGTAGGGTCCTCCTGTCTAGAAACAAGTTACCTAATTAACCACACAGTTTTGATTACCGGAGAACCACACCCTCGGTACGCCTTGTCCAAAACGGATCACTCGACCAACTACCGACTACCTTTTCGGATCGGATGCAGTCGAGCGGCACTGCCCAGGACGTACCGGCTCGAAGGAACAGATTATCGGGAATAAAGATTCGAAAAACTAAACTCGGATTCGAACCATGCTGGACCAATGGAGGAAAAGACAAAGACGAGCTGGGAACATTTCTACAATTATTTATTTGCAATTAAGCGAGGAAAAGCATCTGGCACAACAAAAAGGTTTATTCAGTATGTTAAGCAGGGGAAAGATGAGAGAGGTGTTGGTGCGGCAATTTTATAAGCAACTTACAAAAGCAGACACAGTGCAGACTTGACGCAAGAATAATAAAAGCAACAATCACAACAATAAAGATCTTTCACAGGCTTATCTAATGGAAAGGCGCCAACACACTCAGACACACACTCAGACAGAATAAACCCAATGAAAAGAAAAAGGGACCTTTTGCAGCCAGGAAGGGAGGGATTTGGGGTCACAGTTTTTGGTACCTGAGCATTTTGAGGGAGGGGATGCTCAGTGGTGCGGCACCCGACAAGGGCTGCGCAGTTCGGTCCACCGCCACACGTGTGGTAGTCGTGTGTGGCGGAGTCCAAAGAGGCAAGGGATGAGCAGTGGGCAGGACCAGATGAGAGGCTTGGTCGAGGTCCTTCGCATCCACCAACTCCGACTTCTCCCTTTCAAAAACCAACCGCGACCTTTCAAATCCAACGACAACCCTCCCTCGCATTCCACTCTACCTCCTGAAGCAGATATTATGGACAACCGACTGAAGTACAACACAATGACTGGGAGATCGCAGGTATAGTACGAGAGGGCAGAATCTTATATATTATTTCCGAGTTTGTGGTTTCGTGTCGCGCTATCTTCGACTTTGTTCTGCGCTCGAGTAACGTGATATTCGGCTTACATTATCTCAAAGACCATCTGAGGTGCATGGTACAAAAAAATTAAATAAAATGGTTATGAAACCGTGAAATCGTGCCAAAAACGGTTACTGCATTTTTCTCAAACACATCCACCCCAACATGTCACGCAGTGCGCGGGTTATGCTCGTGAAGTCATTGCTGCTGTGTTTTTAGCCAGGTCTCACGTGGCAAACGCTGGCTCTAATAGAGCTTCTTCTTCTTCTTCTTCTTCTTCTTCTTCTTCTTCTTCTTCTTCTTCTTCTTCTTCTTCTTCTTCTTCTTCTTCTTCTTCTTCTTCTTCTTCTTCTTCTTCTTCTACCTTTAGGATGCGGCTCTTGGACACATTTGTCCTTGTTGTTGCTGCTGTGGATGCACCTTTTGTCACACTCACAGTGTTTTCCACTCTCCTCTCGGCACACGACGAAATAGCCGCCTGATTCTTGTATTCATGCTGAGGAAAATTGGCGGCGTGCTGACCAAGACGCTGGCCATTGACTCTTGGTTGGTCGTGAAAGACGGACTTCGAAGCCTCAAGTAAATCACTGAAGGGAGCGGCGACGTTCGACAGACAGCGGGATTGGGAAGCGCGGCCAACGAAGAAGCTACACCGCGGTTCAGGAGCCCTGACGTCGAATATTTCCTCACAACTTGCTCGGCGCCATTTTGGGGGTGATTTCCCGCACGTTGACGACTCCGTTCGATCGTCAAGTCCAAAAAGATCGCCTGGACTCGGGTAAGTGAAGGAATGAAAAGGGATTTCCTTATTTTCTTTATTTTATATGACCCCTCGTGTGTGTGTGTGTGTGTGTGTGTGTGTGTGTGTGTGTGTGTGTGTGTGTGTGTGTGTGTGTGTGTGTGTGTGTGTGTGTGTGTGTGTGTGTGTGTGTGTGTGTGTGTGTGTGTGTGTGTGTGTGTCTGAGTGCGGAGGCTCCTCTCAATTAGATTTAGGTTACCTCACCCTCACGTCTTGATTCATTTTCATTATAATGATTGATTTTCTGTTTAACAAATCATTATTTATCTAATTTGCTCGTGTCCGTGGATCTGTTGTGGGTTCGAAAGTAAAACCCCAGTGCTGTGTGCGCTACCGTCCTGGTGAAGCGCCGAGCATTTATTTCCCGCACGCGTCAAAATCACTGAGAATCTCAGAAGCCTCGAAGGGAGAACTGTCGAGCCAATCATCCAGGAAGGGTCAAATCCCCTGGACACGACGATATGCTATGCTTTATCACTCTCACACACGCACACGCACACGCACACGCACACACGTTATTGGCCGATATCGGCATTTTTTGGGGGTATCGGTATGTTGGAGTCAGTGTGATTACCAAGTACAGTACTTATTGTATACAACCCAGAAACCTTGAGCAGCTTTCACCGTGAAAAAGTTGCAAAAACAGTCCCGCGTGCGCCATAATCTCCAAGGATCTCGGCTATTGTGCCGCCACACTGTGCCGGTTGACTAGTCATGGGTATTCATGGTTGTCGCTTCCTGTGGCTCCGCCTACTGAGAGCCAAGATATGCCGCCGCCACACTGTGCCGGTTGACGAGTCATGGGTATTCATGGTTGTTGCTTCCCTGTGGCTCCGCCTACCGAGAGCCAAGATATGCCGCCGCCACACTGTGCCGGTTGACGAGTCATGGGTATTCATGGTTGTCGCTTCCCTGTGGCTCCGCCTACCGAGAGCCAAGATATGCTGCCGCCACACTGTGCCGGTTGATTAGTCATGTGTATTCATGGTTGTCGCTTCCCTGTGGCTCTGCCTACCGAGAGCCAAGATATGTTGCCGCCACACTGTGCCGGTTGACTAGTCATGCGTATTCATGGTTGTCGCTTCCCTGTGGCTCCGCCTACCGAGAGCCAAGATATGCCGCCGCCACACTGTGCCGGTTGACGAGTCATGCGTATTCATGGTTGTCGCTTCCCTGTGGCTCTGCCTACCGAGAGCCAAGATATGCCGCCGCCACACTGTGCCGGTTGACAAGTCATGCATATTCATTGTTGTTGCTTCCCTGTGGCTTCGCCTACCGTGAGCCAGGAGACACTGTGTTAAAAATGTCGCCTTGCCATGTGGTTTTTTTGCCCGCTGCGATGAAAAATGCTTTTTGTGCCAGACTGTGGCCAACAACAGTGTGAGTGATGCGTTTTGTTTATCGTTCAACACCAGAATTTTGTACTGTGACTTTATGTCGGCATGAAACAGTTCGATGCTCGAGTTTTACCGACGAACTTTGACAATTGTGTTACAACAACCTATAGGAAAGAACTTGCAACTTTGATGTGTAGACAAATGTAAAGCTCTGCGGTCTATTCGAGTGACTCCAATTTGTTATTGTACCGTTACTCTGATCAGTGATTTTAATATACATCTTGTACATGTATAACGATCACCGTAATATCTGTGTCAACTTACTATAACATTTTATTTTTGTTTTTGTTACAGCGATTACCACAATTCTTACCATTCGTCAAGAATAAAGAACTCTAAGCCTCAGCATGGTTGTTAGATGTTACGTTCATTGGCGGATGGGGGTGAGCTGTATATGCTATCCGGTCCAGACCGGAGAGGCAGAACAGTAATCGACTAAGGCCAAGCACAGTCCAGGCAAGCGAGAAACGTCGGTCCGCCCGGCTCAGGGGAATCCAGTCCATAACCAAACACAGTTTCCGCAATATCACTCGATGCCATCGTCCAGACAATCAACATGTCAGAGAAGTCACCCAGAAGTAACCGATCAGTACGATCATCTCAGGCTGGTTCAAAAACTTCAGAACTGTCAAACATAAGTTTTATGTTAGCACAAAAACGTGCTAAAGCCGGTGCTGCTAAAGCTGGCCTGCATTTCGAGAGACAAGCAGCTGAACTACGCAAAAGGCAAGCCTTGGCCGCCACAGAATCAGCACGAATTCAAGCAACAATGGAGGCTGATTTAACCCTACTACAATCTGAAAAACAAGTCGCCGAGACTGAGGCAGAGTTACAAGCCATTCAACAATGTATTAGCGAACTTGAGGGTGGAAATGGCCTGCCCGATATCAACCTACCTCAGGAGACATCAGCAAAGCGCACAGAACAGTATGTGGAAGATTACAGTTATCCGCCAGTGTTACCAACTGCTGACAATATGCAAAATTTGCAACCACCGGCTCTTACGCCCAATATTGCCAGTAATTTATACCCAGCAACAACCAGACACCCTGATCACCCCTTCTTTCCTGATTTAAATTACCGAGCTATTAACGCTACATCTGTTCCCATGAATAACAGACATTTAAATCACAGTTCCAACCCTCGTGTGACATTAGACCCGAATGTGCCTTCATTTGTGCTGGTATACACAGCAAATAATACAATGCCTATGAACACTGACTTTTCACAATATCTGCTGAAAAGAGATTTGCTGTGAACACGCTTGTGTACATTTAACGACACACCAGAAACATACGCAGTGTGGAAGGCAGACTTTCGCAGCGTTGTGAACGATATTGGTGCCAGTGTTAATGAAGAGATTGACCTCCTGATTAAGTGGTTAGGTCCACAATCAAAGAAACACGCCGCCAGCTTAAAAATGTCAAATGCCAACAATCCATGTCTCGCGCTTCAACGAATATGGGAGCGCTTAGAGGAGCGATTTGGCAGTCCAGAAATGGTGGAAGCCTCAATAAAACATAAACTCGCTTCCTTTCCGTGGCAGTCAAACAAAGACAACAAGCAACTGTATGAACTGTCAGATACATTGTATAAAGTGCTTTCCCTCAAAGAAGATCAAAAGTACGCTATTCTTTTAAGCTATGTTGACTCTTCATCAGGAGTACTCCCCATACTCAATAAACTGCCTTACAACATACAGGAGAAATGGACAATGCATGCGTCCAGGTACAAAAAAAGAAAATAATGTGGTGTTTCCTCCTTTCCATGTGTTTGCTGAGTTTATCAAGAACCTCAGTCAGGTACGCAATGATCCTAGTTTTGCGTACGAAAGTAATGCCGCACAGAGCAGCAGTCAGAGTGGATATAGACAGTCACAGGTAAACAAACTTCCTGCACATCGCACCCTCTTCTCCAAGAAGACAGACATTCAGCCAAATTGTCCTTTGCACAATACTGCACATAACCTCAGCGACTGTCGTGCGTTCAAATTGAAGTCACTTGTCGAAAAAAGGGACTTTCTGCGGGAAAATATGATATGTTTCCGGTGCTGTGATTCAACTGACCACGTTGCAAAGACATGTAATGTAAATTTATCCTGTTCTGTGTGTAAAGGCAACAAGCATGTTGCAGCAATGCATTACGACAAGCGCAGCCCCTTAAAGAGCCCACGGTGACCCCAACAGAGCCCGCCACGCCAGCCAATAAGGCGTTCGCCGATAACGGCGGGGAGCTACCTGTCAACGTTCCGAACTCAAAATGCACACAAATTTGTGGTGATGTGTCCCCGGGTAAATCATGCAGTCAAACAATTCTGACCAAAGTTTACCACAGTGACAATCCAAACAAGTATATCCATGCCTACGTAATCCTCGACGACCAGAGCAACGTCACGCTCGCCAGATCAAGATTTTTCAAATCGTTTGATGAATCGGGGGAAAATATTCCCTACAACCTTATGTCATGCTCCGGGTCAGCGCAAATGGTTGGGAAACGTGCACATGGCTACACAATAGAGTCCATAGACGGTGACCACAAAATACAAGTTCCTACGTTAATCGAGTGCGATGAAATTCCAAATGCCCGTCACGAAATAGCCACGCCCGATGTCGCCATTCATCATGCCCACCTGTCTGATATTGCTGCAGAAATCCCCGACCGAGATTGACAGCGACGCTGAGATATTAATTTTGATCGGCCGTGACATTCCAGAAGCGCATCATATTTTGGAACAACGGACGGGCCCGAGAGGATCTCCATTCGCCCAGAAAACAACTCTTGGCTGGGCGATAATCGGTGAAACTTGCATCGGCAAAGTTCATAAAACAGGTGTTCCTGTGGTGAATAAAATTAACTTTTTGCCGGACGGTCGTCCGTCAATTTTCCCACCATGTGACAAGCTGTTTGTTGAAGAAATTGTTACCTGCAAAAACGACAATTTTTCAGACATTTTCCAAGTGAATAAAGATGACAACAAATCTGGCCTGTCCACTGAAGACAGACAATTCATTTCAGTAATGGAAGATGAGATGCATCGGTCACCTCAAGGTAATTGGGTGGCACCACTGCCGTTTAAGGCAGACAGACAGTGGCTACCTAACAATAAACCGGAAGCCATCAAAAGAGCTAGTTCCTTGCACCACAGCCTCATTAAAAACTCAGAAAAGAAACAACACATGGTCGAGTTTATAAAGCAGGTTATCGATAGAAACCACGCAGAAATCGCCCCACCCCTTCGAGAAGATGAGGAATGCTGGTATCTACCACTTTTCGGGGTTTACCATCCACATAAGGCCGACAAGATAAGGGGCGTATTCGACTCCTCCTCCAAGTACAACGGCGTATCACTCAACGACGTGTTGCTAAAAGGGCCAGATTTGACCAATGACTTACTTGGTGTTTTGATAAGATTTCGCTCTGATGAAGTGGCGATTTCAGCTGACATTCAGTCCATGTTTTATGGTTTCCTGGTCAAACAAGAACACCGCAATTACCTCAGATTTTTGTGGTATCAAGATAATGATCCCGAGAAACCACTGATTGACTATAGAATGACAGTGCATGTCTTCGGGAATAGGCCGTCTCCCGCTGTGGCCACGTATGGTCTCCGGAAAGCTGTCGTCGCTGGACAAGAAAAACCCAATGATGACGTCACAAACTTTGTACTACACAACTTTTATGTTGATGACGGATTGACGTCATGTCAATCTGTGGAACAAGCGGTACAACTTCTGTCTGCCACACAAGAAGCTCTGGCGAACGGCGGTAACCTCCGCCTCCACAAATTGTCGTCAAATAGCCCAGAAGTACTCAAGTCATTTCCTTCTGAGGATTATGCTAAAAACCTCAAGAACTTGAACTTTGACGTAGATACCTTACCGCAACAGAGAAGCTTAGGCCTTGTGTGGGACCTCCAGCACGATGTCTTCACGTTTGAAGTCAACACCACCAGAAAAACAAGAGGTGGTTCAGCCAGTAGCAAGCGCTGGGCTATACTGTTTACGTGCTGAACCAGCAGAGCCATACATATTGAAATTGTGGAAGAGATGTCCTCTTCTTCTTTCATAAATGCTCTCAGGAGATTCCAAGCCATACGCGGAAAAGTGGTACAGTACAGGTCAGATCATGGCACAAATTTTCTCGGCGCAACAGACCCTCTACACATTGACGCCATTAACGTGGAGGAAGGCCCGGTAAAATAATTCCTGTATGACAGTGGTGTGAAATGGCTGTTTAATCCACCCCATTCTTCACACATGGGGGGAAGTAGGGAACGGCTAATCGGTGTCGTTAGACGTGTTCTTGAATCTATGATGGCACAGTTTGCTTCGAAGGATCTAACCCACGAAGTGCTGACAACATTCATGATGGAAGTAATGGCCATTGTGAACAACCGAACACTGGTTCCCGTGTTTACCGATCCAGATTCTCCTTTCGTGTTATCTCCCAACATGCTATTAACACAGAAAACGGGGTCGCCTGTTGAACCTTTCTACGACGCGGACATCAAAGACATATACGGTATCCAGTGGAAAAGAGTTCTGGCGCAGATGGCACCACGAGTACGTCCATTCACTCCAAGTTCAACGGAAGTGGATGCATGACAAACAAGAAGTGAAGGACGGGGACGTTATAATCCTCAAGGAAAAGGATTCTGTCCGCAATGACTGGCCTGTCGGAATCATCACTCAAGTCTTGCCCGGCTCAGACGGCAGGATTCGCAAAGCCGTCATCCGCGTTGCCAAAGAAGGGAAGATTGTGTCATACACACGACCTATTAGTGAATTGGTCATGTTGCTTCCCTGTGGTGTTAAATGAATATGTGCCGTGTTCATTTGTGATATGTTCTAACGGATCAGTGATGCCATTTTTGATTGTTTGTTTTCTAATACATTTGTGTTTGTGTGTGACGTCTTTAAAGACGTTAGGCGGGGAGTGTGCCGCCACACTGTGCCAGTTGACTAGTCATGCGTATTCATTGTTGTCGCTTACCTGTGGCTCCGCCTACCGAGAGCCGCCGCCACACTATGCCGGTTAACTAGTCATGCATATTGATTGTTGTTGGTTCCCTGTGGCTTCGCCTACCGTGAGCCAGGAGACGCTGTGTTAAAAATCGCCTTGCCATGTGGTTTTTTGCCCGCTGGAATGAAAAATGCTTTTTGTGCCAGACTGTGGCCAACAACAGTGTGAGTGATGCGTTTTGTTTCTCGTTCAACACCAGAATTTTGTACTGTGACTTTATGTCGGCATGAAACAGTTCGATGCTCGAGTTTTACCGACGAACTTTGACAATTGTGTTACAACAACCTATAGGAAAGAACTTGCAACTTTGATGTGTAGACAAATGTAAAGCTCTGCGGTCTATTCGAGTGACTCCAATTTGTTATTGTACCGTTACTCTGATCAGTGATTTTAATATACATCTTGTACATGTATAACGATCACCGTAATATCTGTGTCAACTTACTATAACATTTTATTTTTGTTTTTGTTACAGCGATTACCACAATTCTTACCATTCGTCAAGAATAAAGAACTCTAAGCCTCAGAATGGTTGTTAGACGTTACGTTCATTGGCGGATGGGGGTTAGCTGTATGCTATCCGGTCCAGACTGGAGAGGCAGAACAGCTATTCTCCTCCGAGTGAAAACTGTACGGCTGTCCGTCCAAGTCGGTGTTAATCAGCCTGAACACGGCAACATATATATATATATATATATATATATATATATATATATATATATATATATATATATATATATATATATATATATATGTATATGTATATGTAAACATGTATATCTAATGCATAAAGCTGAGTTCATATCTGTCTGTCTGTGGGTCAGAAGCATCGCCCATTCTACAGGCCACGCCCTCCAACGATCCAGAAGTCAGGTCAGGTATGGGAGCATGCGCTGAAGCAGCGCGTCACTGCGTCCACTTTCCGCCGGTACTCCAGGGGCCTCCGTCTGGCCATCCCCCAGGCAGATGCCTGGCCCATCCCCATCTCCTTGAGGGGCCGATCAACCACGAGGCACGTGGTCGGCCCATTGGCCTCCTCCACTCACGAAACTCCCTCGCTGAGAGCATCTGCTGAGCAGGATCAGTATCAAGAAAACGAGCCACATGTCCATACAGCCGCAGCTGACGCTCACGGACGATGCAGGTAACAAATCTCATTTGAGTCTCTCTCAGCAACCGCTCGTTGGACACAAAGTCCGACCAGTGATAGCCAATGATTCTCTGAAGAGACCTGGTACCAAAGGAATTAAGTCTCCATCTCAGATCCTTGGTCAGAGTCCAAGTCTCGCATCCATAGAACAAGACAGCAAGCACCAAGGACCTGAAGACTCAGACGTTCATCCTCCCGCACAGGTACCGCCAGCGCCACACCCCATTATCCAGTGAATCCATGACTCCCCAGGCCCGACCCTGACGTCTATTGACCTCTGACTCACAGCCAGCAGACACATGAATATCACTGCCAAGGTAAGTGAATCTCTCCACGACCTCAACATCCTCACCACAAACAGGCACAGACAGGACAGCAGCATCCAAGATTTCATTGAAAGCCTAGATCTTAGTTTTGACCCAGGAAACCCGTAATCCCAGCAGCTCAGACTCCTCATTCAACACCTCGAGGGCCCCCAAAAGGATATCTAAAGTCTCTGCAAAGATTACTGCATCATCTGCGAAATCAAGGTCAGAGATCTTGACATTCCCAAACGATGCACCACAGCTTGATCTCTCCGACATTCTCCCTATAATCCAGTCCATATAAGGGCTGAAAAGTGTGGGGGCCAGTACACACCCCTGACGAACTCCAGTAACAACTGGAAATAAGTCAGAGATGGTACCACCACATCTCACAGCACTCTCACTACCAGAGTAGAGTTCAGACATCAGATCGATCAGTTTTGGTGGCACCCCACGAAGGCCAAGAATCCTCCAGTTTTGCAAGTTTTTTGGCCTTCGTGGGGTGCCACCAAAACTGATCGATCTGATGTCTGAACTCTAATCTGGTTGTGAGAGTGCTGTGAGATGTGGTGGTACCATCTCTGACTTATTCCCCATTCACTGAATCGAATGCTTTACAGAGATCAATATAGGCTGCAAGCAGCCCCTGCCGAAACTCTCGTCTACGTTCGGTGAGGACCCAAAGAGGAAGTATACGGTCAATCGTTGACCTCTTTGATATAAAGCCTGACTGCTCTGGACGCTGGTGCTCAAGCAGATGGTGGCGAACCCTATCAAGAATTATACGAGCAAAGACCTTGCCCGACACTGAGAGCAGCGTCACCCCTCGGTAGTTGTTGCAGTCTTGGCGATCACCCTTCCCTTTCCAGAAAGGGACAACAAGGCCCCTCTTCCAGTCAGTTGATGAGGACCAGCTCCTCCATGATGCCTGTGTTCCAGGCACAGCGCACAGAACTGCATACAACGACACGAGTGCAGCATTTCCACTAGCCTTGAGAAGTTCAGCATGGATGACACAGATCCCTGTCTGAGCTTTACCCCATTTCAACCGGTTCACCGCATTTCAAGGGAAGCACTCGAGTTTCTTCTGTACACCCGTTCCTGAAGCTGCCAACCACAAATAACTACGCAGTCAAATGGGCCGTAGTTCTTACACAGCCGTAGCCGCTTGACTTTGACTACCGGCCTAGCAGGGTTCGTCTACTTCGATGTTTCTGCGATACCTTTCTATTGGCACGGCAACCGAACTGGAGTCCATGCCCTCGGTGCCACACCTGGTGATCTTCTGCCGAGCAGAACAGGAAGGGGCAGCACCGGCTAACAGAGCAAATCATGTGGGGTACAACTTCCTGTTTAGTTATGCTTGTACAGTGTGTCGGACCAATGAAGGAAAGGACAACCAAGACAGATTTGAAATAACGACCAACAATTATTTATTTGCACACACACAAGCAAGCAATCATTAGAAGCAAGTATTTATCGGCAAGAAATCAAAATGCACAAAAGAGCAGATATAACTGAAACGTGTATTCTTATACAATCTTTACACAAAGGACACATGGCCATCATTCATCATTCTTTACATTATACAATCACAGTGAAGAAGATGCCAAACTTTAGAAGAAAAGAAAAGTATGGAGTGTGGGGTCAGTTCCTTTTCTCTTACCTCACACAACCCAATGGATCTATGCCAGCCCAAATATACTGGGGATCGTAGGGGTGGGGGGGGGCAGGATGGGGAAGATGGGTGATGGGATGTGTAGGTGCCTTTCTGGGGTGTCTCGACCCAGTCGGAATGTCCTCTCTGGCATGCAAGACATGCGACAGCAAGCAGCTCGCTCCATTTCTGCTGGGCCCCTGTGTCCAGCAGCTTCCCACAAACCAAACTGCATTCTCGGCTTTATAAATTGTCCTCCTTCGCACTATGGACACCTTCCCTCTCTTCACACACTTGGCGCAAACCTCTGCCCTTCGCCAGACAAGCTTTTTGGCATCGATGAGGACCAGCTCCTCAGTTTCTCTCCCTCTCGATCTGTTTTTCTCCCCCTCTTCACACACTCCTGTTTTCTTGCCAGACGAGCTTTTAGGGCAAGGCTTTGAGCTTTAAGCTCCTTTCTGCTCACAGGATCTCACCTTTTTTTGGCTCTTCTCTTGCACTCCTCTCTTCTTCTTCCTCATATCACTTTCTCCATCTCAGCTCATACGAGCTTCTTCCTCATTGTTCCACATCCGATGTGGACATGTCCACGATGTTGGCATGTCCACATATTATCCCATAATTATGTACAACTAAAATGGCTGCCAGTCTACCAGTCGGCCATCTTTGATCAGATCGCAAAATAAAGTGAGGTGCATGTGTATGCCCTCATGTAATGTCATTGTGCCAAGTTTGAGCAGTCGGACCATGCACGTTTAAGAAATGGTTTGGGACACATTTAAGTAACAAAATGGTTACTAGTCTGCCATCTTGGATGTGATCTCGAATTTTTTAAACATGATTATGGAAGCCATCATTTGTTATCTGTGTGGCAAGTTTAAACAATATTGGTAAATGCAGGCTCAAGGAATGGTTGAGGATGTGTTCAACATCGGTTTTTTTTTTACAACGAATATGGCTGTGAATCGGCTATCTTGGATCTGATCTCGAAAAAAAAATGACAGACATATGTAGGCCATCATTCATTATAGGTGTGCCAAGGTTGAACAACATCGGTAAATGCTTGTCTGAGAAATGGTTGAGGACGTGTTCAACATCAGATTATCTACTATACTAAAAAAATAGAATGTTTGTTTGTTTGATTGTTCGTCCTTTATAGGTGGCCGAACCGTTGGATGAAATGAGATGAAACTTGTCATGAGTGATCCTTGGGACATGAGAACGGACATGGGGGGGTCAAGTTCAAGGTCAAAGGTCGCGGGGTCAAGGGGTCAAGATCACCGGGTAACTTCAATTTCATCCGATCGAGACGGGACCAACGCCATTCGACAGATAATCAAAATTAAATAACAGTTGATTGACGACATTCACTTCCGACTTCCGGTTTTCGAGTTATGACGTCATAAATAGACCAAAACGTCAACTTTTCATGTTTGTTTGTCCTTTATAGACAGCCAAACCGTTGGATGGAATTAGATGAAACTTGGCATATGTGATCCTTGGGAACGGACATAAGGGGATCAAGGTCAAGGTTAAAGGTCATGGGGTCAAGGTCACCGGATAACGTCAATTTCTCAATTTAATTAGATCGAGACGGGACCAACGCCATTCAACAGATAACTGTACCCGCCCATGGGTGGGTACTTTGCTAGTTTACCACTAAAATGACAGCCAGTCGGCCATCTTGAATATGATCTCGAAAAAAATGACGTGTTCATGTTAGCCATAATTCTTTATCTGTTTGCATAGTTTGAATAGGATTGGTAAATGCATGTCCGAGAAATGGTTGAGGACATGTTCAACTTTGGGTGTTTTTATAACTAAAATGTCTGCCAGTTGGCCATTTTTGATCACATTGTGAAACAAAATGATGTGCATAGGTATCCTATCATATTTTGTCTTTTGTGCCAAGTACGAATAAAATCGACCTATACATGTCCGAGTTGTAGCTGTGGACGCACGCACCCACGGACACAAAAATCGAGACCAAATCTATATAAGTCCCCGTTTCGGACTAAGTCCAATGGGGAGCTAATAAGATAAAGGTTTGAACATCTGCAGAAAACAAAACAAAACTTTTTTCAGACCCTTACCACCGTTGATGTACCGACTTTTGCATCACCTTACAGAGCGTGCTAAATAAGATTTTCGTGCCTGTTGTCTGTGTCCTTTATGATGTCCTAAAAACAATAAGTTTCCCGTTTGGAATGATTTTAAATATTGTTTCACTTTCACTGTTTCTGTCTGTCTTATAATAATAAAAATGGTATGACTGGAAAGCTAATAATCGATTTACTTGGAACAAAATTGTGTGTGTAATCATAAAAATGCTTGATGTAAAAGCCCATATTTCTGGGATGTGAGAAGAATAAGCAGGATCCAGAGCTTTAATGCAACAATTCCAACAGTACGAGAGCAGAAACCCTTAAGAACAAGTAAAAAAAGACATAAAATGTCATAGGCTCTGCTGTTTTAGTAATTTTGTGAGACCGAGTTAAAGGGCTAGCCCATATATGTATGTACAACACTCGGCCATCTTGGATCTGATCTTGAAAGCAATGATGCACATATGCAAGCCATCGTTCCTTATCTGTGTGCCAACTTTGAACAAGGTTGGTAAATGCATGTCTGAGACATGGTTGAGCACGTGTTTGACACTGGTGGTTTTTTTACGACTAAAGTTGGCCATCTTTGATTGCATCGCGAAATAAAATGATGTGCATATGTAAGCCATCGTTCCTTATCTGTGTGCCAACTTTGAACAAGGTTGGTAAATGCATGTCTGAGACATGGTTGAGCACGTGTTTGACACTGGTGGTTTTTTTACGACTAAAGTTGGCCATCTTTGATTGCATCGCGAAATAAAATGATGTGCATATGTATTCCATCATGTGTTGTCTTTGTGTCAAGTATGATTAATATCGGTCCGCACATGTCCGAGACATGGCTGGGGATGCACGCACGCGTGCGCGCGCGCGCACACACACACACACACACACACACACACACACACACACACACACACACACACACACACACACCCATGAAAATCGAGACAAAATCCACAAGCCTCCGTTTCTGAGTCAGTTCAATGGGTGCTAATGAAGTGTGATGGACATGGAAGGAGCACACAAAATTATATATGGTAATACTTGTTAAGGCAAGATAAAAATTTTTATAGCACATCGAAAAGTATACAAACAACAACCACAACATCCACGATGACAGCAACAAGAACAACATCATGTTACAAAATATTTTTTTCTGCCTCCGATGATGAAGTCACTGGTGTCATTATGTTTTCAAGTTGTCCCTCCGTCCGAAGGTACATACGTATGTCGTCCATGCTAATTAACCTCCGCCATCGAAGATCGGAGGTTACTGTTTTCACCCCTTTCTGTTTGTTACTTACGAAATCTAAAGATTTTGTAAGTATATTGATGACTTCCGTTTCTGCTTGTTTGTTTGTTACTTACGAAATCTAAAGATTTCGTAAGTATATTGATCAGTTCCGTTTCTGTTTGTTTGTTTGTGTGTTTGTTTGTCTGTTTGTTACTTACGAAATCTAAAGGTTTCGTAAGTATATTGATGACTTCCGTTTCTCTTTGTTTGTTATCTTGGTTTTTTTTTTTTTTTGCAAGATATGTTAGTCAGCTTGAATGTTTTTTTTGTTTGTTTGTCTGCAATCACGCATAAAAAAATTCTGCAGAGCACAGTTATCATTGGAAATTTTTGTAACTTCGCATATCAGAGGCCTATAGAGGTCCCTTTCAGTGCACAAAATTTTGAAGGTCAAGGTCACTTTGTCGCAAATCAGGGGAGTCGACGAAACCCTTATTTTTTGAGTAATTTTGATCGGATCGTCTTCAAATTTCATGGGAATATAGTTCATGGTCTGGCGCTCAGCTGATTAATTTTTGGTGGCGATTGGCCTTGACCTTCATGGTTAGCGCCTTAGGTCAAACATATTTGACCCCAAGGTCAAATTTTCAAGTTTTAGGAACCATATCGTGTAGTACCTCAAATTGAACACCTCGATGAGTGCTTTCTGGATATGTCAAGCTTGAGACATTATGACGTCATTTGGTGACGTTATGAGGCAAAAGCATATTTTTCATGGTTACTCTGTAGAACGATTCTCATCGGAATCTCTCGTAGGCAGATATTCCTCAAGGAGTCGCTCCTGGTGGATAGCAGCTCTGTTCACCTCAGTGTGACCTTAAAGAAGTCACACATGGTCACCTTTTGGCAAGATACGGGTCACCCTGCGGGTGACATGGGTTTATTACTTACGAAATCTAAAGATTTCATAAGTATATTGATGACTTCCGTTTCTGTTTGTTTGTTTGTTTGTTTTTTATGTTTGTATGTTTGTTTGTTTGTAGGCACGATAACACGAGAACGGAAGAAGCTACCAATGTCAAATTACACCACGTGATTCAGGAGGGTGATGGCTCGTGCTGATTAGATTTTGGTCAAAATCGGTCAAAGGTCAAGGTTACAGTAAGGTCAAATATTCGATTTTTGATGGTTTGGTACAGATAACTTGAGAACAGAAGAAGCTACCAATGTCAAATTACACCACGTGATTCAGGAGGGTGATGGCTAGCGCTGATTATATTTTGGTCAAAATCGGTCAAAGGTCAAGGTCACAGTGAGGTCAAACATCCAAAACATTGGATTTTTGATGGTTTGGTACAGAATCATCGTAGAAACTTCTGGTTTGCGTCGCTACCTTCTCGAGAGACAGCTTTTATTAGACAAGGTCAGAGGTCAAGTTGACGATTTCGTAAGTACCAGTCTATGACTGCTTGTTTGTTTGTTTGTTTGTAGGCACGATAACTCGAGAACGGAAGAAGCTTCCAATGTCAAATTACACCGCGTGATTCAGGAGGGTGATGGCTAGCGCTGGTTAGATTTTGGTCAAAATCGGACAAAGGTCAAGGTCACAGTGAGGTCAAACATAATTCCGTAAATTCATGTGGAGAAATGGAGTATTTTTGCTTCGCTCGACGTTACGAGTTCGTTTTAACTTCGATTTTAATTTCGTCTTCGGTTTTTGCGATCGCTTAGGACGCTTAAAACTCGGTTGTCGAAATTCTGGTTAAAATCGGATGTTTTGGAGACGTTTTAAGATTGTATAAAAATATTTCACTCGATGCGTCACGGGTCGTCACGTGATGCAGTGTGCTCGAGCAGACGCGTCGTTGAGTTACGTTAAGGTATAATATAATTGCGTGGAGAAATGGAGATTTTTGCTTCGGTCGACGTTACGATTTTTGATGGTTTGATACAGAAGCATCGTAGAAACTTCTGGTTTGCGTCGCTCCCTTCTCGAGAGACAGCTTTTATGAGACAAGGTCAGAGGTCAAGTTGACGATTTCGTAAGTACCAGTCTCTGACTGCTTGTTTGTTTGTTTGTTTGTTGGTCGGCATGATAACTCGAGAACGGAAGAAGCTACCAATGTCAAATTGCACCACGTGATTCAGGAGGGTGATGGCTCGTGCTGATTAGATTTTGGTCAAAATCGGTCAAAGGTCAAGGTCACAGTGAGGTCAAATATTCGATTTTTGATGGTTTGGTACAGATAACTTGAGAACGGAAGAAGCTACCAATGTCAAATTACACCACGTGATTCAGGAGGGTGATGGCTAGCGCTGATTATATTTTGGTCAAAATCGGTCAAAGGTCAAGGTCACAGTGAGGTCAAACATCCAAAACATTCGATTTTTGATGGTTTGGTACAGAATCATCGTAGAAACTTCTGGTTTGCGTCGCTACCTTCTCTAGAGACAGCTTTTATTAGACAAGGTCAGAGGTCAAGTTGACGATTTCGTAAGTACCAGTCTATGACTGCTTGTTTGTTTGTTTGTTTGTTTGTGAACAGTATTACGGAAAAACTCCTCAACGGATTTCGATGAAACTTGGTGGGGCGATTCGGTATGGTCCAAGGATCATGCCATTAGATTTTGGACTTAGTCCAAGATCCAATATGGCCGCTATGGTGGCCATTTTGAAAAAAATATTTGAAATTTTTTTTGCATTTCTTCATGTTTTAAGTGATTTCCAACCCCCCACCAAAAAAAACAAATTTAGAGAAAAAAAATGTTTTTGCAACTTTTTTTTCAACAAAATTTAGATTTTTTTTTTTTTGCATTTCTATATGTTATAAGTGATTTCCAACAAAACAACATGCCAAAATTATAATTGCGGCTGATTTTGGAACTTCAGGTGGATATACCCATGTAAAATAAATTTCTGTCTCAAGGAATCTAGTTATGACGAATGAATTGAGTATGTAAAAGGGAAAGTTGCAAACTATAACTCTGTGAGCACTTGACGTCAAATTGAATGAATAGTATATCAGGTTCACTTGAGTGATCTCGCAGTATTGGCGGCGGGTTTTTGCACTCTACCGAGTGCTTCCCCTCTAGTTTTCTCTGTTTTCTCTGTAGTTGCGTATCCTATTGACACAACTTTTTCACCATAGATGCGACTACTCATGCAGAATTTTTTTTAAATCATAATTATGATGTCATATGTCATGTGGGGTGGCAGCCATGTTGGAAAACCGGAAAACTTTGGACCTCTGTTGGTTCACGAGTCAGTAAGTGACCACTATATTCGTAATGGCTGTGTGTCTGTCTGTCAGTCCCGGGCATAGCTCCGTGGGTTTTGATCCGATCTTGATAAATTTGGGTGCAAGGTTTGTATCATGGTCTCGTTGTGTTTTCCAGAGAATGGGCGTGCTGCGCCCGTTATGGGCGGAGCCACACCCAAAAAACGTATTTTTAGGGGGTAGCCAGTTTCAAGTTACATCTTCTCCGAGGGGGTTTGTCGAATCTGGCAGGGGTTTCAGTATTGGGTTAGCCTAATGGCACCTGCATAGCCCCACGGAGCTCAATTTTTTTTTTCATTTTCGTCCCAAGGTCAGGGTCACAAGGTCATGAACTTAGAAAATGTCAAAAAATCAATAAATTGGGCATCGAGCTCCGAGGGTTTTCAACTGTTTCGAATGAAAGTTGGTATGCAAGTAGTGCTCTTCGAGTACTGCAACTTTCATCATTTACGTTTTTCCCGATTCCTGCCAGTTTGCCCGTGGCGTCCCCTCGAAGGTCAAAAAATAAAAAAAGGCGAACCGTGTACATTGCTCGTGAACCATCGCTGTCTCCAGACTTGTATATCTTAAACTGCACCATGTGAAAAAATTGAAACTTGGCATCTGCCAACTACTCTGCATGGGGAGTAAGGGTGATTTGACTATGATGTCATCAATTGAGTGGTATTCCGGTCAAAATTCGACACGCAGAACGCTGCATCTGATTCGTATAAAAATCTGTGAGGTTCATGTAGGGATAGATTGGTTGACAGAAATTTTTTATTACATCATTGGTCATGTGGTTTGGCAGCAATATTGTTTGATTTTTTTAAAGGAAAAAAATATTTTTCTCTAGTACCACTTTAGAGATCAAAGTGCAACAGCACACAAATGATCGAATAGCCATGGTGAATAAAGTATGATAACTATGATATCATAGGTCACATGGTCTGGGAACCATCTTGGATTTACACTGAAACCTTCGAAAATCTTCTCCAGAATGGCTGGAGGGATTAAGGGTAATCTTTGCACACCTATTCCCCATGCCTTGGGGATACTAGGGTGATAATGAATAATCATTGTCATGTGGCTCAGTGGCCATATTGGGTTGAAGAAAAATATTAAATAATGTTTTCTCTGGAACCGCTTATCCGATCGAAGCAAAATTTACCATATATCATCTAACACTATTGCTGCATTCAGTGTAGCAAAGATGACGTCCTCGGTTACGTGGTGTGGCAGCCATACTTGATAGGAAAACGAACCTTATCCAATCAAAATGAAACTTCACACACATGAATCTCTACCAAATTATGGGCCACATGGTTTGGCAGCCATGTTAGTTTGAAAACCGAAAATTAAAAAACCTTTTTCTGAAAAACCGGTTTACGGATTGAAATGGCACGTTGCATTACATGGAGCAAGGGCAGTCGATCACAACTGCAGATTTTGGCAGTGATCGCTACAGCGGTTTGCATAATATAATTTTTTAATATTCTCCTTGAAACCAATGTGGCTGCCAAACACCACGTGAGTGATGACGTCATTTTAAGTCAAATGTATTCAGCAAGGGTAGTGGTTCATAACTGCAAAGTCTAGTATTGATATAATAAACGGTTTAAGAGAAAGAATTGTTTAATTATACCCTTAAAACCAGCATGACTGCCACATCATGCGACTGATTAGGTTATTATTAAATAAAATATTTGGAGCGACAGTGGTGGATCATAACTGCAAAGTCTCATATTGAAAGGCTAAGCAGTTTCAGAGAAAATATATTTTTAATATGATCGACTTGGCATGGGGAATATTGGTTAAAAATTTCAACATCATCGGTCATATGGTTTTGCAGCCATGTTTGACAAAAAAAAACCTCATCAAATCGAAACTCCAAAGACATGATTGGCCACCAATTCTGAATTTGATTTGATAAAGAGGATGTCATGGGTCGGGTGTCCGATTAAAGTGGGGTTGTATTGAAGCGGGGCGTCATGGTTGTTTTTTAACAATGGAAATTTCATGAAATTCTCATCATAGATGTGACTACTCATCTGGAATATTTTTGTGATAACTATAACGTCATAGGTCATGTGTAGCAGCAATGTTGGAAAAAAGGAAAAACTTTGGACCTCTGTATCTCTGAAACCACTCCATGGAAAAAAATGAAACTTGGCAAATGTGAAGTACTCCCCATGGGAAACAGGCATGATTTTTTAAATAATGTCATACGTGGCTTCATCATGACATCATAATTACAAATGTCAAACTTTTATCTGATTAGTATGAAAAATTTTGAGGGTCATCGAGGGCTAAATTGTAATTGGCAAAAAAATGATGACATCATAGGTCACGTGGTCCACAGGTTTTGGATGAGGGAAGATAAGAGGTGGTGGTGAACAGCCATATTGTATTTAACATAAATCCTTCAAAAATCTTCTTCTCTGAAATGACTGACCAGATCACGGCAAAACTTTGCAGGCATGATCGCCTATCCATGAGGAAAAAATAGTTCTCCACCTCTGACATCAGAGGTTACATGGTATGGCAGTTGATTTTTTTTTGAAGAATAAACATTTTGAAATCTTCTTCTCAAGAACAGCTTGACATATCGAGGGGAAACTTCACTTTTTTATTTTAATTTTTTTGTATACAATGTCGAGGCTCGAATGAAAGCTAACACACAGAACGTAAAACATGGGGACCAGGAGATAAAAGGGGTGGGAGAGGGAAGGACAAAACAGTGGGGAACAGAGACATAAGACCTGTGGAAGGGAGAGGGATGGTGCAAGGTACACAGGGTAAACAAGATGGACCCTCAGGGACTTTCAGGTCTTTACACAACAGGGACTTTCAGGAAAGAAAGCAGGGAATTTGAAGGAGGTGGGATTGGGGTGGATTAGCGAGGGTAGAAAAGATCATGGTTTTGGATGGGGGAAGATAAGAGGTGGTGGTGAACAACTGTTTTGAAGACCTGGAGGGAGGAGTGGGATGGAAGAGAGTGTGGGAGTTTGTTCCAAAGGTGGGAAAAACGAGGAATGAAAGAGTGAAGGTGGGCAATGATTCTTGATTGTGGTAGTTTTTCCAGAACGGGGTTGCTGGTGGACCTTGAGCACCCTGCGGAAATATGAGGGGTGGGGGGGGGAGGGACATATCGCAGACAGAGCAAGGGGCAGGGGCGAGACCAGAGAGGAGATGGTAGGAGACAGAAAGACCACCGACCTGCCTGTGATGAGAGAGTGAGAGACCCAAAGACAGCCTCATCGTGGGAGATACCAATGATCCTAAATGCCTTGGTTTCTACAGTGTGAAGTCGAGAACGGTGAGAGGCAGGAGCAGCAGCCCAGAGGGGAGAGCAGTACTCCAGCAGGCTGCAGACGAAAGCTTTGTATGTGGTCGTGGTTATTCGAGTGGCAAAAGTTATTCGAAAAACTTACACATTCCCCAAGCCTTGGAGATACCAGGGTGTTCACGAATAATGAAGAGATCACATGGTCTTGCAGTCATATTGGTTTGAACGAAAATCTTGAAAAAAAATCTTTCTCTTGAACTGCTTCATCAATCGATGTGAAACATCACAGTTATAATCTTGCAGACATGTGAAATATTTTGAATCTCTGGGTTCAGTGATTGAAATCAAACTTGGTACAAGTATGTACAATGATGTAATATTATCGGCAGAGGCATATCTGGCGACGTGGAAGAGTGCCTCTCTAGTTTTCGTTTGTTTCACTTTATTTTTACATCTTAATTGAGGCTCACAGATAGACATGGAATATGATTGTGAAGTGCAATATGCTGTCTTTTGATTAAACTAGTCAGTGAAGTGACGCATAGACATGCCTGGTGGCTTTAAATCTGTAATACACCCTTATGGTATGGTTTGTCTATTTTCAATTCTGGTCAGTTGTGATGTCATCATCCGAGGAAATACAAGGAACGTTTAGTACAGGAGGAGGCCATTTAGCCCAACATGCCCATGCTATACAACAACACAAATAAACCTCCGGTTCCTTCATCCACTCAGCAATTATATTAAGAAGGTATCATTCTTGTATCACATAGCTTTATAAGTACATTGGATTGTATAAGTTAGACAAAATGCCTTAAAATGACTTCTTTCAAAAGTTTGTTTTAACATAATTTTCTTGAACATATTGTATTCTGTAATTGTGTGACTTAACAACCGATTGATGAAGAATTGCGGTGCAAGAAGCAAAACTGAAGAATAATAACAAAAAAATGCTGAATCAGAACTTGACAGAGAAGTTTGAATTTATGGAGAAAGTGTCTGCATTTCCTTGTCTGCTGCACATGTACCCCTCCCGTCCCATGAACCCTTGGCCAGTCTTATCGTGCAGAGTGAGTCCGATCTGGACCCAGAGCCAATTACAGAGCACGCTTCGAGCTTATGGCACTAAGAGAGGGTGTCTGGTGCACGGGAGCCTCCTAATAATGTAAATAATGAGGATAACGTGATATAATTACTCTCTGGACTCGTGACACCCTTCTAAACAGCAGGCAAAAGTTATTCGAATTTGTCATACATTAGCAAAATGGAATGGCACTCCAGAACGTTTATAATTAGAGTAAATAAAATATTGTTTTTGAGTCTTTAACTTACAGAGTTGATATTTGGGTTAATAACAACATTACTTATCTGTGTCGTTCTTGTTGAAAGTTTTCTCTCCTCTGGTCCGGCATGTCACTTCATTGTTTATGATTGCGTCGTTGTTTACTGAACTCGTCCTATCACGTTTACAACTAATGATAATGCTTTATATATAATTACTTATCATCTATATTTCGGGACAAAATAAACTACAAACTATTTTCGGCTACATACGTGCGTATTTGCAACTTCGCACTATATTTAACAACTTTTCAGTTGCTATTTAAAGTATTATAAACGAATTGTAACAATGTTGATTTAAGCTCATCATCAAATATATATTTCGTGAAGATGGCTTACTTCATTCAATAATTATAATCCATGTACTATACTCTTTGCAGAGTGTCGGTGCTGCCCAAGCAGTCTTTTGGCAAGGTTTATGTTGGGTGGTTGTTTGTGGTTGCTTTCCTAGTATAGGCTTCATGCAAAAAGCTTTATGAAAAGGTACTTTGGCCCAAAAAAATAAAATAGAACGAAGTTGATAGCAAGCCATCGCAAATCCCCATGCTTTCCACCGAAAGCAAAGTTGAAAGATGGCAAAAAGTTCCACCAGGATGATGTATACTCGAGGACAATTTTTTTTTGAACTTAAAAAAGGTAGTTGGAAACATTTAATGTTAGTGATTGGCATTCAGGCTCACTATGTATTTTACGATATGCTGAGTTTGATGAAAGTGTTTGCCACATTCGATTCTGAGTTTTTAATCCTTTAAAGGCAGACTCAAAATAACGGCCATATATTCGATTTTGTTTTTTGTGAAATATTCTGTCATAGCTTCAACAGTCTTCAATTGACCAAGATCCTTCAGTTTTCTATGGTTTTATTGGCTCTAGAATTCAACAACAATACACAACAGACTTTAAGAAGTTTAGAATATGTATTACCCCATGTCTGCTACAATTCAAAATAACCACTTAGGCAGAACTTAATGATTGGCAATAAAAGACACAAGAAGGCTTTTCGTTTCAATTCCTCAACAGCAAACAGGACAAAAGTCATTAAGCCTCCTACATTCTACATTCCCCCAAAATAAGAAGGCAATTTACCCCTCCCAGATGACCAGAATAAGCCCCCCCCTCCTTCCCAACACCAAATAAATGTATAATAATAAAAGTGAGTTGATGTCAGTCAGTCTATGTGTATGTGGGTCCTCCATAACTCCAAAACCATGAAACCTATCATGCTGAAACTTCACATGCATACGAAGGAAACTCCAAGAGATAAGAGTGTATGGGTGAAAATTGGGTGTTTGGGTTAATTACAACACCCCTTTTGAAGATAACTAACAGCCGAATTTAATTATATCCTTCATCAGGCACATCCTCTGACTCCTTGCTCTCGATGGGGTCTTAAGACGCATCTCCGGTTACCTTGCTGGGATCTTAATTCACCATTTTGTTCAGCCTGCCTAACGATACCATGAGTTGGAATAGGCTGCATTGGTTTATTAATGATAAAGCACTCAAAATGTGGGGTTTTTTACCTTCGCAAACTTCGTTTGACGAAGGTATTGTATTGACCCCTGTGTATTTATTTATTGGTAAATATGTGTGCGGACAACATTGCGCAAAAACTGCTGGACCGATTTGCATGAAATTTTCAGAGATGATGTGCAGTTACTCAAGGACGCCAGGCGAAGCTTTTGGGAGCGATCGGATCAAAGGTCAAGGTCAAGGTCACAAAAAGGTCAAAATCATTTTTTTACGATTAAAGTGTCAATTTTGTTCCGATTTACATCAAATTAAGTCCAAAATGTTCAGTATTCAAATCCCGATCCACTGATATAGCGTATGGTATAGTGTTTGCAACCCTAGTTAGTCTGTGGAAGTCAAAGGTCAAGGGGGTCACCAAAATGGAGTTTTTGATTGGGAAGCGTTGTGGACAACATTACACAAAAACCACTTCGCAGATTGTCATGAAATTTTGTGGATGTGTTTGGCATCACGAGAGGACAAATCGATTAGATTTTGGGAGCGATCGGATCAAAGGTTAAGGTCAAGGTCACAAAAAGGTCAAAATCGTTTTTTTGCGATTAAATTGTCAATTTTGTTTTGATTTACAGCAAATTAACTCTAAAATGTTCAAAATTAAATTCCCCATCCTCTAATATGACACATGGTATAGTACTTTTGTCACCCAAGGCAGCGGTTGGGGGTCAAAGGTCAAGGGGGTCACACAAATTCACATTTATATCGGAAAGCGTTGTGGACAACTTAACGCAAAAAAAAACAAAACGTAGAGAGGCTTTAATTGTTTTGGATTTGTTTGGCATCATGAAAGGACAAATCCATTAGATTTTGGGAGCGATCGGATCAAAGGTCAAGGTCACAAAAAGGTCAACATCGTTTTTTCATGATGAAAACGGTTAATATGTTTCCGATTTACATCAAATTAACTCCAAATTGTTCAGTGTTCAATTCCCCATCTTCTGAAATGACACAAGGTATAGTACTATTGTCACCCTAGGTAGCGGTTGTGGATCAAATGTCATGGGGGTCACGAAATGCATATTTGTATTGAGATGCGTTGTGGACAACTTAATACAAAGGTAACTAGTGGCTGCGGCGAAGGGATGCGCTCTACGAGTGCCCGTTCTAGTTTTTTTTACTTTCCTCACTGATATCATCGAATGCCTGATGACATCACTTTTGAAAGTGCTGTCATTTTAAAATGATGACCTTGGAGTGAATTCATGCATTATATGATGAAATTTTTCATGATCGACTCTCACGGACTCATTCAAGTATATAAAATATAATTTGTGTTTGGAGGGTCAGATCACGTGGACTAAATAACTTGAAATCTGAAGTGAAATCTGAAAATGTTAAGAAATCGGCAATGTTTAGTTTTTTGCAGGTATGGGCCATCATCACTCAGCTTGCTATCGCTTGCTAAGCCAGCTGTTCCTTATCAACCATTTAATTGGAGTGTTTGCTTGAGTGCTTAAGCAACTTGCCGAGTGCCCGACAGTCGATAGCAGTACAATTCGTGTCAAAATTGAGATGTACTGTCGGCAGTTGCAACAAGGAGGAGGTACATGTGGGTAGATTTGGATCTGTAAAGGGAGTCTCTGCGGGTGTGTGTGCATGCCTGCATGCTTAGTTATGGGTAGGGTGGTGGCAAAGTTTCATCCTGTATCTTATGATGATGATGATGATGGGTGGTGGAGGTTTTAACTATTAAACTCAGCAGTGTACGAGCGATCACGTTTTCCTTTGGCCTCATGACTGTTTCTGAAGCAATTTGTTATTTTATATGAACTGGGTGTGTTTTACAAAGGTTTCGTGTTTTTTTTGTGTGTGTGTTTCAAAGAAAAATACATTTGATAACACCCGATTTCCAAGCCGTTTGTCATATTAACATGTTTTCTAAATTACGGAGTCAAATTTTTTTCCACCTGTCACGACGATTGCCAGCTGTTTATAAACATTAATTTTTATGTGCATCTCCATGAAACATTCAGAATGCAACGTTATTTAAATTTGTTTTTGGAAATTCCCCCAAAACAAGGGTGAAAGCTTCTCAAGGTTTTTGGGTTGTATACAGTACTAGGTGAATGCACCCGGCGCTGCCCGGGTTCTTTTTGAATGAATTTAATCTTCTATACATATGTCTGACGCGAGCACAGTATCAGTTCCCTATTGGGCCATGGCAGTCATAGGCTAAGGGGGTTGGTGAGGGGGTAACACACCCCCTCCCCCCCCCCCCCCCGGCCAAGGGGCCTTGCCACATAGCCTATAACCTTCCCGGGACCCATCCCGACATTTTTTGTTTCAGTGGCTAGCTCCTATCTTTCACCTTTCAGGAGATTAGCGTGTGCAGACAAACAAAAACTTTAAAATCATATGTTAGATATATTGTATATGGCGTTGGTCCCATGTCAGTCGGCTGAACTTGAAAAATTAACGTTACAAAATCAGGTGATGACATCATAATTCGGAAACCGGAAGTCGGAAGTACAATTCTTTTACATGGGGACACTCCTGGGTACATGTTCTGTCAGAATGTGAAGTTTGGTGAGGATCAGTCCAGTACTTTTCACATGCAAAGGTCACAGAGAAACACACAGGCACACTTTCAACTTTATATTGTGACGTCCACGGGACTTGAACAGTCCCGCCAACGTAGAATGAGCCGAAACGATGGAGGCAGTTTACTTATTTATAACCCAAACATGGCGGTTCTAATCGTTCTACCGCAAACGGGACGAGGAAGGTGGCACGAGTCACTTTTCACCGAGTTGATGATGTTTATTCGTTTTTACTATTAACCAGAAATAACAAGACTCGGCAAGAAGAGGGATCCGGGGCGATTCGACGGGATGGTGTGGGATCGGGCGTGGGGAAAAACACAGACAATTCCAATGAATATAGAGATCTTAAACCTTCTAAGGCGCCAAGCACACACACACACACACACACACACACACACACACACACACACACACACACACACACACACACACACACACAACGTAGCTATTTCTGGTGGTCAGGCTGGACCGTGGTGTGGACGCAACTGTCCCTGGATCGGCGTCGGACGAGCTGGCCTTGCTCTCGTCAGGGGGGCAGGAGAAACCGTGGTGCTGTCGACCTCCTGGTCTTGACCCAAGTCCGCTCACAGCCGCCAGGGAACCAGTTCTGGCGCCAAGTTGCGAGCAGGAGAGGGAGGCAGGTCCGCCCGCCGTTCGACCCCGTACTCCGAGTCAGCAGAACCCCAGAGCCAACCAAGGTGAGGCACGAGGCTCAGCAAGGCTCCAAGACACGATGAAGAACACTATCGAATCAGCACAACAACAAGGACGCTCTCCGCGCAACCGCCTCTACACCAAGAAAACACGATCTTTTTGTCCAGATCTTCCTCCTCTTCCTTTTCGACCCCGAACAGAACCTTTTTATCCTCCTGTCCTCGTCACTTCCAATCGAGCCGTTTTATTGGCCCACCGCCGTCGCCTTCTGCCAATCGTGATCACGGGGCGGAGCCATCCGCTGCACTGTCCTGTGACGTCACGGCCAGTCTCCAGAGAATTCCAAAAGGGGTTTATGCAGACACACTTACCCTATCCCGTGTCCCTATCTAATTACGTGACAATTATCATTTCCCCCCTTGAAGAAATGAACATTTACTAGACAACTTATCACCACTGAATTGCTACTTATTACATCGAGATCCTGGTAAACTCGAACAGCATGGCATACCTAATTAAACATCCTAATTACCCTTTGAATGCATACCCCCCCCTCAAACGTAACAATATATATATATATATATATATATATATATATATATATATATATATATATATATATACATATATATATATAGATAGATGTGCTGTCGTCGGTAATCACACTAACTCCAATCTGCTGATGCCCGAAAAATTGCTGATATCGTCCAAGACTAATACAATATATACTAGCGATACCCGTGTACATGCACGGGATAGCAGTACAACATAGCTGGTGGCAGATGAAAGACCGTACACGGGGAATGACAAAAATACGCATTGTGCAAAATGCAAGTGGTACTATGGAACGCCAAGACTTCCCAAACATTGTCGGCATGTCCGCTAAGTGCCACAGCAATTTCATCGGGATCGTGTGACGGCGAGCCGAGTTTTTAGTGTGCAAGCTTGGTATTATAATAGAGATCGTGTGTGTGTGTGTGTGTGTGTATGCGTGAAGCAAAATATTTTCTCTCTGCCAACTCCCCCCCCCCCCCCCATCCATATCTCTATCTCTCTATCTCTATCTCTCCAGTGATTATCTTCGGGTGGTGTTTTCTCTGGACGTGTCCAGGCAGTGTTTATGCCCGGGTGATGTTTGTCTCCACACGTGTCTGGCCGGTATTTGTCTTCGGATGGCTTGGCTCCGGACGCGTCTGGGCAGTGTTTGTCTCTGGATGTTTCCGGGTGGTGTTTATCTTTGGAAATGTCCTGGCAGTTTTTTTCTCCAGACATGGCCAGGCAGTATTTATCTCTTGGCGTGTCCAGGTGGTGTTTATGTCCAGACGGGAGTTCGTTTCAAGACGTGGCTGGGCGGTGTTTGTCTCCGGATGGCTTGGCTCCGGACATGTCTGGGCGGTGTTTGTCTCTGGATGTGTTCTGGCGGTGTTTGGTTCCAGACGGTGTTTATCTCCGGACGTGTCTGGGCGGTGTTTGTCTCTGGATGTGTTCTGGCGGTGTTTGGTTCCAGACCGTGTTTGTCTCTGGATGTGTCTTGGCGGTATTTTTCTCTGGGAATGTCCTGGCAGTTTGTCTCCAGACATGGCCGGGCAGTATTTATCTCTGGACGTGTCCAGATGGGAGTTTGTTTCAAGACGTGTCTGGGCGGTGTTTGTCTCCAGATGGCTTGGCTCCGGACGCGTCTGGGCGGTGTTTGTCTCTGGATGTGTTCTGGCGGTGTTTGGTTCCAGACGGTGTTTATCTCCGGACGTGTCCTGGTGGTGTTTGTCTCTGAGCAGTATTTATGGCATGACCAGTAGAAAATGGATTTCAGACATTATTTTGTTTCCATCTTCACTGTTATTATATGCAGAATCATTTTGGTGAAACAGAATGAATCGTAATTAATGCTCCACCACACGTTTGCCTTCCCTTCATCTCACCTCAAATTCCCTCCCTGCCCACACCCCTCCTCACTCTCTCCCTCCCTTCTCACTCCCCCTCCCTTGCCTTGTTCCCCCACCCCTACTCGCTCGCGCTCCCTCCTTGCTCCCCCTTCCTCCTCTCGCCTCTCTTTCCCCCTCTACTTCTTCACTCTATGCCTGTGGTTGGCTTAATGGTTAGGGTGGTGGACTTTGGATCCTCGGATCCTGAGTTCAAATCCCACTCGGCTGTTGAATTAATTCCAGGTGGGGTTAACTCGGCCTGTCATCCTTCCGAGGTCGGCAAAATGAGTGCCAGCTTGCTTGTATCGGAGTGGCGGCCCATCCAGGATTGTGCCCAATAGCCAAGGGGACTGCTTAAGCAGCACAAACGCTCTGCACAGATTATGGTCCCAATCCTCACTCTCCCACCCCTCCCCCCCTCTTAGTATTCCCATAAGCAAAGCGATGGGTGGTATTTCCGAGTACTTAAATAAAAGATAAAAGGAAGTGATTTTGGGGGCCATTCAAAAAATTATGTAATGCATTTTTTGCCCAAATTGGACTTTGGACTGGCCTGCAAAGCCAGTCGCCGACTGGACATCCTCCGTCATGCAGTCCTTCCTTGGCACACCTGAGCTCCTGACCACATAGAAAGCTTTTGTCCGCAACCTGATGGAGTACTACTCCCCTTTCTAGGCTGGTGCTCCTGCCTCTCACCTTTCTCAGCATCGTGCTGTGGAAACCAAGGCATTTAGGATCATTGGTATCTCCCATGATGTGGCTGAGTCTTTGGGTCTCTTACTCTCTCACCGCTGGCAGTTTGGTGGTCTATCCTCTACCATCTCCTCTCTGGGCTCGCCCCCTCTGCTCTGTCTGAGATATTTTTCCCCCATATTTCTGCAGGGCACTCAAGGAAGAGAGGAGATTGGGACCATACTCTGTGCAGAGCGTTGGTGCTGCTTAGGCAGTCTCTTTGGCTATTGGGCACAATCCTGGATGGGTCGCCACTCTGACACAGTATACCAGCATGCTGGCACTCATTTTGCCGACCTCGGAAGGATGACAGGCCGAGTTAACCCCACCTGATATTAATTCAACAGTTGAGCGGGATTTGAACTCAGGACCCGAGGATCCCAAGCCCACCACTCTAACTATTAAGCCAACACCAGGCATAGGGTGCTCAATGTCTGCCAGCAACCCCCTTCTGGTAAAACTACCAAAATCAAGAATCACTGCTCACCTTCACTCTTTCATTCCTCTTTTTTCCCACCTTTGGAACAAACTCCGACACTCTCTTTAATCCCACTCTTCCCTCCAGGTTTTCAAAACAGCTGTTCACCACCACCTCTTATCATCCCCCATCCAAATCCTCGATCTTTTCTACCCCCGCTAATCCACCCTAAACCCACCTCCTTCAAATTCCCTCCTTTCCTTCATGAAAGTCCTTGTTGTGTCCACCTTGTTTACCCCATGTATACCACCCCATCCCTCTCCCTTCCACAGATCTCCTAATGTCTCTGTTCTGCACTGTTTTTTTTTTCCTTCCCTCTCACCCCCTCTTGTGTCCTGAAACCCTTGTTATATGTTCTGTGTGTTCGCTCTTATATGAGCCTCCTCGACAGTGTGTACCAAAAAAAACAAAAAAAACCCCACTTCCCTGTAACGCTCCATAACGCTTCAACAGACACCCTCTAAAATATTATGGAATGCTTGATGAAAACACCCCCTCCCCTTTTTCATACTTTAATCTGGGGATGCTATTTATCCCGTTGTTTTTTTCAGTGACTACAAATTATACTTCAAAAAGTAAAGGCAGTGGAGTGTCCCATCAATAAAACCAGGCAGCAATCAGAATCCCTGTAATGACGTCATTGGTCTTATCGCTCGGAGTGATGTCATCGATTCTAAATGTATTTAATTACCCGCATTGGCAAATGAGATTAAGTGTTTGTGGAAAAAGCAATGTTGGAATAGTCATTAAACCTGCACCAACAATACAAATTTTGTACTTTTTGCAATTTTTTTTCGAGATCATATTCAAGATCGCCGACGAACAGCCATTTTGTTACTTAAATGTGTCCCCGCAACTATTTCTCAGACATGCACAGTCCGATTTTGTTCAAACTTGGCACAAGCACAGTACATGATGGCATACACGTGCACCTCACTATATTTTGCAATCTGATTAATGATGGCCGACTGGTAGACTGGTGGCCATTTTAGTTGTAAATAGTAAAAAACGGTATTGATCACGTCCTTGACCATTTCTCGGACATACATATACCAATCTTGCTCAAACTTGGCATACAGATAATGAATGATTGCTTAATACATATTCACGTCATTTCGTTTCGAGATCAGATCCAAACTGGCAGACTGGTGCCCATTTTCGTTGTAAAAAACATAAAAATAAAGTTGAACACGTCCTCAAGTGTTTCTCAGACATGCTCTTCCTGATGTTGTTCAAACTTGCCACACAGATTATGAATCATGGCTTACATACGCACATCATTTATTTTCGACATCAGATCCAAGATGGCCGACTGGTGGCCATTTTGTTACTTCAATGTGTCCCCAACTCTTTCTCAGACAGCATGGTCCGATTTTGTTCAAACTTGGCAAAAGCACAGTACATGATGGCATACATGTGCACCTCACTATGTTTTGCGATCTTATCAAGGATGGCCGACTGGTACATTGGCAGCCATTTTAATTGTACATAAATATGGGCGAGCCCTTGAACTCCGTATTGCAAAATTACTAAAACAACGGGGGATATGACATTTTATGTCTTTTTTTTTTACTTGCACTGTAAGATCACGTCAAGCCTATTCTGCAATATTATTTAGAATCATAATTGAAGTATTATTTATATTTGTAATATTTACCTTTGAGCCATTAGCTATTGAATCCATAAAGTTTGAGCTGTATTTTTATCCCTCTTCTTCTTCAAGGAGTAACCAATTCCATACATTTGGGCAACAGCTGAAGGGAGTGGAAAGTTGAAGCAATAAATAGACTTCGAAGCCTGTTTTACATCTCACCAGGATTGTGCAATGACTTGGTGTATCTTCACTTCATGATGTACTGGCTGTGGGAGATGATGACTAATCTCCTGGAACCATTACATCTGGAAGTTGGAGTTATCGTATTTGTTTCGGAAGTGAAAAGTCGCCACGAATTGCTTTGTTTACGTAGAAAAATGGAGTCACACATTGCTCGGTGCAATGTTTCCATTAAAAAAAAAATTGGCGCCAAGTTGTCCTTTTAGAGGTTAACTTTTCATTGAAGAAAAGGTAACAAATGTGAGAGTTAAGAATTGCATCATTACTCATGGAAAGGAGGGGTGCTTGGTGGGTCATGATGTGATTAAATTTCAAATTTCATATAAAGGGTTTGAAATTAGGCGTAAATATGATCGATTTTCCTGAGTGTACAGATAGCATGTTTCCTTTCTTTATTTCAATGGAATGTGAGGATAATATTGATGTAAACAGGTGATAAAAGTAGAAAGGCACTGGGTAGACTGCATACCTCTGCCACGCTGAACAGTTTATGTTTTGTGTCCCACTGATAGGCCGGATCTGGATTCGGACCTTAACCCAAATTTGATCGGCTTGTCTTTGTCACCTGACCAACTCATCCACCAAGTTTTGTCATAATCTGTCCATAAATTTTTGAAATATCATGCTATCTATCGGTTTTGGGCACATCTCTCAATGTTGAAGAATCACTTTAAAAAATTTTAATCTCTCCTATCCGGATTCAGATCATCATCAAAATCGAATAAATTCGTCTTTGTCACACACTCAACCTGTTCACCAAGTTTCATCCGAATCCGTCCATAACTTTTTGAGATATCCTGCTCACAGACAGACAAAGAGACAGGGGTGAAAAAACAACCTCCGTCCACCTTCGGTGGCGGAGGTAATAACCATTGTTGATCTCACAGGATCAAGGGTTCTGTACGACCACTTCCAATGCGAATGAAAGTGGAGATCCATGGCTTGAGCAGACACTTATCACAATGAGCGACTCACAACAATGGGAAGGAACACATCAATATGATGAAAAGGAACATTTGTGACAAACTTAGCACAGAGTACGTCGCACAAATGTAAACCTGACACCAGATCGTGCACTCTCGAGTGCTTTCCACATGGCCATCTTTCCTTCCTGTGCCCGGCGTGGCGCAGGCTGGCTCCAGAAGCCAGGCACAAAAGAAGGAAAGAGTCACCACGGTTGTGGTTCCTCCCCTTGCAATAAACACCGTAAATCAAGTTCAACCATGGACCGAGGGCTGATCCTCTCAAGAAGGAACAGCTGTATTGAGGACTGGAGTCCATGAAGATGTCATCATCGTCTCTGGAAAATTGAGGCGAAAAACCAAATCTAAGAATAGGTTGTTGACTCATTTCTTTTGATTAAATATAATAACAATTAAAATGCCATGGCGTGACACGCAAAGCGCTCCGGTAGCGTGACCGCCATCGGTTTCACGAAGTGCCGGGTGGCATACTGCCGCGCCTTGTTGTCTCTGCTCTATTGACATTCACGTTGTTTGTTAATGCAGTTTACATGAAGATCAAAGCCTCGGTTGAGAAGGAGGAAACCATCTGTGCTCGTAAAGAATAAGAAACAACTTTCCAGTAATCATACAAACTTGAAGTTGAAGATGTTCAAACAAGAGTTTCAAAGTCAGTGTGACCATCACCCTGTTGTCCATGCATGTACACTCAGTGGTGTACAAGAAGGTGTAATAGGTAACCTATATAGGTTGTGTGGGCTCTCACAGAGATTGACGTAACAAACATCGCTTAAGGTGCAAGGACATTTGAGACATTTCTGGAATGATCTCCACACATAATTTCGTCGTCATATTGCTGATTCAGTCCTCGTAATGAAACCCATTTAAGAACACTTCTTGAATTACATTCTTCCTTGAGATTAAAAAATAAAACAAGTCAGCCTACAAGTTTCATTACTCTCAGAGAAATTAACAAGATGAAAACAAAATTTTTATCCTTTGTCCTGTAACTATTGTAATATCCCTAAAACCTCATTTTACCCATTCATTCACAGCCAGATAAGAAAAATAAAAATTAAATAATAAAAAGTGAAACAAAATAACACGAGTTGTGAATCTTCACATCACAATTAGTTTGAATTTCAAAAACATTGTCACGTTTTATTGATTTAAAATTTGTAATTTTCAACAATAGCAATTTGAGTTTGTTGGCTTTTAAAATAATTTATTTAAACTTTGACATTTTGGATCCAAGAAGATCGGGATTGTAAGTCCAGTGTTATGAAACGTTGAGCATTGTTTTAGATACTGAAGTCAAACAAGGAAGCATTCACATATTACGTACACAAGTGGCAGAATGTTCAGAATGTTCATTCTCAGAATAAATCCTTTTATTTTATTCTTGCACCCTCCCTCCCATCCCCCCCCTCGGCCTCCCTTTATCACTTTACAAGATCTCGACTTTCTGTACTCAGACCACCTCTAAACCTCCTTTTCCTTTTGTCCCTCATCCTTGTGCAGTGTGCACTCCTCTTCTGTGATTTTTTTTTCTTCTCTTTTCACTCATTTTATTTTTCTCCATATGCCCCTTTTCATACATAGCTTATACATACATAAAGGGGCTGTCACACCTTGACGATTTAGCCTGCGTATGCCGACGTATGAAAAATTTGTCTAAAACGCTGACACACGTCGAATACGTTATGGGTAAGTTTTGTATACGTTAAGAGCACACTGAAGCACGCTGGCATACGTTGTAGTACGCCGAGCTCGTCGACAAATTTTAACATGCTCAAAATTTTTCGACATATGCCAGCGTATGACTCACACGTTCCGCATAACCTGCCATTATGACCAGGTATCCGTGTGATGTCACCCGGCTCCACTCTGCCATGAGGGAACCACAACCGTGACATTTGTTAGAAACACATTCATAAGTTGTTGACACACGTCGACACACGTTACTTGTAAGTTACTCATAAGTCGAAACATGTCGAGGTAATGTTTAGCGTACCCGAAACTTATTTCTAACCTATGAGTAACGTGCTTTGAACCTATGTGTAACGTATCTCCAACGCATGTTGACATATTTGACGTCACAGAACTTACTGAACGTGTTTCTAACTTACAGCTACCGTATAATGGCGTATTGGCAGCGTTTAGGGGAATTGGTATATAAATATGGGCTTCACAGGAGGAACCCTTCAGTGTTCCAGACTCCATGGTTTTTTTTTTTCTTTTTTTTCTTTTCTTTGGCATGACGGTAATGTTGACACTTCGATTTCTAGTGCGGTTATGATTTAAATCGTTGAGCGGCAGCCTATGAATAGCCTACGCCATGTGATCGTCGACGATACGCTGCCGCACGTTATGCATACGTTAGACTATCGTTGGGCATACGTTGTGAACGCCGACAACACGCTAAGTATTCGTTGGTATAAGTTATTATAAGTTGTCTATAAGTTATCGAAACGTTCTGTGTACGTTACTAATACGTTATGCATTTGTCCAACTTGTTATGAATATGCCAAAAACTTTAAAAAACATCAATAGTTTAGCGTAGAAAAACATAAAAAAAAAAAACAGCCGAAGAAAATTTCGAAGAATGCTGCAAAGAAGTCTCCTGGCCGTGACCGTGGACGCGGACGCAAGGAGGATCCATCATCACCCACACCATCCCCATCACACTCACCTACTACTACTACTACTACTACTACTACTAATGACATGCTCACCTACTACTACTACTGATACTACTGACATGGACATGTACTCGCCATGGAGTCTGAAACACTGATGGGTTCCTCCTGTGAAGCCCATTTTTATATACCAATTCCCCTAAATGCTGCCAATACGCCATTATACGGTACGTGTAAGTTAGAAGGACGTTCAGTAAGTTCTGTGGTCGTACGGAAGACATTGATCAAATACGTCTACATACGTCAATGTGCATTGGAGATACGTTACACATAGGTTCAAAGCACGTTACTCATAGGTTAGAAATAAGTTTCGGGTACGCTAAACATTACCTCGACGTGTTTCGACTTATGAGTAACTTACAAGTAACGTGTGTCAACGATCGCATAACGTGCCTACAACTTATGGCCAGCGTGTGCGGTACGTGTGAGTCATACGCTAGCATACGTCAAAAAATTTTGAGCATGCTTAAAATTTGTCGACGTGCTCGGCGTACTACGACGTATGCCAGCGTGCTTCAGCATGTTTTTAACATATACAAAACTTACCCATAACGTATTCGACGTGTACCAGTGTATTCGGCAAATTTTTCATACGTCGGCATACACTGGCTAAAACGTCAAGGTGTGACAGGGCCTTGACACTTCGATGTCTAGTGCGGTTATGATTTGAATCGTCGAGCGGCAGCCTTTTCATAGGCTACGCCACGTGATCGTCGGCGATACGCTGCTGCGCTATGCATACGTTAGACTATCGTTGGGCATACGTTGTGAACGCTGACAACACGCAAAGCATTCGTTGGTATAAGTTATCTATAAGTTATCAAAACGTGTTGTGTACGTTACTAATACGTTATGCATACGTCCAACTGGTTATGAATACGCCAAAAACTTTAAAAAAAAAAAAAACATCAATAGGTCACCGTACGTCAGCGTTTTACATACATTTTGATACGTTGCCATACACTGTCTAGAACGTCAAGGTGTGACAGCCCCTTAAGCGATGAAGTTAGGGGGTGGTGTGGAGCTGAGTGTGGTGGTGGGGGATGGGGGTGGTGGGGGTGAGGATGGGCATGGTATGTTGATAAAAGTATATTATAAAGAACATGTAGCTGCCCTCAATGTCATAAAATAGAGAAACACCTGAACAATACATAAAATATATCCTTTAACTTGAAAACATTTCTATGAATCTTTAGGAAGATTTCTCCAAAATATCAAAAATCAATGTCATGCTAATATGGAGGAAGTGGCCAAAAAAGTGGAAATACCTGGGTAAGTGAGGGTCAACAAGCAACGGACTTCACACAGGTATGGCCCATGTGTTAATTAAGAAAATCACATCACAGTATGCTTCGGCTCATGTATAAGAATGCTGCACAGGCCCAGTGGCCTATAATGATGGCTCGCATGGATGCAAGAGCAGAACCCCCAATGTCCTCATCCACAGAACACATGTTATCCAAAGGTTTGATGAGCATGACACTGATGTTATCCACATGCTATGGCCTTCTCAGTCACCAGATCTGAACCCCATCAAGCATTTATGGGATATTCCAGAACGATACCTGAGACAGCGTTTTGTACCTCCATCAAACAGGCGTGAGTTGATTGACTTTCTCGTGGAAGAATGGTGTCGCATCCGTCCTGCAGAAGTCCAGACACTGGTGGACTCTATGCCACAGCACATACATGCTGTACTGGCCACACATGGATGTCCAATGCCATATTAAGTGACTTTACATTGGGGCTTCATTTTTTCGTCCACTACCTGTACTTCAGTGAATAATATTTAATTTTGTGTCCATCGAATCACCTTTGATATGAAGGGAGTTCAATATGAATATAATCTTAGAACAACATATTGTATGCACAATGGTCCAAGATAGGCCAACGTTTTATTTAAATTTTCAGGATATTCTCCACTATTCCTTCAAACTGTAAAATTAAAAGTTTTCAGATTGCTTTTTCAGCCATATCTCAGTTGCTTGAGTCAGTTCTTTGTCGTCAACAAGTCAGTGGCCATGCAAGTATGACTTGAAACGTCGAAACAGAAAAGAGTCACTGGGGGACAGGTAAGGGCTGTATGTGGGTGGTTGGAGGGTGGTGACCCATGTCCTCAAAGCCATAGTCACAAATCGCGGTCTCCACCAGATGGGTCGGTGTGGAGGTATGTTGTCATGATGGAGAACACCTTTGATCAACATCCCTCAGCATTTCCACTTGATGTCCCTGCCACAAATGTTACTTCAGATTGGCATAATATTCCCCTGTGGTTGTAGCGTCGTGAGACCTATAATCAACCTGTAGGATTCCCTTGCCATCCCAGAAAAATTGAGCCTGTGCTCTTGGTTGCCGAGGGTTGGGTGTGAAATATCCATTGCACGGGTTCCATTTGGTTTCAAGTTCCCAGTGGTGAAATCACGTTCAGTAATAAGTTACCTGACAAGTTGAACTAGATCTCCATTGAACAGTTTGAGAAGCTTTCTCTCAATTGTGAACTCCAAGGACCCACTTTACGGAGACCTTGAACATGCTCGAATGTTCATGGATGAGTGGAAAAACACTGCCTTGAGAGATTCCAATGTCTGTGGATGTTTCCGTGACCTTAGGATGACAATCCTTCATGAATAATGGCGGGATCTGGGCAGCAGTTTATGGATTGGTCCCATCTGCCGGGCGTCCTGACCTGAAATAACTTTTAAGGGACTCCCGTCCACATAAAAGGCAGGTCGTCCATTTGGCTAACGTACGATAGGATGGAGGTATCTGGGCTCAGTGCTTGCACGTACCCACCACCTTCACCATTGGTTCGTTGATTTCTTTTGAGCTTCACCTCTCCATAAAAATTGCTCAATATTACTTCGTCTTCTAACAGCTCCAATTATTCCCACGTTTTTGTGGGGTTAGCTGGGAGGAAAGTTTTGGCTCAAGTCATTCATGAACCGACTGGCCAGGCCAGATGCTCGACTAAGTAGTTAAGGCAGGCATTTGTAATTTGTTCAGGGTGACGAAGATAGCTCGCCTACTCTTCATGAAGGACACCGTGGGATGTTTATCGTCCATTCCTGGGATGGCACACACATTGATGAATCACGCTGCGTTTGAAACACCTGGACGACAGTTTATAGCGTGGTCAATTTATACAAATTTCTGGATTATACTTTGAAACAACTGGCATTATAAAACAAGCTAATAACATGTAACAATTCCACATGCAAGTTTTTCATGATCAAAACACCGACACTAGGATGCCAACAAACTATCCGATTTGTAGAACCTCCTGAACTCCCCTCGTACATCTCTTCAAACCTTCTCATGAGAATCACTCCAGGGTTTGGCTTTGCTAACGAAAGAAGTGGGGCGGAGGGTGGTATTGTCTTGATACGGAAGCCAATCCCCTGAATAAGGGAAAGGTGGGTGGCAGCGATGATATCGTGAAAACTTCCCAACAGCCCTCATTTAAACACAAGTAAAATTTCAAAATGAACTTAACCTGCCATTATGACCAGGTATCCGTGTGATGTCACCCGGCTCCACTCTGCCATGAGGGAACCACAACCGTGACAGTATAGACGCCCCAGACGTTGACATCACCATCCATTGTAAAACTCCAACCCTGCACATGCTTCAGATCACTATCTGGGCTGCGAGACCATTGCAACTTAACTTTCAGATATATTGTCTAAAGAGGATCACATCATTCGATTGATCATATGAAGGCAAAATGTTTTGAGAATTTGATATTACATTGCCCTTAACCCGGGGCATGTATTTCATTTCTACATCAACAAATCATTTCCCAGGAAATAACATTCCTCGGACTGGCTCTCTATCCATTGTTTCCACAACGTCCCTTCTGACTCAGTGCCCACAAATCAGGTGCCTCGGAGGTAAGACTTTAAATGTCCAGCAGATAATCATTTAGAGCCAGTGCAGTATTGTGCGATGGATGTTCAATCCATATGAAACACTTCCAATAGCGATGCAAAATCGGTCACATGATGTTGTGGGGGGCTTTTGGTCATTATGTATGAACATGGATGGGGGAGGCAAGGGTACTTCAGGATTCAAAAAGATGGATGACCCTCCTCACACCCTCAGGTGCATAAGGATGCCAAGAGAATTTCATTGGCTGGGTCTCCAGGTCTCCTGGACAGGTCTCCACTCCAACACAGGATACTCAAATGGTTCTGTTTTCTTCCAGAGCTCGGACTCGTTTTGCCAACCACAGAAGGATGAGAGCTCTGACTCAACCCACCAAGTATTAGTTTGGAACGTTGGGGACTTGAACATCGAACTTTAAGATCACAAGCCAACCACGTTAATTGTTAAGCCACCGCCAGGCTTCATACTGGCATACATAATGATATGTGATTCAATCTCAAGTCACGTTTTGTCTTTCCCAATGTTATTCCATAGATGGTTTTTCTCAGGAACAAGGGTCTTCGCACAAAATCGTGGAAAGTCACTTGTCCATGCGGCTATCCTGCCTGTTTAGTCTGGCTCACCGCAGCGAACGGGTCTCCTCCCTTCATCACGCAGGCAGCAACTCATGTAGCTTCCCAGCCTCCGGGGCCTTTGATGTTTGGCCTTGGAGTTGTTGCGGGATTGTTCCAACCTTGATCTTACGCATTCCGTGTGAACGGTTCATCTGTGGAAAATGAAAGCTTTGGTATTGCCTTTTAAATTGGTCAAAGCAGAACGGAGTGGAGAGTGTACAAAAATTTGATGTTCAGAGGAGTTCTTGGAAATTGGGAGGGGCTGCATGAGGTGGAGATGGGGAGGGTGGGACACAGCTTCAGCTTGCCCACTCCACCACCCCACTTTAGCTCCACATGCACCTCCCAATAATTTGAATGGCTTTTGTAATAAATTCTGCCAATTCATGTACTGAGGGTCTTTCAGGTGACATCTCCAAAAAGGAAATATTTGCACAACTTAAAAGCTCTGCAGGTGTTGTTATTATCTCACTACCTTTTGAATGCTGCACCTGAAGAGATTCACTATATGCGGGACATCTAAAGGGTGTACTTCCAGTCTTTATTGAAGGACTCATCAAACTATAGACCCTCTTTTGTTCTGATGAAGGGTTAACTTGCTTCCCACAGCAATTAATATACATCAATCAATGTCCCGTTCATTTCATCCATTATTACCCCAAAACAAAAGATGGGACATAGACGTACGAGTGCACATACCGATACTATAATACCAAACATTAAAGCAGTAATAATTGTGAAATAATCACATACTTTTGACTAAAATTTTCTCCAACCATCAAGACCTGAAAAGGTCTCTGCCCTGCTGAAAGCCACGGGTAAATGTTTCACAAAACTTTTGACACTTCTTTAAAAACGATTTCTTTTATACTCTTGAGCTCAAGGTACCATGTTTCAAAATGTAGTTAAATAAATAAATAATCTAAAGGTAAATGCTTTTCCAGGAACTTAGCATCGTCTGCAATAAACTTGGAGAACCAAGACTCGGCATCTGACGGTCCGTTTACATACCTGTTGAGTCACAGGACATGAAAATCCTGCGAGATACAACGTAAAACCTTGTTATTTGATTGACAAATCCCAACATAGCAGTACCTCGATGACTTCCATACAATGTAGCCATGATCAGTATGCCAGGATGAACAGAGAAACATTCATTCATACAGTGTGCCCCGTTTTACAGCACGTGTCCGTGTTGCAGTGCTTGTCAGTTTTACAGTGTGCCCCGTTTTACAGTTTTGCAATGCGTGACTGTATTACAGCATGCCCCGTATTACAGCACACCCCGTTTGATAGCGCGCCCCCGCTTTACAGCGCACCCCCGCTTTACAGCGCGCCCCGCTTTACAGCGCGCCCCGCTTTACAGCGCGCCCCGCTTTACAGCGCGCCCCGTTTTACAGTGCGTCCAATTTTACTGCGTGCCCCCATTTTACAGCATCAACCGTTTTACAGGACGCCCCTTTTTACAGCACCCCCATTTTACAGCATGCCCCCCCCATTTTACAGCATGCCCCCCATTTTACTGCGTGCCCCCATTTTACAGCGTGCCCCCATTTTACAGCATGCCCCCATTTTACTTCATGCCCCCATTTAACAGCGTGCCCCCACTTTACAGCGTGCCCCCATTTTACTGCGTGCCCCCATTTTACAACATCAACCGTTTTACAGGACGCCCCTTTTTACAGCACCCCCATTTTACAGCATGCCCCCCATTTTACAGCATGCCCCCATTTTACTGCATGCCCCCATTTTACAGCGTGCCCCCATTTTACTGCGTGCCCCCATTTCACTGGGAGCCCCCATTTTACAGCGTGCCCCCATTTTACTTCATGCCCCCATTTAACAGCGTGCCCCCTCTTTACAGCATGCCCCCATTTTACTGTGTGCCCCCATTTAACAGCATGCCCCCACTTTACAGCGTGCCCCTGTTTTACACCGCACATCCCTTTTTGGTGTGCCCCGTTTTACAGCACGACCCATTTTACTGCGTGCCCCCATTTTACTGCGTGCCCCTGTTTTACAGCATGCCCCTGTTTTACAGTGTGCCCCCATTTTACTGCGGCCCTCATTTTACTGCTTGCCCCCATTTTACTGCGTGCTCCCACTTTACAGTGTGCACCCTGCCCCTGTTTTACACCACACATCCCTTTTTCAGTGTGCCCTGTTTTACAGTACGCCCCGTTTTACAGCATGCTCCGTTTGACAGTATGCCCCAGTTTACAGTGTGCCCCCACTTTACAGCATGCCCCCTGCCCCTGTTTAACAGTTTGCCCCTGTTTTACACCGCACATCCCTTTTTAATGTGACCCGTCTTGCAGCACGCCCCATTTTACAGTGTGCCCCCATTTTACTGCGTGCCCCCATTTTACTGCGTGCCCCCTTTTTACAGCATACCCCATTTTACAGTACGCCCGTTTTACAATGTGCCCCTGTTTTACAGTGTGCCCCCATTTTACTGCATGCCCCTATTTTACTGCGTGCTCCCATTTTACTGCGTGTCCCCATTTAACAGTGTGCCCCCACTTTACAGCGTGCACCCTGCCCCTGTTTTACACCACACATCCCTTTTTCAGTGTGCCCCGTTTTACAGCATGCCCTGTTTTACAGCGTGCCCCTGTGTTACAGTGTGCCCCCATTTTACTGCATGCCCCCATTTTACTGCATGCCCCATTTTACTGCATGCCCCATTTTACTGCGTGCCCCCATTTTACTGCGTGCCCCCATTTTACTGCGTGCCCGCATTTTACTGTGTGCCCCCCATATTACTGCATACCCCCATTTTACAGTGTGCGCTGTTTTACAGCACGCCACGTTTTGCAGCACGCCACGTTTTACAGCATGCCACGTTTTACAGTGTGCCCCCATTTTACTGTGTCCCCCGTTTTACAGCCCTGTTTTACAGCACACCCTGTTTTACAGCGTGCCCCCATTTTACTGCATGCCCCCATTTTACAGTGAGCCCCCATTTTACAGCATGCCCCCATTTTACTTCATGCCCCCATTTAACAGTGTGCCCCCACTTTACAGCGTGCCCCCATTTTACTGCGTGCCCCCATTTAACAGCGTTCCCCCACTTTACAGCATGCCCCCCCCTGCCCCTGTTTTACCGTGTGCCCCTGTTTTACACCGCACATCCCTTTTTAGTGTGCCCTGTTTTACAGCACGCCCCATTTTACAGTGTGCCCCCATTTTACTTAGTGCCCCCATTTTACAGCATGCCACATTTTACAGTACGCCCTGTTTTACAGCATGCCCCTGTTTTACAGTGCGCCCCATTTTACTGCGTGCCCCCGTTTTACAGTGCTCCCCAATTTTCCAGCGCACCCCCGTTCTACAGTGCTCCCCGTTTCACAGCACTTCTCATTTTGCAGTGCTCCCCCCTTTACAGTGAGCATCCATTTCGCAGCGCTTCCCGTTTTACAGCGTGCCCCCATTTCACAGCGCTTCCCGTTTTACAGTGTGCCCCCGTTATGCAGCGTTCCCCCGTTTTACAACGTGCCCACATTTCACATCGCTTCCCGTTTTACAGCATGCCTCCGTTTTACAGCGTTCCCCCATTATGCAGGGTTCCCCCATTTTACAGCGTGCCCCCATTTCACAGCGCTTCCCGTTTTGCAGCGTGCCCCCGTTTCACAGCACTTCTCGTTTTGCAGTGCTCCTCCCTTTTACAGCGAGCATCCATTTCACAGCGCTTCCCGTTTTACAGCGTGCACCCGTTTTGCAGTGCTCCCCCGTTTTACAGCGTGCCCCCATTTCACAGCACTTCCCGTTTTACAGCGTGCCCCCATTTCATAGCGCTTCTCGTTTTACAGCGTACCCCGTTTTGCAGCGCTCCCCCGTTTTATAGCGTGCCCCCATTTTGCAGCCCCCCCGTTTTACAGCATGCCCCCATTTCACAGCGCTCCCCCGTTTTACAGTGCTCCCTTATTTTACAGTGTACCCCCGTTTTACAGCGTGCCCCCATTTCACAGCGCTCCCCCGTTTTACAGCGTGCCCCCATTTCACAGCGCTCCCCCGTTTTACAGCGTGCCCCCATTTCACAGCGCTCCCCAGTTTTGCAGCGCTCCCCCGTTTTACAGCGCTCCCTTATTTTACAGTGTACCCCCTTTTTACAGCGCTCCCCCGTTTTACAGTACTTCCCCGTTTTACAGCGCTCCCCCGTTTTACAGCGCTCCCCCGTTTTACAGCGCTTCCCCGTTTCACAGCGCTTTCCCGTTTTACAGCGCTCCCCCGTTTTGCAGCGCTCTCCCGTTTTACAGCGCTTCCCCCGTTTTACAGCGCTCCCTTATTTTACAGTGTATCCCCGTTTTACAGCGCTCCCCCATTTTACAGTGCTTCCCCGTTTTACAGCGCTTCCCCGTTTTACAGCGCTCCCCCGTTTTACAGCGCTCCCCCGTTTTACAGCACTCCCTTATTTTTCAGTGTACCCTCGTTTTACAGCACACTTTCATTTTACAGCAAGCACCCATTTCACAGCCTGATCTTATCACCTCATGACCTAATCACCTCGTTTTACAGCAAGCACCCGTTTCACAGCATGATCTTATCACCTCATGACCTAATCGCCTCGTTTTACAGCGAGCACCCGTTTCACAGCATGATCTTATCACCTCATGACCTAATCACCTCGTTTTACAGCGAGCACCCGTTTCACAGCATGATCTTATCACCTCATGACCTAATCACCTCGTTTTACAGCAAGCACCCGTTTCACAGCATGATCTTATCACCTCATGACCTAATCGCCTCGTTTTACAGCGAGCACCCGTTTCACAGGATAACCTCATCACCTTGTGACTGAATCACCTTGTTTTACAGCGAGTGCCTGCTTCACAGCATGACCTAATCACCTTGTTTTACAGTGAGTGCCTGTTTCACAGCATGACCTCATCACCTCATGACCTAATCACCTCGTTTTCCAGTGAGTGCCCATTTCACAACATGCGTCCGTTTCTCCCTGAGTGCCCGTTTTGCTGCGCATACCCGTTTACAATGTAACCACATTTAACATTCGTAACGTGTTTTCAATCAAGTGACGTTGACAATCAGTGGGAATACTTGCTTACTTGGTTGGAGAGACTAGAAGCGATGCTTATTTGCCACTCCTTATCTACATCCGAATAACCTCATAATCTTCTGTTAGTGTTACATTACATCTAATAACTTTCAATTCACAGTTGATTGTTGTTTCGAACAATATTTAATTGAATGAGAAATTAATGGAATTAACGAATAATCGGTGAAATTAAGGAAGAACATCAATTTTGTCACATCGTGAACTTACTCGCTATGCAATGCAAAAATAACTTTTACCCATTTTACCAAATGACACCATGAAGATGGAAGATATCAGTATTATACTAAACGAGCACAATTATATGGAAACCAGTCTGGTTGGCAGTGAACAGTGGATGCCTAAAACTCGGATCATCAGTTGAACCAGATAGGGACTTTACCATATGTACACGTTAGGAGTGAGCTGACAGTCCCTACATTAAACATCTGATGATGCTCACAATACCTTTTTACCTGATGCATAAATCAAAGCATTCAATCGTTGCACTTGCCTGATACAACAAAGGTCACGAAGCGGACTGCTAGGCCTATATCAGGAGTTGATACCCTTTGATGATGAGGGGTGAGTCGGTTCTGCTTTGCTCAAACTTTTGTTCAACGTATCCTTGTTTTGTTACGACTACGTGTCAACAGGTGCCACCCCGAGGGCTACTTGAAAACTTAGCTTGTGTTTGTAACCTCGCCAGGTGTGAATGACATTCTCGCTAGGTGTGTGGCATGCACTGATGAATGGGAAAGTTCACTTTATAATAAACTTCCTTTCCCATTTTTGGGTCGCTACTCTTAGCTGCTGAAGGTCACCTATTTATTCCGTGCACAGGGGGATGAGGGATGGGGTCATGGGGGTGCTGAAATGATGGAATAAAAGAGAGAAATGAAGACAAGGGACGATGATGAGATAGAGGAAGGAGGCATGGGAGTGTGGGAAGAGTTTAGAGAGAAAGGAAAGCAATATAGGAGAAGGCATATGGTATGTGGAGCCTGTAAAGGGATGGAAAGGAAGGGGCATTATAGAGAGTACGCAGGGGAGGGGGAGTGAAATTTCCACCATATTTACGTAGGTAATGAAAAGAAGGCTCGTAGATGCATTAATTGAGTAAAAGTATGAGATTTTCAATATTAAATAGAGGGGCATTAAAAATGACAATACCGGAAATGACAGAAGAGGGGACTTCACGTGTCAGTGCCAACACCGATCATATAACATGTTGTAAATGTATAAGGTCATAAACTTCGTGAAGTGACCTTATCACCTCGACCTGTGGCTAAGTCCACCCCCAGCCAATGACGGGAAGATTTATGGCAGCCGTGGAGCCGTCTTTCCTTGTGTGTTGGATGGATGGGATGCCTGCCAATGGGGAGTGTCTGCGGGAGCTCGACCTGAGCCAAGATGGCCTGGAGGCAGAGATGCACACCATGATACACACACACACACACACACACACACACACACACACACACACACACACACACACACACACACACACACACACACACACACACACACACACACACACACACACACACACACACACACACAAACAGACACAAACAGACACAAACAGACACAAACAGACACACACAGACACACACAGACACACACAGACACACACAGACACACACAGACACATACACACATACACACACACACACAGACACACACAGACACACACAGACACACACAGACACACACAGACACACACAGACACACACACACACACACACACACACACACACACACACACACACACACACACACACACACACACACACACCACACTGCAGCAGGTCAGCTGAGCCATGTGCAAATTCTTCTGCACACTGTGGATCACGATGCACATGAAAATTTTACCTTGGGTCATGAGAGGCATGTGATGCAAACATACTCTCTTTTTTTGACTTACTTACTTACTCTCACGGCTTACTCTCTCATATTAGCTTACTTTCATGAAGATTTCATGATTTTTACGAGTACGAACATTGTTTTGGAAAGAACAAGACAGTAATGTAGGTTTGGGACACTTACCACTCCCGTCATTTCGAGAAATAGTGAAAATATATCTTCACCCAATCGGCAAGAAAACGAACATCCATTCAGTGTATATGTATATGTACTGTATGTGTATATATATATATATATATATATATATATATATATATATATATATATGTATATATATATATATATATATATATATATATATATATATATATATATATATATATATATATATATATATATATATATATATATATATATATATATATATATATATATATATATATATATATATATATATATATATATATATATATATATATATATATATATATATATATATATATGTATATATATATATATATATATATATATATATATATATATATATATATATGTATATATATATATATATATATATATGTATATGTATATATATATATATATATATGTATATATATATATATATATATGTATATATATATATATATATATATATATATATATATGTATATATATATCCAGTGCCTAGAGAAAGTCTACACCCCCTTTCAAAATTTTCACCTTTTGTTGCCTTATAGCCTAGAATTAAATTGCTTTAAATCAGACTTTTTCCACTTTTATTTACACATCGTAACCCACAACTTCCAAGTGAAAAGCAAATTCTTCAAACTTCAGAAAATTGATTAAAAATACAAAACTAGAATATTTTGGTTGGATTAGTGTCCGAAACCGGTCCGATAGCTGAGGGGGTGTGTAGCATTGGGATTCTCATATGTGTACTATCTGTGTGAACGTCTTTGTAGTTGTTGAGGAACTCTTGGAGGGGTTCGAAACAGCAAATGACTTACCTTGTGTAAGTCTTCTTGGGTTGCTTTATGCCGCTTCTTTGGCGAGAGGAGTGTGGGAGGGGTCAATTGTTGAAATAATCCTAGCCAACTGGGTTTGGTTGATTTGGTGAGAGCTGATTGGCTATTCCCTCCATTCACAGGTGAGAGATGTGGGTGTGGGTGTGTGTGTGTGTGTGTGTGTGTGTGTGTGTGTGTGTGTGTGTGTGTGTGTGTGTGTGTGTGTGTGTGTGTGTGTGTGTGTGTGTGTGTGTGTGTGTGTGTGTGTGTGTGTGTGTGTGTGTGTGTGTGTGTGTGTGTGTGTGTGTAATAGCCTGGTGTTGGCGCAGTGGTTTGGGCAGTGGCTTAGGACTCAAAAAGTCCTGAGTTCAAGCCCCGTTGGGCCACTGAATACACATATATATATATATATATATATATATATATATATATATATATATATATATATATATATATATATATATATATATATATATATATATATATATATATATATATATATATATATATATAGACCGTTTTTCAGCCATTTTTCCCTGCTGTGCAAGGGTTAGGCTTTTTCTTGAGGCAATGTTTTTTATGGCCGGATGCCCTTCCTGACGCCAACCCTGGTCGCCTCTTACGACACACAGGGATATGGTATACCTATTCTAACCGGGGCATACACCGGGACCAGTACACTGGTACTCACTTTGCCGACCTCAGATGGATGACAGGCTGAGTCAACCCCCTGGTGTTAATTCAGCAGCCAGCGGGGCTTGAACTCAGGATCCTGGGATCAAGCCCCGCTGGCTGCTGAATTAACACCAGGGGGTTGACTCAGCCTGTCATCATATATACCAAGTCGTTTAACACCAGGGGGTTGACAGCCTGTCATCCTTCCGAGGTTGGCGAAATGAGTACCAGTGTACTGGGCCGGTGTATACTCCTGTTAAAATAGGTGTACCAGATCCCTGTGTCATAAGAGGCGACCAGGGTTGTGTCAGGAAGGGTATCCTGTGTAAAACATGTGCCAATTCACTATGCGTATCATATGGATGATCCGCTGTGGCTACCCCTAACGGGAGCAGCCGAAAGAAGAAGAATATATATATATATATATATATATATATATATATATATATATATATATATATATATATATATATATATATATATATATATGTCATTCGTCAATTTCCTTCTCACCACTGACACCCGAACCCACTCCCTTCTCCACCCTCTCTCAAAACCACATTTCTTCCACCCCAACATTATCATCATGTTCCAAGTTCCAAAGTTCCAAAGTCTGAGTAAATATCCTGGGTTAATGTCCAACTGGTTTTATTGGGTTGGGACGAGATGTGACATGATGAAAATAGTTTTCTTCATCGTCTATCCTCACCGAATCTTTTTGTGTACACGATGTATTGTCAGATATCTATCCAAAGGCTCATCCAGCTTGAATGAGGTTAATTCTGAGGGCGTTTCTGTAATTTATTGGCTTACCAATTTTGTGGAGAATCCTAGGTGAGATATAAACCTCCCAAGTTGTAACTTCCTCAGTGGCACCTTCCAAATTGGAACCTTCCAGAAGTTTACTTCCAGAGATAGACTTTCCAAAAATTCCTGAGTTGGACTTTCCAAAACTTTCGGTGGTGTAACTTTTGAAAAACTTCCAAAGTGGTTGAGCTGTTTGGTAGTTTGCTTTTTTGGGTGCTGTTGGTGGATTACTTTTTCATCATCAGTAACTACTGTGATTGGTTATTGTTTATGGTGACGTAACAGCAGGTGAGAAACACCAAGTCAGTTCCCAAACCTCAGCAATGGCAGCAGTCGACTGCACATGTGAAGTATTAGAGAGTGTTTTTCCCCTCCTGCTGGATTAACTTACCTCACCATTTAACTGACTCGATGATCCTGTTCATGGTTGAGTGGCTTGAACCAGAGATACAGCTGCTGAGAATACTACACTTAAGGACATCATACTTCACTGCCATAAACCCATGAAAGAGTCCTTTTGGTCTGTAACGGTTTTGGGGTATTATATGCATGATGGAACAAGCCTTTGACAGCCTTTGCAATGTGATATTATTACTGATAAATTGTCACAAATGTTATTAAAACTTGAAGTGTGCTGTATAAATTATAAGATACAGCATTTGACAATTAATGCAGTAGACCTCACCGATGTGTATAAAATAAATTAGATTTGCACACACACACACACACACACACACACACACACACACACACACACACACACACACACACACACACACACACAACAAAATGCATGTAGGTATATAATATAAATCCTCAAACTGAGAAAGCAATGGAGCTCTGGAATACCACATTGATATTACAGCACTCTGAAGGAAAGATCAAAATACGAGGAGTTTTTTCTTGGGATCTTCCAGGGATCTTCCAGGGAGACGGCCTTTCCCTCCTCCTCCTGTTTAGCTTGGCTTTGGACCCACTGAACAACCTCTTTAATGAGCATGGACAAGGATACACGCTAACAGCCAACAGAAAAAACATCCAAAGAAACAGGAATGGTGACATATCTACTGTACGTACATGGATGATTAAAAACTCTTCACACCAAATGACGAAAAATTGGCAGAACAGCTGAATTTTGTAAAACGGTACTCCAACGACATTCAAATGAATTTGGCTAAGAAAAGTGTAATAAGTACAAAATAGACCAACAAAAATGGACAACATAAAAATTGACCAAAATACAAGAATACAGGAACTAGAAAATGAAGTATCACACAAATATCTCGGAGTATTAGAGGGCCACCAAATATGTCACAAACAAATAGGCCATGGGCTAGATAGGGCCACCGTGCACCCCCCCCCCCACCTCCCAACAAAACTATGTTTTTTTGAAGTGTCTGGATATGCTGAATACGAATTTGAATGTTAACATTGAAAATATTGGGATGCACTACCTCTTTTAGCCTCATGAAAAGGGGTACCCTTAAAAATGAATTTTCGTCATTTGTGCCAAAAGCGATTTCTGTACCCAATCAGAATGGCTTCTAGACGACCCATTACACTGTCAGACTACACATTATGGCTTATATGAAACATAATCTCATGCTGGTTCCATGTATGTGTCTTTGGTGTATGTTACCTGAAACATCAACAATACAGACAGAACAGGCAGCTTTAAGTGAAGCACGTTCAGTGATACAGTGCCCCCTACTGGCACGACATCACGTGGGAAATCCGGATCAGATGTTATTTTCCAGGAAACGAAAGCAGATACACCAGTTGAACACGACAACTGAAGTATCCACAGACTTTCACAAAAAATAAATAAGTAAGAGGAGCCGTCGATTTATTACGTACGTAAATTTGGGGGGGGGGGGCATTTTGAGCTGCTTTTCCATTAGATTCTCTGTATTTCCTTTCTCTTGCCATATATTAATTTACACTGCAGCCCTTTTTGCCAACATAATATGTAGATGACCCAACAGATTGAAACCATCTGATAAAGTGATTTCGTCGCAAGGTTACGTCATCCAATGGAAGGGCGATTTGGGAGGAAAAGTGAAACTGGGAATTGTGACTGGACAAAGTATGTAATGACTGCTTCAAGGATGTCATGGCTCATGTACATGATTGGTAAAAATTTTACATTAAATCTTCGCGACAATCCTAAGTTCAGGTATTAGGAGCTGTGTATATCTCTGATCTCCGCCACCGAAGGTGGACGAAGGACGTTTGTCTGTCTGTGAACACTGAACAGCATATCTTTAAAAGTTGTGGACGAGTTGGGGAGGTGACAACAAGAAGCTAATTAAATTTTGGTTCAGGTCTGAATCCAGTTCCGGCCTATCAGTGAGATAAACAAGCTCAAATGAGCTAAGATCCTCGTCCTCAATGATGACGTCATAAAAACGAATATGACATCATTGTGATGTATCAGGTTTGCGATAAATTATCTGTGCTAATGCCCGGCTTGATTCCCGCAAACAAAATTCAAACAGCTTGCCGAGTTTCGGAGATAATGGTATAGGCGATTTCCATGAGCGGCGATATTTTGACGTCAACTTTTTTTTCGAGGAAGAATTTCCAAAATCGGAGATGGTTACTGCCTGTGCGTGGGATTTCTGCATATACGTGGCAAGTTTCACGAAGATCCGATGAAAACTCTGGGTTGTGAAACAAAAAATGTCAAAAAATAGGAATGACGTCATAAAAATTGATATGACGTCTTAGTGATGTATCATATGTGCGGTAATTCATCTCTGCTAATGCCCTGTTCGATTCCCGCAAACAGAATTCAAAAAGCTTGTCTAGTTTCGGAGATAATTTTTCAGGCGATTTCCATTAGCGGAGATATTTTGACGTCATAACTTTTTTTTCTCGGAGGAATTTTCAAAATCGGAGATGGTTACTGTCTGCGCAGAGTATTTTTTACATATATACGCCAAGTTTCAGGATGTTTTGATGAAAACTGTAGGCTGTGAAACAAAAAAGTTCACAAGAAGAAGATGAAGAACAACAACGTGAGTAAGACTTAGAGATCCTCCACGAGGATCTAAAAACGTAAACTGTTCAGCCTGGAGGAGGTATGCGTTCTACCGAGTGCTGTTCTCGCTTCTTGTTAGGTATGCAAACACAAACCCGTGTACCCAACCCACTATGGTGCGTACATAATAAATAGATAGTCCCTTTGTCATTAATCGATTCAATCGAAGATCTCACAAACGGTCAGGGTTGTGTTTTACGGGATAATTAATGACACTGACGTTCGTTGCAATCCTGAGGTCTCCTTAATAGACAGCGACCCCTGTGGGTCTCGATCGAGACCCAGATGATTTTCGGTTAAATTGTCTGCAATGGACATGCCTGCAGGTGACCCGACATAAGGTCTGTTTTGGACCATGTCAAGGCACGACCCTTGGTGATTCCCGATCGATGGATCAATTGGCCCTGAATGCGCACTAATCCTGTGATCGAACCGTCTGCGAGAATCATAACCCTTCATTACGAACCTTAACATCACGTGGATCGAGTACCCCTGCACTTACTGCTGTGCGTTTCATCATCAAGGATGCCATGACACCTGATTCCCCACATTATTGGTCATTCCCATGTTTAGTTTAGGTTTCAGTGATGTTTGAGAATCTGCTTTTTCTGTGGTTGTCGTCATCGACGAACCCAATAAATCTTTGTGGATATTATTTATTAATTTTTTTTTTTTTATTACATCCAAGCTGCGACGTCTGTGCTCTTGTCTGCATTTTGTTAAGAGCGTACATGAAAAACCGTTTAGCGGAGGAAATTGAAACTTTACCACATATTACAGGAGCATGTGATTTAGCGGTCACTGTTTTGAGGTCAACATCGGCCAAAGGCCCTGACAAGCCAATTTTCTAAAATCCTCAATTTTCATCAAAAAGACTAGAAATTTGAAGAGGATTTTCATATTCCCTCATAGTCCATGATCCAGTAGGGTTGGTCGGTTCCATCTGGGGGGGAATAATTCTTATTGTGATTTTTTGTGTGTTATCACCCTGTTTATATGCCTACCCTTAAATAAGCTTTTGTGCAAAATGGCCAGTACAAGGCAAGTAAGACATCCTACTTCAACTTGCCAACATTTTTTTTATCAGTCAAACATTAACAATGAAATTTGTCTCACCTTTTGCTAGGATCATCTGCTTCTCAACAAAAAGTGCTGAACATGCCTCGGTTGAAAGGTATGTCATTGGAGACAATTATATATCAGTGTCTATTACCTGTGTGATAAATCATACCACCTTTAGATAAGTATTTGTCTATCATTTACTGTGGAAAGTAAATATAAGTTCTGGAACAATATAATTACATGGGTGTTTAGCAAATTTATTAAGAAATCCAAAAATCTAAATTTCTTTTTTGTATGTTGTATATTAAGATCAATGTAGCAGACAATGTTACCCCACCCTTCAAATGAAAAAATACCTAATTTGGACGGATTTATGTAGTTTGGTCGATGTCATGATATTTTCCCTGTTGTTATTGAAGGATACTTTCCAAGAATGTGCAATCTGATGAATGAGTCAAAGATGAAAATGAAACACAATCTTCTGTTGTAGGGCATAAAATTACAGAATAGAAACATAAATGTGGTGTTCCACATGTCATGATATTTTCCGTTGTTATTGAAGGATACTTTCCAAGAATCAAACAAAGGTAAATGATAGCATATTCATGAACAAGATGAATGTTTTTTTCCCTGTAATTTCTCAAAAAATACAGAATTTCAGGGATTTAGATACTCAATAATGCACATATGAAGGTATCAAACACCCGTATGACACAATATAAGACAGTAGCAAGATGGTTAATCATGTGCAATCTGATGAATGAGTCAAAGATGAAAATGAAACACAATCTTCTGTTGTAGGGCATAAAATTACAGAATAGAAACATAAATGTGGTGTTCCACACGAACAAGGCCATTACCTAGGCCCAATGTGTTGCTGATAAACATATTGTCTTATGCACCATAGACGGGTCCTTTATAGTTTCTAAGGCATGTCTGATCATATGCACTGATTGTAAGTGATATAAAATGTTCAAGATGAACTTAAACATCATAATCATTATCCAGTTCTTCAATATCCTCATCTGAAATTTCCCTATTGTCTGACTCAAAGATGGATGCCTTGTTCTCACAGTCTAGCAGTCTGCACATATCAGTGCATTTCAGGCCGTTTGACAAACACACATTTTGGTAGTGAACACTTCCTTTTACAATTGCAGGCAAATAAATCAAGGACGGCCTCAGGTGCTGGCTGACTATCCATACAGTGCACCACCAACTGTTCAACTCCTTCTTCCTTCTCCATCTTCCATTCTCGGTCAACACGACTTGGTACTTTCAGGTCCTGTTCAAGACATCATCTCCATTATAGCCTATAATAAGAGAGAACCATTACTTTTAAATAGAATGTCTTCTTCCGTCTTACGCCAGTTTCAGAAAAGTTTATTTTGGGATGGGGTTACATAACGGCTAATAACACACAAAAGGCTACCACCAATGCAATGCCATCACATAGTTTCTGACTGTAGAGATGTATACCCTGCCAAAAATTACAATGAACATTATTCCCCTCGGATGGTACCGGTGGCCAAAAATTACCGGGTCTGGCTCATGGCCTAATACCAGGATGGGTGGGGTTCAGGTATATCCGAAGGGAGGAGACAATAGACAGGTAGACACACTGAGAAGTTAGGAATGTCCTTTCCTTTGGGAAGAAGGAAGGATCCCTTGAGGGATTTCAGCCTCTATATCGTCCAGTGAGATTAGATGGCTTTGACCTCTTGTTAACCTCCGCCATCGAACATCGGAGGTTACTGTTTTCACCCCTTTCTGTTTGTTTGTTATCTTGCCAAAACGAAGTTTTTGCAAGATATGTCAGTCAGCTTGTATGTTTTTTATTTTTATTTTTGTCTATAATCACATATAAAAAATTCTGCAGAGCACAGTTATCATTGGAAATTTTTGTAACTTCGCATATCAGAGGCCTATAGAGGTCCCTTTCAGCGCACAAAATTTTGAAGGTCAAGGTCAATGTCACTTTGTCGCAAATCAGGGGAGTCGACGAAACCCTTATTTTTTGAGTAATTTTGATCGGATCGTCTTCAAACTTCATGGGAATATAGTTCATGGTCTGGCGCTCAGCTGATTAATTTTTGGTGGCGATTGGCCTTGACCTTCATATGTTTTTTTTTTAACCTCCGCCATCTTCGAAGATGGATGGAGGTTACTGTTTTCACCCCCTTTCGGTTTGTTTGTTTGTTTGTTTGTGAACAGTATTACGGAAAAACTCCTCGACGGATTTCGACGAAACTTGGTGGGGGGTTAGGTGTAGTCCAAGCATCATGCCATTAAATTTTGGACTTGGTCCCCCCCCCAAAAAAAAAATTGTTAGAGAAAAAGTTTTTTTTTTGCATTTTTACATGTTTTAAGTGATTTCCAACCCCCCCCAAATTTTTTTTACCCCTCCCCCCAAAAAAAATTTAGAGAATTTTTTTTTGCATTTCTACATGTTTTAAAGTGATTTCCAACCCCCCCAAAAAATTGTTACCCCCCCAAAAAAATAGAGAATTTTTTTTTTTTTGCATTTCTACATGTTTTAAGTGATTTCCAACCCCCACCCCCAAAAAAAATTACCCCCCCCCAAAAAAAAGAATTTTTTTTATCATTTCTACATGTTTTAATATAAGTGCTTTCCAACCCCCCCAAAAAAAATTGTTGGAGAAAAAAAATGTTTGCAACTTTTTTTTCAACAAAATTTTGATTTTTTTTTTCTTTTTGCATTTTTACATGTTTTAAGTGATTTCCAACCCCCCCCCCCCCCACAAAAAATGTTGGAGAAAAGAACTATAACTCTGTCAGCACTGTTGACATCATATTTAATGAATAAGATATAAGGTTCACTTGAGTGACCCAACAGTATTGGCGGCGGAGGTTTTGCACTCTCCCGAGTGCCCCCCCCTCTAGTTTTTGTCTGTAATCACGTATAAATCACTCTGCAGAGCACAGTTATCATTGGAAATTTTTGTAACTTCGCATATCAGAGGCCTATAGAGGCCCCTTTCAGCGCATAAAATTTTGAAGGTCAAGATCAAAGGTCAAGGTCACTTTGTCGCAAATCAGGGGAGTTGACGAAACCCTTATTTTTTGAGTAATTTTAATCTAATCGTCTCCAAACTTTATTGGAATGTAGTATATGGTCTGGCGCTCAGCTGATTAGTTTTTGGTGGCGATTGGCCTTGACCTTCATGGTTAGCGCCTGAGGTCAAACATATTTGACCCCAAGGCCAAATTTTCAAGTTTTAGGAACCATATCGTGTAGAACCTCAAATTGAACACCTCGATGAGTACTTTCTAGATATGTCAAGCTTGAGACATTATGACGTCACTTGGTGACGTTATGAGGCAAACATATTTTTCATGGTTACTCTGTAGAACGATTATCATCGGAATCTCTCGTAGGCAGATATTCCTCAAGGATTCGCTCTTGGTGGATAGCAGTTCTGTTCACCTCAGTGTGACCTTAAAGAAGTCACACGTGGTCACCTTTTGGCAAGATACGGGTCACCCTGCGGGTGACATTGGTTTTATTTGTCTGTTTGTTTGCTTGTGAACAGTATTACGGAAAAACTTCTCGACGGATTTGGACGAAACTTGGTGGGGGAATTAGGTATGGTCCAAGGATCATGCCATTAGATTTTGGACTTGGTCCAAAATCCAATATGGCCGCTATGGCGGCCATTTTGAAAAAACATTTGAATTTTTTTTTTGCATTTCTACATGTTTTAAGTGATTTTCAACCCCCCCCCCCCAAAAAAAAATTGTTAGAGAAAAAAAAAATTTGCAACTTTTTTTTCAACAAAATTTCGATTTTTTTTGCATTTCTACATGTTATAAGTGATTTCCAACAAAAAACATGCCAAAATTATAATTGCAGCTGATTTTGGAACTTCAGGTGGATATACCCACGTAAGATCAATTTCTGTCTCAAGGAATCTAGTTATGACGAATGAATTGAGTATGTAAAAGTTAAAAGTAAAAGGGAAAGTTGCAAACTATAACTCTGTGAGCACTGTTGACATCAAATTGAATGAATAGGATATCAGGTTCACTTGAGTGACCTAGCAGTATTGGTGGCGGAGGTTTTGCACTCTACCGAGTGCTCCCCCTCTAGGTTGAGATTGAGGACGTCCATCCATTGTTACCAGTCGAAGCAGCAGGTGCAGGGTGGAATGAGTGCAGCAGAAACCAAACTGATGGACTCAAGATAAAAGAATCAGAGATTATTCTTGAGGTCAGTGGCAAATATTATCGACTACCTTACTTTTCTTATGATCACGAGAAAGCTAACTGGTCTGTTGAGAGGGTCAGGTTTGGCATGCTAATTAAGAGAACGAGAGAGCCCACGAAAGGTCACCATGTTTAAAATATCTCTATATATATTTATATCAATTAGAAAAATATTTCCTTACCAATCAGATATTAATTGTTTTTTAAATGTTGCTGTTTCGTGAACTAATTGCGGATATCTTGTTCCGATAACTTTTTGAACACGTCTTGCTTCTGCATCACTCTGAAATGAAGAGGAACCAGTCCTTTTATCCTTCCCAAACCACAATGTCGTCAAATCACTTGTTAATTTGGAATAGTTCTAACGAAATGCAACAATAAGAGACCATTCATACTTAAATGTTGACCCTCCAGCTCCTCTTCCTCCAACCTCCTGTGTACACCTTTGTTTGGAGCCACCCACCCTTATCACCCTTCCGGTGCGTACATAATAACTAGATGGTCCTGGTTTGCACATATCAAATGAAGCTTCGGCTCGACGATTGATCTTCCCAAAGATATCCTTGATGTTTTACTTCCAACCTCAAGTCGAGGAAAGGTTGGTAAATTCTTTCAGTCACATTCCCAATGGCAGGCTGTGGGAGCAACACTCAATAATTGCCATAACCCTCACACCTTCACTTCCCACGGTTCCTCAAGTCCATCGAGTTCTCCAGTAAATAAACAACGCTTGCAGCCTTGAACATCTGTTTGATTCCAAGATGATTTCTCAGTGCCTGTCACGACCTTCACAAATCGCTCCATTCCCAGCAGAGAAGCAAAAACATTCGTTTGGAGATGTGCTCTTGCTTCAGGGACAGGGATCGTTTAGACTAAAGAAACTGATTACAGGACTGTGAAACAACGAATCATCATCATCAAATAATCCCGAACAAGGAATGCTCTGCCTAATGAGAACCACCGTCGTGACGAGACGTCATCAAAATTCCTCGTCCAACTCTCACAGTGGATTTCGTGGACACATCCTCACTTTGATCCACTCTCATTCACGTCGTTTTATTCTTGGATTCCATTCCAAACGGTTCATCAGCAAAATATCTGCGAACATAAAGGAATGCAAACTTTTTTCGAATTATAAAGTTTCACACGTGACTTTTCACTTGTTGCAACGTCCTTCAAACTTGTCCGATTCCAGCAAAGGGCATCTCGTCCACTTCAAAGGGTCACCGTCGCCTAAGGAAGAACTTCATTTTGTCATTCGTTCTTTTGAAGTTGAAACTCATGACACTCCCTCGGGGTGAAGAATGCAAACTTTAAGTGTTGGAAGTGGAAAAATCAGCGACAGCACGTACCTTTCCTTTTTCGGGACGCTTGGTCGAGGATAAATAACTTTTGGTAATTTTACAATGTAGCCCAGTGGGTTAAAGGCAGCATCGAGTGGTTAAAGTTTGATGATTCATGTTTTTAACATATGTTTTTTTTATATTAGCAATGTACAATCGTTGTGATTGTCAAACTCGGTCAAAATGTGATGACATTTCACCATACACAGTTAGCCTGGTGTTGGCTTAATCGGTTAAGGTGGCTGGCTTAAGGTCTTAAGGAGTTCCTGTCGTGCCGTTGCATAACACCAAGTGGGTCGACTCAGTCGGTCATCCTTCCCAGGTCGGCAAAATGAGTACCAGCTTACTGGTAACAAGCGGCACTGCATCAGTGGCACAGTCACGTTCCGAGCAAGGATGCAACCAGCAGCCATCGGCTGCATTCGAAAGGATGATGATGACCAAACTGTCCAGGACACAGCTCGGTTGCAATACGAAAACGATAGAAAGAGATGTCAGAATAAATGGCACTGGCAGGATGGCCTTGAAGCTGTGCTGTCTCGCCTGGGTTCAAACCCCAACCCTGTTCCCTGTTATAAACTCATCGCGGTGTTTCACAGGCAGGGTTATTACCTCTACCACCGAAGGTGAAGGAGGTTGTTTTCACCCCACCCCCACCCCCCAGTCTGTCTGTTTGTGTACAGGATATCTCAAAAAGTTGTGGACGGATCCGGGTGAAACTTTGTAGAAAGCTTTGGTGTTTGACAAGGACGAACTGATTCGATTTTGGTGAAGATCCGGATCCGGATCCGGATCCGACTACTAGAATTTTTAAAGTAATTATTCACCATTGAGAGATAGGGCCAAAAAGGATATATATAACACGATATCTCAAAAAGTTGTGGACGGATTTAGATGAAATTTGGTGGACAAGGGCAAGGGTGTGTGTGTGATCAGTCAGAATTGATTCGATTTGGTGAAGATCCGAATATGGTTCTGGATACGAGAATTATTTAATTTCTCAGTGATTATTAACCATTGAGAGATATAGGGCCAAAAACGACACAGTAATGTCCAGCATGATATTTCAAAAATGTATTGGGCCCGATCTGTTCTCGTGGATCAGGCATTACGTGGTGGAGGTATGCGCTCGACCGAGTGCCCTTCTAGTTCATCAATGTGTTTGCCGTCCCTCGGATGGACGTTTAACTGGGCGTCACATCTGCCAGCATTAGTTGGTGGATGGAAGCCAAGTGTTAGCTTCATGACTAAGGTGGCTGGCTAAAGATCTAAGAGTTTTGAGTTAAAGACCCTGTTAGGCCGTTAAATAAAACCAGGTGGATTGATTCAGCCTGTCAGCCTTCCGAGGTTGGCAAACTGAGGACCAGCTTACTGGAAACAGGGGGACAACGCTTCAGTGGCACAGTGCGTTTCCAGCAATGGTGCAACCAGCAGCCATAGGCTGCATATGAAATAATAACAATAAGTTGGTGGACGTTTAAGATCCCATGGTGTCCTTCGTGAAGAGTAGGTGAGCTATCTTCGGCACTCTGAATAAATTCCAAATTCCTACCTGAACCTCATATTCACCCTGTCCCAACAGAACGAAATGCAAAAGGGACAACACCCCCAAGAAGGTCGCTAAACCCCTAAGATGGACATGTTTAGTAGTAGTAGTGGTAGTGGTAGTAGTACTGCTTTTGTTAGAATTGCCACAATTATATTTAATGTCGCTCACTCTCCTCATCCCTGCTAATACATGGTCAGGACTGCAGTAGGTATGGTGGAACATTTTAAGAGAAAGCAGAACCAAGAGAGAAAGGGAGGGGAAGAAAAAACAAATCACCAAAATAACACATTTATACAAATAAGGGCAAAGTGCCTTGTGGAGACACGCTACAAATTACTACGTTTGTGGTCCAAGTGCTCCGCCGCTCTGAGCGAGTGGTTCCTACTCTGTCACCCTAAATGAGTGGTCCAAGTGCTCTGTCACTCTGAGGGATTGGTCCAAGTGCTCTGTCACTCTGAGGGAGTGGTCCAAGTGCTCCGTCACTCTGAGGGAGTGGTCCAAATGCTCCGTCACCCTGGGCGAGTGGTTCGTGCTCCGTCACTCTGAGCGAGTGGTTCCTACTCTGTCACCCTGAATGAGTGGTCCAAGTGCTCCGTTACTCTGAGCGAGTGGTCCAAGTGCTCCGTCACCCCGAGCGAGTGGTTCGTGCTCCGTCACCCTGAGCGAGTAATTCGTGCGCCGTCACCCTGAGCGAGTGGTTCGTGCTCCGCCACCCTGAGCGAGTGGTTCGTGCTCCGCCACCCTGAGCGAGTGGTTCGTGCTCCGTCACCCTGAGTGAGTGGTTCATGCTCCGTCACCCTGAGCGAGTGGTCCAAGTGCTCCGTCACCCTGAGCGAGTGGTCCAAGTGTTCCGTCACCCTGAGCGAGTGGTCCAAGTGCTCCGTCACCCTGAGCCAGTGGTCCAAGTGCTCCGTCACCCTGAGCGAGTGGTCCAAGCGCTCCGTCACCCTGAGCGAGTAGTCCGTGCTCCGTCACCCTGAGCGAGTGGTTCGTGCTCCGCCACCCTGAGCGAGTGGTTCGTGCTCCGTCACCCTGAGCGAGTGGTTCGTGCTCCGTCACCCTGAGCGAGTGGTCCAAGTGCTCCGTCACCCTGAGCGAGTGCTCCAAGCGCTCCGTCACCCTGAGCGAGTGGTCCGTGCTCCGTCACCCTGAGCGAGTGGTTCGTGCTTCGTCACCCTGAGCGAGTGATTCGTGCACCGTCACCCTGAGCGAGTGGTTCGTGCTCCGCCACCCTGAGCGAGTGGTTCGTGCTCCGTCACCCTGAGCGAGTGGTTCGTGCTCCGTCACCCTGAGCGAGTGGTCTAAGTGCTCCGTCACCCTGAGCGAGTGGTCCAAGCGCTCCGTCACCCTGAGCGAGTGGTTCGTGCTCCGTCACCCTGAGCGAGTGGTTCGTGCTTCGTCACCCTGAGCGAGTGATTCGTGCGCCGTCACCCTGAGCGAGTGCTTCGTGCTCCGTCACCCTGAGAGAGTGCTTCGTGCTCCGTCACCCTGAGCGAGTGCTTCGTGCTCCGTCACCCTGAGCGAGTGCTTCGTGCTCCGTCACCCTGAGCGAGTGCTTCGTGCTCCGTCACCCTGAGCGAGTGCTTCGTGCTCCGTCACCCTGAGCGAGTGCTTCGTGCTCCGTCACCCTGAGCGAGTGCTTCGTGCTCCGTCACCCTGAGCGAGTGCTTCGTGCTCCGTCACCCTGAGCGAGTGCTTCGTGCTCCGTCACCCTGAACGAGTGCTTCGTGCTCCGTCACCCTGAACGAGTGCTTCGTGCTCCGTCACCCTGAGCGAGTGCTTCGTGCTCCGTCACTCTGAGCGAGTGCTTCGTGCTCCGTCACCCTGAGCGAGTGCTTCGTGCTCGTCACCCTGAATGAGTTGTTCGTGCTCCGTCACCCTGAATGAGTGCTTCGTGCTCCGTCACCCTGAGCGAGTGCTTCGTGCTCCGTCACCCTGAGCGAGTGCTTCGTGCTCCGTCACCCTGAGCGAGTGCTTCGTGCTCCGTCACCCTGAGAGAGTGCTTCGTGCTCCGTCACCCTGAGCGAGTGCTTCGTGCTCCGTCACCCTGAGCGAGTGCTTCGTGCTCCGTCACCCTGAGCGAGTGCTTCGTGCTCCGTCACCCTGAGCGAGTGCTTCGTGCTCCGTCACCCTGAGCGAGTGCTTCGTGCTCCGTCACCCTGAGCGAGTGCTTCGTGCTCCGTCACCCTGAGCGAGTGCTTCGTGCTCCGTCACCCTGAGCGAGTGCTTCGTGCTCCGTCACCCTGAACGAGTGCTTCGTGCTCCGTCACCCTGAACGAGTGCTTCGTGCTCCGTCACCCTGAGCGAGTGCTTCGTGCTCCGTCACTCTGAGCGAGTGCTTCGTGCTCCGTCACCCTGAGCGAGTGCTTCGTGCTCGTCACCCTGAATGAGTTGTTCGTGCTCCGTCACCCTGAATGAGTGCTTCGTGCTCCGTCACCCTGAGCGAGTGCTTCGTGCTCCGTCACCCTGAGCGAGTGCTTCGTGCTCCGTCACCCTGAGCGAGTGCTTCGTGCTCCGTCACCCTGAGCGAGTGCTTCGTGCTCCGTCACCCTGAGCGAGTGCTTCGTGCTCCGTCACCCTGAGCGAGTGCTTCGTGCTCCGTCACCCTGAGCGAGTGCTTCGTGCTCCGTCACCCTGAGCGAGTGCTTCGTGCTCCGTCACCCTGAGCGAGTGCTTCGTGCTCCGTCACCCTGAGCGAGTGCTTCGTGCTCCGTCACCCTGAGCGAGTGCTTCGTGCTCCGTCACCCTGAGCGAGTGCTTCGTGCTCCGTCACCCTGAGCGAGTGCTTTGTGCTCCGTCACCCTGAGCGAGTGCTTCGTGCTCCGTCACCCTGAGCGAGTGCTTCGTGCTCCGTCACCCTGAGCGAGTGCCTCGTGCTCCGTCACCCTGAGCGAGTGCTTCGTGCTCCGTCACCCTGAGCGAGTGCTTCGTGCTCCGTCACCCTGAGCGAGTGCTTCGTGCTCCGTCACCCTGAGCGAGTGCTTCGTGCTCCGTCATCCTGAGCGAGTGCTTCGTGCTCCGTCACCCTGAGCGAGTGCTTCGTGCTCCGTCACCCTGAGCGAGTGCTTCGTGCTCAGTCACCCTGAGCGAGTGCTTCGTGCTCCGTCACCCTGAGCGAGTGCTTCGTGCTCCGTCACCCTGAGCGAGTGCTTCGTGCTCCGTCACCCTGAGCGAGTGCTTCGTGCTCCGTCACCCTGAGCGAGTGCTTCGTGCTCCGTCACCCTGAGCGAAGTGCCGTGCTCCGTCACCCTGAGCGAGTGCTTCGTGCTCCGTCACCCTGAGCGAAGTGCTTCGTGCTCCGTCACCCTGAGCGAGTGCTTCGTGCTCCGTCACCCTGAGCGAGTGCTTCGTGCTCCGTCACCCTGAGCGAGTGCTTCGTGCTCCGTCACCCTGAGCGAGTGCTTCGTGCTCCGTCACCCTGAGCGAGTGCTTCGTGCTCCGTCACCCTGAGCGAGTGCTTCGTGCTCCGTCACCCTGAGCGAGTGCTTCGTGCTCCGTCACCCTGAGCGAGTGCTTCGTGCTCCGTCACCCTGAGCGAGTGCTTCGTGCTCCGTCACCCTGAGCGAGTGCTTCGTGCTCCGTCACCCTGAGCGAGTGCTTCGTGCTCCGTCACCCTGAGCGAGTGCTTCGTGCTCCGTCACCCTGAGCGAGTGCTTCGTGCTCCGTCACCCTGAGCGAGTGCTTCGTGCTCCGTCACCCTGAGCGAGTGCTTCGTGCTCCGTCACCCTGAGCGAGTGCTTCGTGCTCCGTCACCCTGAGCGAGTGCTTCGTGCTCCGTCACCCTGAGCGAGTGCTTCGTGCTCCGTCACCCTGAGCGAGTGCTTCGTGCTCCGTCACCCTGAGCGAGTTGTTCGTGCTCCGTCACCCTGAGCGAGTTGTTCGTGCTCCGTCACCCTGAGCGAGTTGTTCGTGCTCCGTCACCCTGAGCGAGTTGTTCGTGCTCCGTCACCCTGAGCGAGTTGTTCGTGCTCCGTCACCCTGAATGAGTTGTTCGTGCTCCGTCACACTGAGCAAGTGGTTCGTGCTCCGTCACACTGAGCAAGTGGTTCGTGCTCCATCACCCTGAATGAGTGGTTCGTGCTCCGTCACCCTGAATGTCTTATGTCATAGGTCCAAGTGCTTTATGACGTCATAGGTCCAAGTGCTCCATCACCCTGAGCAAACTTGATGTGTTTAACCCATGGAAATCCATTGTTAGTTTTTTTAAGGACCTTTTAAACTTTGTTTAAAAAATTAATTTCCTTGTTGGAAGAATGTAGAGTTAAAATTCCCTGAAAAACCTTTAAACTGTAATCATTGGATGACATGAAAAGCATTTTTCATGGCCTGGCCCTCTAGAATGGTTGTAACACGAGATGCAAACGTGATCTTTATATGGAAATGTGTGATAGCAAGTGGAATCCTCATTACCCTTGCCAAAGGAGAGGGTATTGCATTTGGGTCTGTTTGTTTGTTTGTCCACACAGACCTTTCGTGTTTTTCTCTGCAATAGCTTGTCGGATTGAGACAAAATTTTCAACATTGGTGCGACTATTCATGTGAAATGTTTTAATGACAATTATGATGTCTTAGGTCACGTGGTGTGGCAGCCATATTGGAAAAACGGGGAAAAATTGGACTTCTGTATCTCTGAAACCGCACCAAGAAAAAATTGAAACTTGGCACATAGCAAGTACTCTTCATGGGGAATGTGTGACTTTTTATGATGTCATAGGTGTCTTCGTTATGACGTCATAATTGCAAATGTAGAATGCCACATCCGATCAGTATGAAAACTTTTGAGGGTCATCGAGAGATAAAATCGTCCACAGAAAAAGAATTGACGTCATCGGTCATGTGATTCGGCAGCCATATTGTTTAAAAAAAAAACTTTCAAAAATCTTCTTTGAAGTGACTGAACAGATTGAGGCAAAACTTTACAAGTACGACCACCTGTCCATGAGGAACAAATGGTTCACACATATGATGTCATTGGTCACATGGTTTGACAGCCATATTGGATTTACTCTAAAACCTATAAAAATACACCACTCAAAAGAAGTCTTGGTGAGGGTCTGCAATCTCTGATTGCTCTTTTTCTTGTTTTAACATGCATTCTAACTGTACCTGTGCATGGTAAAAAGTGATGTCAAATCCATTCCCAAAGTGATAAAGCCACAAAATACATTGGCTGCTTCGAGAAAGAGTTAAAATTTACAAATCAAAGACTTTACTAACAACATACTTGGAATTTAAGAAAAAAAAATTCAAAAGATAAACATCTATGAACAATGCCCCCAGGGAGGTAAAGCCCCTCACTTGAGCTCATAAATGGACAGATGACAACATCCAGACATCACACACCCGATGATGTGCAGACTACACAATGCTTGCCTTATATGTTACAGCAAGCTACTTCTTATTTCATATGCAGCACAAGGCTGTGGGGTAGCATCATTGGCTGAGGGTACGACTGTGCTGCTGATGCAGTGCCCCCTGTAGGTTAGGACAGGGATTTGTAATTTGGCCATTATGAGAACTTTCTCGTTTGTGGAACTTTTTAAACACCCCTTGAACAAAGACCGTGACTGTTGACCGAGCTGTGTTCAACATGGCTAGAAAAATATTTGGATATAAACCTTCCACTAGAGTAAGTAGACCTTTGAAAACAAAATGTTAATTTTACTTTCAAACCCTGTGTTGTAGAAAAAGAGTCGTTACAAGTTACATAAACAAAATGAAGGGTCCAATGAGGTGGAAATTCCATTTTTAATAGCTCTTTTGCCATTCTGAATAACCTTCGGCTCCCTTCCATTTCTCTCAACAATCGCTGGTGCCTGGAGGCACTTCCACGAAACAAGTTAAACTTTCTCACGCCTGACACGTTCAAATAATCTTCACTTCCAAAAAGCCAGGTCCTTCTGCCAAAACTGGAAAACATGGGGGGAAAAAAGAAAAGGTTCTCACTGATAAATCCTTCTCTTGTAAAGTCAAATTTATCTGACTTACTGCAAGCAAGTTGCTTTCAGAAATTCATGTGATCGTGCACCTGATCACGTTATCCAAAGACGTGACTTTGATGTTCCAGCCAGTCCGAAATAGGTGGACACTGTCTGCTCGGATCTCCAAGTCTCTCCAGCACATCTTCCAGCAACAACACCTGCTGTTTTCTCCTTCCATGCTAAGGATATAATATAAATAGTGTGATCTTGATTGTCTCGTATCATGAGCAATTTCCCTAAATGGCTGTGTGTATTAGCCAGGAGACAAATTATATATTGGGAAAATGGTTTCTTGCCTTGTTCTCAGTAGGATTCACACATTTCCATGATTCCCAACATGGAAACAGGTTGGTGAAAGATAACGGTTCGTGTCCCGCACAGATGACGAATGCCTCGGGTGGGTCCACTCCCTCACGTGCTGCTAGCTCAGCTCGCCCTGGCACATGCGCACACAGGCAGCATTCACAGTCTCCTTCATCCCCCCACTGCACAGGTTATAATCCCCCTCTAGTTTTTGACAAACCACATTATGGTGTCAAGACCCTGAAATTTTATTTGCGGCTTGAAAGTTTCACCAAGAGGTGAGAGCAGCCAAGAGCATGTGGTTGAAACCTAATATCTGCAGATGCTTCAAAATCTAAAACAGGACAACTGCTCATTTGGATATTTTCTTTTTCTGCCAAGCCAGTCTCGTAGTAAATCATCTGCACCAACCTTTGCAATACTCATGGCAGATAAGAAGAGCTCTCTTTATCTCAGCATCCCACGAACCTGGTCTCTCTCGATCAGGCAGGCACCAACCTTTCCAGAGGAAGACTTGCTGTTGGGCATCCATAAGGAATAGGGCTGTTGGGGAAGGTATGGATATGAGGAATTGTGATAAGTTGTAGAAGAAGGTAGGGCAATATAAAGAGAAAGGTAATCATCTCAAAAGAGCTTCAGTTTCAGGTAATTTTTACCCCAATTGTTGTCACCACAGTTGTTGAGTAGAACCAGTTGTGGAAGAGTTATCATAAAGGTTGAGATTAATGATGTATTATTTTCTCACCAGGTTGAGCAGCAATGCAGAGGTCACGTTGCACAAAAGGTAAGCAGTGGAATCCATGAGCAGGATACTCTGTCACCTGCCGCTCCCCAGGTGCACACAGATGGAACAAGCGTGGCCTACTATCACTCCATCGTTGTGCTGCATGAGGTACAATAGAAATGTCTGAGAATACACAGTCCTGCCTTTGTCCAATGCTTTAAACTATCTCCATGTTGATTGGAGCAATATATATATATATATATATATATATATATATATATATATATATATATATATATATATATATATATATATATATATATATATATATCTGTATGAGGAATGCTTCCAAATGATGTTGATAATTGTGCTGAATATGAGTGAATGAATAGTTTTATTATCAAAACATTGCAGCCATAAGGCTGAATTGTGAATGATTTACAAGATAAAAATTGATAATCATAACATAAGAAACATATGAATCAAACTGAAATGGCATTCATGTCATCATTCAGCAATCTGATAATATCAGGCATTGCACTTTTTTGGTAAAGTTCAGTTCTACATTTCATTTCACAGAATCTATCACTATGACGCAGTTGTCTGCACAGAAATTGTTTTTCAGGCAACCAGTCTGGAAATCTACAAGAACTATGCACAGAAGATGCAAAGTTTTTACAAAATTAGGCTTGGTCTTCCTGTAGAGAGTTCAGCTGACAGGTACTCAGGGCATGATGGCAGGATTCATAGATAGTGGGCAACATAATCCTCAGTACTCGTTTTTGAACACATCATTCATAGCTATTTGCTGTTCTGTCAAAGAGGAAAGCCATGCTGGACAACAATACTCTAACATCGGTCTTATGGAAGATGTACACACCATGGTCATATCTATTGGAATATGGAACCTCTTCAATAATCAAAACATGAACAACTTTCTTGAAACCTTTGAGGTAATAAAGTTTGCATGATTAGCCCAGTTGAGTAAATCTAGCAGTTGTACAAGATAATGTGTTGAAGACGTACAGTGCCTTCAGAAAGTATTCACACCCCTTGACTTTTGTCACATTTTGTTGTGTTACAGGCTGAATTTAAAATGGATTAAATTTAAATTTCTTGTCACTGATCCACACAAAATACCCCATAATGGACAAAGTGAAAACATGTTTTTCGAATTTTTTACAAAAGAATTAAAAAATAAAAGCTCAAATGTCTTTCGTCAATAAGTATTCAACGTCCTGAGTCAATACTGTGTAGAATCGCCTTTGGAAGCATTTACAGCTTCGATCCTTCTTGGGGATGCCTGTATCAGCTTTGCGCATCTGGATTTGAGGTTTTACTCCCATTCTCCCTTGCAGATTTGCTCAAGCTCTGTCAAGTTGGATGGGGATCATCGGTGAACAGCAATCTTCAAGTCTTTCCACAGATTCTCAATGGGATTCAAGTCTGGGCTTTGCTTTGTCCACTCAAGAACTTTCACGTTCTTGTTCTGAAGCCATTCCAGTGTTGCTTTGGATGTATGTTTGGGATGATAGTCCTGTTGGAACGTAAATCTTCGCTGCAGTCTCAGGTGTTTTGCACTCTGAAGCAGGTTCTCCTCAAGGATTTGCCTGTCTTGGGCTCCAGTCATTGTTCCCTTTGTTCTTACAAGTCTTCCAGTCCTTGTCACTGAAAAGCATCCCCCATAGCATGATGCTGCCACCACCATGTTTCACGGTAGGGATGGTGATAGTTGAGTGATGAGCTGTGCGTGGTTTTCGCTAGATGTAGCGCTTTGCATTCAGGCCAAAGAGATCAATTTTTGTCTCATCAGACCACAGAATCTTTAGCTTCATGCTTTCAGAATCTTTCACACATCTTTAAGCAAACTCCAGGTGTGCTGTCTTGTGCCTTTTTCTCAGGAGTGGCTTCCAGTTGGCCACTCTCCCATAAAGCCTAGATTTGTGAAGTGCTGCAGAAATTGGTGTCCTTTCGGCAGGTTCTTCCATTTCAACCAAGGAACTCTGTAGTTCTGTCAGAGTAGTCATTTGGTTCCTGGTCACCTTCCTAACCAAGGTCCTTCTTGCCCGGTTACTAAGTTTGGTCGGACAGCCAGCTCTAGGAAGAGTTCGGGTCGTTTCATATTCTTTCCATTTCCTAATGATGGGGCTCACTGTGCTCTTGGGAACTTTCAACACTCTAGAAATTGTTTTATACCCTTCCCCAGATCTATGCCTCCTCACAATTATATCTCGGAGTTCTATGGACATTTCCTTGGATGATGTTAGGACCGATGACAGTCATAAGCCATTGACCCACAAATAACTCCATAAGCTTCACAAAATGATCAGTTAATGCATCAGTCTCAATTTTTCAAGCGTTGGTGGCGTTTCCTGTCATTAAGGCCTAAGTCACATTTGCTCTACGGCGAGGATACGGCGGCCGTACGCCCTCTGAATTCACAGAAACGTGCGGCGGCCGCAGAGTTTCTGAGGTGGCCTCAGGGTGGCCCTACGCCGTATGGCTATATTTGACAGGCCGTAAGGTCGCCATGGAATTATAACGCGGAGTTATAACTTTTTTTCATTTCTACGTTCGCCGTAGCAATTCGACAAGCCGAAAAAAAAAACTGTTAAAAAAAACAAAATTAACCCATTCGTTACCGTCCGTCTGGCTGCACGTTCGCCTTAGGGCCCCCTTGCGGTCGCCTTGCGGGCACCTTGCGTCTGCCTTGATAATTCTATGGCCGCCGCAGGAACGCCCTGAGGTCACCGTGCGACATCAAATCAAAGACCGTACGGCAACCCCACGTTTTCGGTCTCCACAATTTATAAATACGCCGTGCAGCTCCCCGAAAAATAAAAACATATGTGACTGCTACATTGTGTGACCATGGAAATACTGCGGCCGCCGTATAATTGCTAGTGGCCGTAGATTTTGGAGACCCCACGGCCGCCGTGGCAAATGTGACCTAGGCCTTACAGGCACACTTATTGATTTCTTCCATTGATTGGGGAGCTTCCATTAAAAGTGAAAAGGCAATATTATGACTGTTTGATTCACTGAGGATTTTGCACAATACTCCACTGGATGTGAGGTTCCTGTCCATCAGCATAATAGATTGCCAGCAGTGTCATTTACACTGGCTTCTTGCATTCACTATTGGGTGGGAGTTATGGCCACGGACATGCAATAAACGAGAATAATCCTCCAGGAGATAAAAACGACTTGTGTTTATCCACAGCTCCATGTATGTGGACCTTGGAAATATTTCTCAATCGTTCAACGGAATACAAGTGGATGGAGCTGGACCTTGCTCCTGGACTTGTTTATTTTTACTATACAGTGGCCTGCAAAAGTATTCACCCTCCTCCAAAGTTTTCACATTTTGATGCCACCTGAGCTTATTAGTCTCGCCCTGTAGGGGATGCAAGACTATTGGTGTGTGTGTGTGTGTTTTTACCCTCACCGAAGGAGAGGGTATTGCATTTGGGTCCCTTTGTCTGTCTGTTTGTTTGTCCGCACAGAACTTTTGTGTTTTCCTCTGCAACCATGAGTCAGATTGAGAAGAATTTTTCACCATAGGTACGACAACTCATGTAGAATATTTTAATGATGATTATGACGTCATAGGTCATGTGGTGTGGCAGCAATGTTGGAAAAATGGAAAATACTTGACCTCTGTATCTCTGAAACCGCACCAAGGAAAAATTTGAAACCTGGGACACGGCAAGTACTCCTCATAGGGAATGTGTTATTTTAAAAAAACTAGTGCATGCCCGTAAGTGCGTGCCGGTAGGTGCAAACAAAACAAAACAAAAAAACTTTCAAACCGCATGCCAGAAACAACTACACAGGCCGTTCCTTTGCTCTCACGTGGCCGTACATGCAAACAAAAAACTTTCAAACCGCGTGCCAGAAACAACAACCACACAGGCTGTTCCTTCGCTCTCGTAAACGACGACTGGATTGGGGGCATTATGTTTAAGAAAGTACAGAAATCGAGAAAGAAAGAATACAGTAAGTCGATAAATTCTGAAAAAAATCGAGAAAGAATACAGTAATCGTCACTGACTGGATTGGGGTATTGGGTTGAAGAAAATCGAGAAAGTACAGAAATCGAGAAAGAAAGAATCGAGAAAGAATACAGTAATCGTCACTATTCGGAAGTGAAGTCCTCACTGTCCGGAAGTTCACATATGGCAGTTACGATTATTCGCAATTTAGTTTTGATGGCCAATTATTCAATTAGCACCAACGTATTTTGCCTTTTATTGCAAGGAAAACACAAAGAGAAGAGGAAAGAGGAGAAAAAAAAAACGTGAAAAAATAATTTACTTTCTGCTTCGGAGCATACCAGCACTCTGATGTTACCGAAATTTATGCACTGTCTCATATGAAAACGATCATCACTTGGGGCATTGTGTTTATCTATAAATGCGCATAAATCGAGAAATTATTAGAATACACGAAGTCATCATTATCCGGAAGCCTGTACGTTGTAACCCGTAATGGGGAATGCGGCTGCCCGTAAAAAAAAAAAAAATAAATAAATAAATAAATAAATATTCAAACCGCGAGCAACAAACAACAACCACACAGGCCGTTTCTTCGCTCTCGTGTACCCGTACGTGGGTGGCGCGGAAGTTTGCATATCACAGTTACGATAACTCGCAATTTAGGTTTTAATGGCCAATTATTCAATTTGCGCCAACGTATTTTGCCTTTTCGCAATGTCCTCAAGGAAAAACAAAAAGAGAAGAGAAGAGAGAAAAAAAATTACTTCCTGGTTCGGAGCATACCAGCACTCTGTTCCCGAAATTTATGCACCGTCTCATATGAAAACGATCATAACTTGCGGCATTGTGTTTATAAATGCGCATAAGAAATCGAGAAATTATTAGAATACACGGTCATCACTCTCCGGAAGTCCGTACGTTGTAACCCATAATGGGGAACGCGGCTGAGCTTCCCTTCCACATCGGCCACGCCCACGCAACGACGTATATTGTCATTGGTTGGTAAATAAATGGCCATAACTTGGGAAGCACTTGTCCGATTAATATCAAACCTTGAAAAGGCACATCCTCAGTGGGATGTGGGATGTCTTGGTTCCCAGTCATCACTGCCAGCAGTTATAAAATGTCAGTTGTAATCATGTCTCTTATTAATTACATAACACACCAGTACACAAATGCCACACACAATATAACACACAAAAGAAGTCCTGGTGATTGTCTGCAATCTCTAATTGCCCTTTTTCTTGTTTCATTTTAAAAATGGTTTTCTCTGCAACTGCTTGTCTAATCGATGTGGATTTTAAACATAGGAGGGACTCCCCATGGATAATGTTTTATTGCTAACTCTGACGTCAATAGTTACATGGTATGATAGTGGGGCAACTTAGCATAACAATTGTGCATTTTGTGAGGAAAGCACCAAATTTGGCACACTAGTAGCCAAACATATTATGAACAGATTTGGATATTGGGCCATCTCAAATTCAGTCACTGATGGCTGTGGCAGCCATTTTCCACTGCCATCAAAAATTTGAGATGGCCCAATATCCAAATCTGTTCATAATATTGTTGTGAATTCGCGCCCCGCCGGCGTGCGAACTACCGCGTGTAACCAATAGCGGCCGCTTCGCCCACTGAACGTGCAATTCAGTCGTGACCCTCTCGTAACAACGCCGGAGCTAGTCACGGGTGGGGGTTTAACCTCACCACAACTCAGTCCGCATTCCACCTGCACGAAATAGGGTCCGATCGCCGAATGGTCAATTTACCTAAGTACCCGCGCGGGTAGCGTACCGAAGAGTTGTACCACGCCGCAGGTCGACTCCGGATACGAACCGCTTAAGCGGCTCGTTCCGTACTGCAGGGATAACCGAGCGGAGTTATCGCCGACCTCGACGGTTCAGATTATTTATCGGGAACTTACACCCACTATCAATCCCTTACGTGATGCAAGATGGAAATTCAAACAAAGGAATGGATGCAGCGAAACCGGGAACAATTGGACAAGCACTTTTATTCACGGAAGCACGGAAGGCACTATATTACAGTAAAACAAAGGAACAAAAGCAATACACGTATACGTTTATGCAAAGAAAAACACAAGCAAAGTACCAACGCAGATCAACAACCGAATAAGGCAATCCACACGGCAACACTTAAAGCAGGTCTACTTCTCAAGACTGGCGCCACCCACAGACATTTACGCAAAACCCCAAAAGAAAAGGAAGTCGCGACTTCCCTCAGCGCGTCGTCCAGCCCTTGGCGACCGCAACTCCGAGTCCCTCCGGCGTGGTCCACTGGGCTCGTGCCTCGAGCCTGCACGTGTCGTCCGCCCGACAGTTCGGACGGGGTTTTGGGGGAATGGGCTGGGTTTTCGCCGCTATCTCGGTGCGGACGAGGGAGAGAAATGGCAAGCGCTCCGTCCCACTAGCGGGGTCTCGGGACTGCACCGTCTCCGCTCAACCCTCCGACCAGGAACAATCACCAGGGACCAGGTTCGACGACCCGTGGCAATTCGACGACCTTCGCCAACTCGACGACCTTCACCCGACCATGACCAGACCCGAACGAACGAACCATAAGCAGGGACTCTCCAACAACTCTCGACAATTCTCATTCAGGGACAAGGGAAGCAGCGATTCTCCACAACTCTCGACAATTCTCATTCAGGGACAAGGGAGCAGGGACTCTCGACAACTCTTGACAATTCTCATTCAGGGACAAGGGAACCGACGACTCTCCACCGGCACGCCTTTTGTAGGGTCGGGCTCCGCCCTTCGTTCCGCCCCGCGCCCCGCCCCATTCTTGACTCCTCCTTCCTTCGAGACACTTCCAGAATGCCTCGAAGGGGGGCGTTCCTCTCCCCCGGCCGCGTCACACCGCGCATCCGCCAATCGGGAGAGGACGCGCCACCCCCTCCCCATTTCTCACCAAGCACGGGGAAAAATCGCGGGAAAACCCCACAGGCATTGTTGGTTATCTTCTCCACGCGCCGTACGACGAGGGAAGGAAGATTCGGGCGGGAGATATTTGCACGGGCGTTTTGGGCGGGAGATATTTAAGCGGGAGTTTTGGGCGGGAGATGCCCCTTCGCACCCTTGTTGCTGCTGCCACTCTGCAACTTTCATCCGTCCCACGGAGATCGTGACCGCACGGTGCTCGTTGAATGGCGAGTGGCGAAGATGGTGTTAGTGTCGTTGTGGAAGGTGGTGTCGTGGTGTTAATGGCGTGATTGTTGTCGTCGTGTAGTGAATGGCGTGATCGTTGGGATGTTGGTTGTGTCGATGTTCGTTGTTGTTCTTGCACCAAAATTACGACAGCAAAAGAAAAACAGCTAAGTGAAGAATCGCAGCCCGAATGGATCACATATATTCCCTCTATACAACGGGTTTGGGCTAACTACACATGGACTTACCGATATATCTCACCTGAGGACCCTTTATGGTGTATTGCGAATTTCCACAACCGTAACACTACCCCTCCCCTTTTTACAGACTCGTCCCGAGTCAAATTCTCGTGTACCATCATGTGTAGTTCTCCCCTAATACATTTTACCTTCGGATCCCTGAGTGTGACATTCAGTGTATTCGTGTCCCCAAAATAAATAAGCTGAGGGCTGAGTAACTAACGAACACACTCATCCGGACGTCTTAAATAAATTGCCAGCGCTATGACATACATGCCAGGGGCGCACTCATATTTACAGTAATTCTTAACAACTTAACCTTACAAATCTTACACGAAACCATGGCCCAGGATCAATGGACTCTGCAAAGAGAAAAGCAGTTAGCAGGGAGCCAGGCTGCTCGCATGCAGTCTCTGGCTCATGAAACGCAGGTGCGGGGAACGTGGCCGGCTGCTCACATGCAGTCCAAGGCCTCCCCCTTTTAAATGAACGCCGTGAACAACGAATGACGCACGGGCTGCCACTGCAGGCCCGTGTTGTAGCTGCCAACAGGACAGTTCTTGCGGCTTCACGACGATCCGGGCGCAGATGGAAATGAACGGGGGGGGGGGGGAAATCGAAACAGAACCGGGGCAAAAAGTAGATGAGGGCAGCAGGTATGACATGGCAAAGGTGGCAGGCACACACAGCCCACAGAACGAGGCCGCTGCAGGCGAACACAGCCAGCGGCCGATCCGACCGGCACAGGCCTTGAAGCAAAACAACAGCTGCCGATGAAGTTGGCCAGCCTCCCGCCGGGCAGTGCAGGTTGGTGGAGGGAGTGCGGTGGTGCTGGCCACTCAAAAGGCGGGCTCGGACCTACCTAACTATTTCCCTCCCACCTATCGCCTTTGCATGTCTCCGTCCATACCCACTCCCTTAATTTGTAAAACCCAATTTAGCCCCAACTTATTTTTTTGTTGTTTTTATTTTTATCTTTACTTCCCCACTAGAAATCATCCCCTAACCCCCTTTACTGTCCTTGTTTGGCTAACCTATCCTGTCACCGAGCCTACTCCCAACCCCTACGTTCCCTTCCCGGAGGGGAATAAGGGAGAGCTTGCGTCCTGTGTCGAGGCCCAACTCAAGCCTCAAGATGGCCTCCTCGGAGTTCAGCGATCTTTACCCAAAGTGGGTCCAGCGGCCAACAACGAGAGCGAAGGGATGGATGGTGTGGAGGGGTACACTTCCTATCTACCCAAACCATTAACTCTTCAACTACCCCGGGGCTTTCAACAAGCGCCTCTCGCTTAATCTATCGGTTCCAACAACCAGGATTCCTGTCGCCTGTGTTGGTGTCCTCACAATTTCAGGCCTTTCCCCCCAATTTTCTGCCCGTGCCCTCACACGGTCTCGTGGCTGGGACGCGTGGCTCCCTTGGCAGGCACTACCCTCTGCCGATTCCCAAACGATGGCACCCCCGGACACTACACTGCCTCCGAGCCTACCAGCTCCCTAAACACTGGGGAGTGCCCTTCATGGCGACTCCCCTGAAACGCTCACGTGGCAGGCTGGCGCCCCGGGCCCCTTCCCTGGGTGCCTGTGCCCAATGCACTGCCCACGCGGCTAATGGCGCCCCGGGCCCCCGCATCATGCGGGCGCACCCATGCCAACTACACTATCCCGGTCCCCCATGGGCCCTTGGCCGACCACGGCCGACGAGCCCGGTCCCCGGGGTACCCACTCAGCGATACTCACCGTTCGTAGCCACGCTCCCAGCCTGTCAACAGTGCTCCTGCACCCCTCCAAATGGGTTTTGAGCCTACTTTCCCACCAACAACAAAATGGAGGTCGTTTTGTCAATTTAACTAACCCACTAACTCACTTTATCCTGACTCGGGGTCCCTTGGGCGGGAATCCCTCCTCCCCCCAATCACTCATCGCACCATGCATTCCACATTCGCTCCACTCACACAGACCCGCTGGCCTCACTCACTCAACCTGTTTCCTTATCGCTCTTCAACTCACCCATCGCTGATATCTGCCATCCTTCTCACTACATCCCCTAACTAACTCGTGCTCCCACGTCGTCCCTTAAACTAAAGCACGTTACATTTAACACTACGTAGCAAAGCTACGTCCCCTCTACACACTCACAAGTCTGTCACTGTCCTCAAATCTCTAAAAATAATTTCCCTTCCTCAATCTCATCTACACCCCTCTACCTAATCCATTCCACGGGCCCCATGAGGACTTACCCCTGCCCCATGAAGCCGGTCTAGATATCATTAACCCTTCCCCCTAAATAGTTGTGTCCTGTGCCCTGGACAGGGGGTCTTCCACCCCTGCCCAGGGAATCCTGTTCACCCGAAAGCGAGGCTTGCTTTTGTTCTCCAATTTTTTTTTCCAATTACGCGCGGCAACTCACAGCTCACGCACTTTGCACCTTGCCCGTGACGTCATGCAGCTGCACGTGTACCTCGTCCCTTCTTGGACGGCACCATCCGGCAGGGTTTCACCCTCCTGCCGGATCCCGACCACACGTGCAGCCATGACATCACCCTGCACACCCCAAGGGGTTCCCCATGCGAACACATGTGCTCTGCCCGTCCGTAACCTGCGCAGTGCGCCCTGCGAACAGAACACCCTGCGCCGGCCACGGCAGAGCTTCACACACGCGCCCACCTGGAGAACCCATCCGGTCCAAATCCGTAATCCAGCCTACCCTTTGTCTGTCCGCGGGATCGGCAAATCCACCGCTGGCGTTTCCGGACCGGGCTTCACTCCCGCAAGCGAGCACGTGGCGGTCTCGTGCACAGCACGGCCTGAACCTCGCGCTCGCCGCTAGGTAAACCCGGCGCGGTCCCCATTACAGCTACGGCTGCAACGCGGCCTTTGTCCCTCTGTCGCCGTTGTCGTCTCCATTCCATCCATGCACACCTGCGTGTCACGACGATCACACACCACGACATGATATTCACCCCGGGAGACGCGGCTGCATGTTCGCATATGCCCACCGTAATCGCCCTTACGTACCGCTCTCTTACACACACTGTCTCTCTCACACGGACCCTCTCACTCACACACAACCTTTCACTTGCACAGGGGGTCTCACTCACACTCACACCATGCGTGCTGGAAAGCACGCATCTCCACACACTAGCAAACACACACACACACACACACACACACACACACACACACACACACACACACACACACACACACACACACACACACACACACACACACACACACACACACACACACCTGCACAACCACACTGGGGATTCGCGCCACCTCTCAGGGTCCCGGGGTCTCCATACCCCCAAGCTGCACGTGCACCTGTCCACAGCACTCGTCCCCTCGAACTCGCTTGACACGACCGAACCCACCTGGTCGTGATCAGCTTCAAGGGAGAATAGCGTCTCCCTCCGTTCACAAAGGAGGCTATCCAGCTGCTCGCACCGGGTCACGACACAATCCGCCAGCTCACCCCCATTAAGCCTCACTAACTCTGTGTGTGTGTGTTCTGTTCCTTTAACCCCGTCTTTATCATGCAGTCTCTCCTCTATTTTTTCTTTCTCCCGCGTCTCTATACATTTTATTTCTATTGTCTCTTCGTGTCTATTAGTTTCTTCCTGGATCCTCTTCTCTGTTTCCTCCTTCGTTTTATTTAATTCATTCTCGACTCGGTCTATCTCCCGTGTCTCTGGCAAACTTCAACTTCCTTCTTTGTCTCTGTTGCTTCTCTCTTTTCCATTCTTGTTTGTGTCTCCTTTATTCGGGTAGGTCCTAACCGTTCCTTCATCCGACGAGTGGTGTCGATCAAGAACTGCACCACCAACATTGCTCCTTGTGGTGATATCACACGTCCCACCTTATTGCGTTGTTCTACTTCCTGGCTCCTTTTGAGTCTTTCCTCCTCTCGGAACTTCCTGGGTTCTTCGTTCTCCCTCCGGAGTTTTTCAATCTCCATGGACTCCAATCTTACTCCCCGTTTTAGTTGTTCAATTTCGAACTCACATTGTTCTTGTTTTCTAACCCACAGTTTCTCCTGCTCTTCATTCTCCAATCTCATCGTTTCTTTCAATTGGCTCATTTCCTTCCTGTGTTTCATTCGCTGTTCTCTCACTACTCTCCCTTGTTTCTTCTCCTGTCCTTCCTTCTCCAGTTTCGTGGTTTTCTTCATTTGGTTAATCTCCCTTTTGTGTTTTATTCGCTGCTCTCTCATTACTCTGCATGCCTCAACCTTGCTTTCTCTTTTAATTGCTCCTGTCTTTCTTTTTTTAATTTCTTTCACCCCCTGGCCCTCATTCTCCAACCTCATAGTTTCCTTAAATTGGTTAACCTCAAATTCATGTTCTTGTTGTTTTCTATTCCACGGTTCCTCTCGTTCTTCCTTCTCCAATCTCGTTGTCTCCTTCAATTGACTGATTTCTCCTTCCTGCTTCAGTTGTTCTTTCCTCATTACTCTTTCTTGCATCTCATTCTTTAATCTGGCCTTCGCTTCCAGCTGTTCGATCTGTACAGTGTGGTTCCTTAACGTTTCATTCTCTGATGTCGTTCTTTCTTCTCTCACCATCCTCAACTCATTTTGTAATTCCGTCTCTTTGTCCTGGTGTTTCCGTAACTCAGAAGCTTTCTTTTCCAATTCCTTTCTCATCACTGCACACTCTGACCTTGCTTTGGCTTCTAATTGTTCGATCTGCCCAGTGTGGTCCCTCAACATCTCATTCTCTGTCTCGCTTCTTTCTTCTCTCACCATCCTCAACTCATTTTGTAATTCCGTCTCTTTGTCCTGGTGTTTCCGTAACTCAGAAGCTTTCTTTTCCAATTCCTTTCTCATCGCTGCACACTCTGACCTTGCTTTGGCTTCTAATTGTTCGATCTGCCCAGTGTGGTCCCTCAACATCTCATTCTCTGTCTCGCTTCTTTCTTCTCTCACCATCCTCAACTCATCTTGTAATTCCGTCTCTTTGTCTTCAAGTTCCTGTAACTCCAAAACTTTTTCCCGTCTTTCCCTTCTGGCCTCATCACCAATTTTGCATGCTTCCTTCCAAAATTCGGTCATTTTCCTATTGGATTCCCTTAGTTCTTCCTGCCGTTTCTTTCCTCTTTCTATCACCTGTTCCAGGCTTTCTCTTTTCAGATTACCTTTTTCTACCTCTCGCTCTTGTTCGTTCCTTTGTTTTTTTTAACTCATAGGTACTCCGCTCGACTTTCCTCCTTTCTCCCTGTTGTTCTTCGAGCTGTCTTGACTTTTCCAATATTTTTTCCTTTAGTTGTTTTAATTCCAAATCGTGCTCCTTTTGTTTCTTTTCGAGCTCGATTTTCCATTCTTCCTCCAATTGTTTCCGAAGCCCGCCGATGTCCGCCTGCCTCTCCTGCCATGCCCACGTGGTTTGAAACGGTTGTTGGGAGCGCTCGCCTCGTGTCGTGCCGTTTGTTGTGCCAATAATAGCGGCCCGCTCCATCCTGCGCTGAGGTGCGATCGCGCCGCCATTATGCGACTCAGTTTGCCGATAAAGTCCGTGCTCAGAATATGGGGTTGAGCTTCCCTACGGATTAACATTACAAAAAGTACCATCCCGGGCCATGGATTCTATATTATTACACATTTATCACCCCCGGCACCCGCTCGCTTTGAAATGCCATCTTATTTCACGTAAGCGGATTAAATTTAAATTGCTCGTAATTTGGAGGGAATCGGGGGTTGCTCCACTCACCCCTGAACCGATTCCCGTGAATTTAGCTTGGAGGCGGGGTGGATTCGAATCTCACTCCCGGACACCAATGTTGTGAATTCGTGCCCCGCCGGCGTGCGAACGACCTCGTGTAACCAATAGGGGCCGCTTCGCCCACCGAACGTGCAATTCAGTCGTGACCCTCTCGGAACAACGCCGGGAACTAGTCACGGGTGGGGGTTTAACCTCACACAACTCAGTCCACATTCTACCCGCGCGAAATAGGGTCCGATCACCGAATGGTCGATTTACCGAAGTACCCGCGCAGGTAGCCTACTGAGGAGTTGTACCACGCCGCAGGTCGACTCCGGACACGAACCGCTTAAGCGGCTCGTTCCGTACTGCAGGGATAACCGAGCGGAGTCGTCGTCGACCTCGACGGTTCAGATTATTTATCGGGAACTTACACCCACTATCAATCCCTTACGTGATGCAAAATGGAAATTCAAACAAAGGAATGGATGCAGCGAAATGGGGAACAATTGGACAAGCGCACTTATTCACGGAAGCACGGAAGGCACGTATATTGCAGTAAAACAAAGGAAAAAAAGCAATACACGTATACGTTTATGTAAAGAAAAACACAAGCAAAGTACCAACGCTGATCTTCAACCGAATAAGGCAATTCACATGGCAACACTTAAAACAGTTCTACTTCTCAAGACTGGCGCCACCCACAGACATTTACGCAAAACCCCAAAAGAAAAGGAAGTCGTGACTTCCCTGAGCGCGTCGTCCAGCCCTTGGCGACCGCAACTCCGAGTCCCTCCGGCGTGGTCCACTGGGATTGTGCCTCGCGCCTGCACATGTCATCCGCCCGATAGCTCGGACGGGGTTTTGGGGGAATGGGCCGGGTTTTCGCCGCTATCTCGGTGTGGACGAGGGAGGGAAATGGCAAGCGCTTCCTCCTACTAGCGGGGTCTCAAGACTGCACCGTCTCCGCTCGACCCACCGCTCGACCCTCCGACCAGGAACAATCACCAGGGACCAGGTTCGACGACCCGTTGCAATTCGACGACCTGCGCCAACTCGACGACCTTCACCCGACCATGACCAGACCCAAACGAACGAACCATAAGCAGGGACTCTCCAACAACTCTCATTCAGGTACAAGGGAACCAGCGATTCTCCACAACTCTCGAGAATTCTCATTCAGGGACAAGGGAACCGACGACTCTCCACCCCCACGCCTTTTGTAGGGTCGGGCTCCGCCCTTCGCTCCGCCCCGTTCTTGGCTCCTCCTTCCTTCGAGACACTTCCAGAAATGCTTCGAAGGGGGGCGTTCCTCTCCCCCGGCCACGTCACACCGCGCATCCGCCAATCGGGAGAGGACGCGCCACCCCTCCCCCTTTCTCACTCAGTACGACGAGGGAAGGAAGATTCGGGCAGGAGATATTTGCACAGGGGTTTTGGGTGGGAGATTCCCCTTCGCACCCTTGTTGCTGCTGCCACTCCGCTCCTTTCATCCGTCCCGCGAAGATCGTGACCGCACAGTGCTTGTTGAATGGCGAGTGGCGAAGATGGTGGTAGCATCGTTGTGGAAGGTGGCGTGGTGTGAATGGCGTGATTGTTGGCGTCGTGTAGTGAATGGCATGATCGTTGAGATGTTGGTTGTGGCGATGTTCGTTGTTGTTGTTGCACCAAAATAACGACAGCAAAAGAAAAACGGCTAACTGAAGAACCGCAGCCCGAATGGATCACATATATTCCCTCTATACAACGGGTTTGGGCTAACTACACATGGACTTACCGATATATCTCACCTGAGGACCCTTTATGGTGTATTGCAAATTTCCACAACCGTAACAATATGATAGGCTACTAGTGTGCCAAATTTGGTGCTTTCCTCACAAAATGCACAATTGTTATGCTATATTTAGCTAAGTTGCCCCACTATGACAGCCATATTGTATTAAAGGAAAATATTTGGACATCATTTTCTGTGAAACTGCTCAACAAAAAAAAAATTGAAACTCGGCTTATGCCATCAACTCCTCATGGGAAATATTGGGTGATAATGATGATAGAGTTTGTGAAAAACTATCTTCATGAAACTGCAGGCATGTGCAGAAAAGTTTTGTTGTCAGACAAGAGAAAAATTGAAGTTTTTGGTCTCCATGCAAAGCGTTATGTCTAGCGCAAGCCTAAGACTACACAACACCCAGTCAAAACCATCCCTACTGTCAAGTATGGTGGGGACAGCATCATGTTCTGATGCTTCTTTTCATCAGCAGGGACTGGCAAGCTTGTCAGGATAGAAGGGACAATGGACGGTTCAAAGTACAGGAGAATCCTTGATGAAAACCTGCTTGAGTCAGCCATGAATCTGAAACTGAGTCGGAGATTCACATTTCAGCATGACAATGATCAGAAGCACAAAGATAAAGTCACACTGGAATGGCTGAATAAGAAGAAAATAAATGTTCTTGAGTGGCCCAGTCAAAGTCCTGACTTGAAGCCAACTGAACATTTATGGCGAGATTTGAAGATTGCAGTCCATCGACGATTCCCATCAAACGTGGCAGAACGAGAGCAATTTTCACGTGAAGAATGGACAAAGATTTCACCACGTCACTGTGCAAAGTTGGTAGAGACCTACCCAAAAAGACTCGTAGCGGTTATTTCTGCAAAAGGTGCTTCCACCAAGAACTGACCTCAGTGGCTGAATACTTTTACAACCAGCGAATTTTGATTTGAACATGTTTCTTGCAGGTATTCGTGGCACGTTTGCCTGGTGATGGCTTAAAGGTGAGGGTGGTGGGCTTGGGTTCCTAGGATCCTGAATTCAAATTGCCCTTGGCTTGAATTAATACAGGTGGGGTTGACTCTGCCTTTCATCCTTCTGAGGCCGACAAAATGAGTGCCAGCTTGCTGGTATCCTGTGTCGGAGTGGTGACCTGTCCAGGATTGTACCCAATAGCCAAGGAGACTGCTTAGGCAGCACCAACGCTCTGCACAGAGTATGGTCCCGATGGATGAATGGATGGATTCTTGACATGTAACCTCCTTCAACTATAAGTGTTTCTTTTGATCTATTCAGTTATGAATAAAAATTTAATTTGGAAAAATTGTTTCTACATAATTTGTAATTGATCTAAATGTGGCATTGTTGGTATAGGCCCTGTCACACCTTGACGATTTAGCCAGCGTGTGCCGACGTATGAAAAATTTGTCTAAAACTCTGGCACACGTCGAATACGTTATGGGTAAGTTTGGTATACGTCGTAGTACACTGGCATACGTCGTAGTACGCCAAGCTGTCGACAAATTTTAACATGCTTGAAATTTTCCGTTGTATGCCAGCGTATGACTCACACGTTCTGCATACGCTGGCCATAAGTTGTAGGCACGTTACGCGATCGTTGACAAACGTCGACACACGTTATTTGTAAGTTACTCATAAGTCGAAACACGTTGAGGTAATGTTTAGCGTCAGTGTTCCAGACTCCATGTTTTTTTTTTCTTTTCTTCGCATTGACGGTGATGTGGACACTTCAATTTATAGTGCGGTTATAATATAATATAATTAATAGGCTGCCGCTCAACGACTGAAATCATAACCACACTAGAAATCGAAGTGTCAACATCACCGTCATGCCGAAGAAAAAAAAAATCAAATAAAATCATGGAGTCTGGAACACTGATGGGTTCCTCCTGTGTGAACCCCATTTTTATATACCAATTCCCCTAAACGCTGCCAATACGCCATTATACGGTAGCTGTAAGTTAGTAACACGTTCAGTAAGTTCTGTGGTAGTCCGGAAGACGTCAAATACATCTACATACGTCAATGTGCGTTGGAGGTACGTTACTCATAGATTCAAAGCACGTTACTCATAGGTTAGGAATGTTTCGGGTACGCTAAACATTACCTCGACGTGTTTCGACTTATGAGTAACTTACAAGTAACGTTTGTCGACGTGTGTCAACGATCACGTGCCTAACCCTAACGTGCCTACAACTTAAGCCAGCATATGCGGAACGTGTGCGTCATACGCTGGATATGTCGAAAACTTTTCAACATGCTGAAAATTTGTCGATGTACTCGGCGTACTATGACGTATGCCAGCGTGCTTCAACGTCTCTTAACGTATACAAAACTTACCCATAACGTATTCGACGTGTGCCAGCGTATTCGGCAAATTTTTCATACATCGGCATATGCTGGCTAAAACGTCAAGGTGTGACAGCAGCTTGACACTTCGATGTCTAGTGCGGTTATGATTTTAATCGTCGAGCCACAGCCTTTTAATAGGCTACGCCACGTGATCGTCGGCGACACGCTGCCGCGCTATGCATAAGTTCGACTATCGTTGGACATAGGTTGTGAACGCCGACAACACGCTCAGCATTCGTTGGTATAAGTTATCTATATGTTATCGAAACGTTCTGTGTACGTTACTAATACGTTATGCATACGTTCCACTCGTTATGAATACGTCCAAAACTGGAAAAAAAACATCAATAGTTCAGCGTACGCCAGCGTTTTACATACATTTTGATACCTTGCCATACGCTGGCTAAAACATCAAGGTGTGACAGGGCCTTAAGGGGTGAATACTTTTGTAGGTCACTGTGCATGAAAACTTCAAACATGCAGATCATTAATTGAGTGAAAGTTGAGTTCACTTTAAAGCACCATTTTCTTCTTTCATATGCAGCACCTGGCCACGGGTGGCATCCTTTTCTGGGGGTGCAGCTGTGCTGCTAATGTAGTGCCCCATATCAGCTAGAGCAGAAATTCATCATTTGTTCATAGTGCAGGTGATAACTTGTCTACTCTTTGCGAAGAACACCGTGGGGTCTATAATGTCCACCAACTAATGCCAGCTGATGGGATGGCCAGTTTAACATCCATCCAAGGGATGACACACACACACACACACACACACACACACACACACACACACACACACACACACACACACACACACACACACACACACACACACACACACACACACACACACACGCCTCGCCCGATCTGTGAAATTAAAACACCATGACAGCAGAAATTGATTCAGTCTAATGCAGCTACAGATAAAGACCAAGTAAGCACTTGTGCATGTTGAAGGATAACTTTAGTGTAACTAAACATAAAATATGATCGTTTTACAAAAAACAATGCAATATATGGTTGAACCAACACATTGTTGCTCCCTTAAACAGACACACAGCTTGTGGGAATAGAACGTTTGCACTCACTGTGCAGAAGACAATCATACGTGCTGCGGTCTCGACTCCCAAGAGACTCCCAGAATGCCATAGGTTCTGCCCCCTCTCCAAACTCATGCAGTGTGAAGGTCGCCTCTCTCTCTATTTCACAGTCCATTGGAGGTCTGTGGCAATATCAACCTCATAGGTCTCTCTCCACACCTACTCAAGAGACTATACACTCATGCATGTGAATTATCAGACTAAAATATGCAATTTGGTGTCTGTCTGTCTGTCTGTTTGACCATGATACATTCGGTAGTTACTTATCCAATCTCAACCAAACTTAACAGGAGGACAAGGGGTCACAGGATGGAGGTTGCAGCAACTTCATTTGCCCCCTCCCCAAGAAGGTTTTCCACCTTGAGCGAAATCTGTGTTCAGGTTTATATCTGTTAAGATAAGCTAATCATGACGTTTTTCCAAGGTCTTTAAAAGCTGATATTCGAAATCTGATTCCATATTTGACAATCAGAACTCATGGCTTCAATAATTATGTTGAAATCTAGTGTGAAATCAGAAAAAAATTTCAGTAAAGAGCGATTGTTGTTTTTAACCAGATATAACTAAATAATAGGCTCTGGCAGGATGCGAGGAAAAATGGCTCCAAACAGAAGTGTTACATTCACAATCCATGACTATTGTAAGTTTTCTCTTCAGTGTGAAAAACACAAAAAGTGATTATTAAACATATCATCTAATGTCAAAAGGTTGCAGCCCATGTTCTGAGGTGTTCTGAGGTCACAGGTGTTCTGAGGCATACAGTTTGTGTTGGCCCCAGGCTTCAAGCCTTCCAGCCCAAAATAGGATAATTCGTTCATGGCTCATTGGAATTGGAATCGATTTAAGCTATATAGACATGATGTATTATACATGCACATAAGCAATAGAAGCCATGTTTTGGCTTCATTATAGAACCTGAATTGTTTTTATTTTTTGAGGCAGCAAGCAATCAAGCCAGCGTTCTGCACCTATACACCGCCTGCATAAAAAAATTCAGAAGCGAACGAGGATGTGCTCATACATCGCATTCACCCGCGTTGTTTAAAAAAAATATATTATTTTGCGAGCAATCGAGGCTATGAGGCCCCGCGAGGAGGAGTGATGGAAGCGACATTTTTTAATGATATCATGATGATAGGCTCGGATGATAGGGTAAGGGTTAAAATAGTGCGATATGGCATTAACTCCAAAATGGCCGATGTGTCCCTTACATCACTCCTCCTTGCGGCGCCTCATATGCTCACACACCATAAGTTTGTGCATCTCACATTAATGCCTGAAGCACATCAAAGAAATATCGCCTAACGGTTTCACCCGTTCATGTTTAGTATCTAATCTTCACCCGTTCCCCATTCCCCTGTTGCAAATAATTAATCAGGCGTCATCCATAACTTTGCGCGTATTCTGTATTGTAATCCTCTGTGATGTGTTGAGTTTTGTGCACCCGTCATTTGACCGGCTTTTCCTCTAATCTCCAAAATTGGATAAAAAAAAATATCCTTACATTAGTGGATGATAAATGGGGCTTCTGGGACACCCAATGAAATGAATGGGGTAAAAGGGAAAAACTTTCTGACCCAAGCCCCAAAAGCCCAAAATAGGAGACTGATTTTCTCCCCACCTATCCCCTTCCCTCCCATACAAGCAAATGTAAAATTGAGACGATGAAAGATTGAGACTTACTGATTAAAGCTCTTCTTCCCCCCAACATAATCACAGTCCTTTTATATTTTCATTCCACTCAAAGAGCGAACCAACGAATATTTGCCCATGTTCTACTTTAGGGAATAACTTAATATTCTTATAACATTCATTTCCATTGAGTATATTCACAAAGAGTAACTTGGAACTTGGTTCTTGGTATAAGTGTCTTTGTTGTGCAGAAATGAAATGATAAACTTCTCTTAATGCTCTTATTTGACCACCTCCTGAGCCACACATTATTTTTTATAAGCCACGCCCACTTTTCATAAGCCCCGCCCACTTTCCCAAAACGCCACCCTCTTTTGTGAGGTCCACCTACTCTAGCATCATTTCCAGTTAATCTCTGACTCACAAGGCTTGCCTGGGCTTGCCCAGGGAATTTCCAAGGAAACCACACCCACCAGTCTTTCTATATAAAGGCTTGAAACCCAGACTGAATTTAAACATATTTTTACTTTTACTGAGAATGGACTGCTGTGCTGAGCTTGAGTGGGATGACTTTGGAGTTCCTTGGAGTTCTACTACTTGGATGGAACTAAACCTTCAAGTTGAACTGGATTCAAACCAATTATCTGTTGAGGTAAGATTTTCTTTTCCTATTTACAGAGTTTTAATCAAGCATATAATCATTTAATAATTAAATCACTTAATTAATACATTAATATTTTCGCTCACAGGAAATTGTATCAGAAATACAAAATGAAAATACTGCTTTTGCCACAACTTGGGGCAAAATTGTTGGTTTGGTTGAAGACCTTGTGAGCAACCAAGACCCAAGGAACGAGCTCGACCTTGATGACCCAACCAAAGAGTTATACCTTGGAGACCCACAAAATCCTGAAAAAGAGTTTTACATCGATGGTACTCATTATGAGTTATCAAGACAATACCCACTGAACAAGTTATACTTTGATGAACCAGAATATAAGTTTTACCTCTGAGACTCACAAAGAAAAAAAAAAAATAAAAAAAAATCAGTAAATGAGTTATTCTTGGTGGTTTTAAATATGAAACCTACCTCAGAGACCTCACAAATTTTGAAAAAAAATCAGTAAATGAGTTCTGCCTTGATGGTTTAAATCACTACCTTGGAGACTCGGGAAAAGGGTTCTGCCAAGATGATTCTAAATATGGAACCTACCTTGGAGACTCACAAATTTTGAAAAAAAAAAAATCAGGAAATGAGTTATCCCTTGGAGACTTTGTAAGTTGGTTTTATTTTGGAGACTTGAAATGTGGGTTCTGGCTTGATAACACAACGTGATACATATCTTGGAAACTCAACAGGAATGTGGTTATACCTTGGAGACTTGGAAAGTTGGGTTTATTTTGTTGACTTGAAATGTGGTTTCTACCAAGAAGACTCTTGGGGATCTAAACCTATCGATGTAGTTCTTTGTTGGATGGTGCTTGATGAGAGCAATATCAAGAAAGTTCTGGGAAGAAAGTGCAGGAAAGTTCTTACTCCCCCTTTCTACTTCATCAAACTTGAAAGCATTAAAAGACAGAATTGGAAGAAGAGAAAAAAAAAATATATATATATATTGTTGAAATACGTATTAAAAAAAAAATATATATATATATATATATATATATATATATATATATATATATATATATATATATATATATATATATATATATATATATATATATAATGTTGGACTCAGGTTGGGTTAGGGTTTAGGGTTGGGATTTTGAATGTGAGGGTTAGGGTGGGTTAGGGTTGGGTTGGGTTGGGATTTTGAATGTGAGGGTTAGGGTGGGTTTGGGTTGGGTTGGGATTGGGTTAGGGTGGGTTAGGGTTGGGTTGGGATTTTGAATGTGAGGGTTAGGGTGGGTTAGGGTTGGGGTTGGGTTGGAGTTGGGATTTTGAATGTGAGGGTTCGGGTTTGTTTGGGGTTGAGATTTTGAATGTGAGGGTTAGGGTGGGTTTGGGTTGGGTTAGGGTTTGGGGTTGGGATTTTAAATGTGAGGGTTAGGGTGGGTTAGGGTTGGGATTTTGAATTGGAGGGTTAGGGTGGGTTAGGGATGATTATGCTCCCTGTTATATCTATATATCTATATATCTCTATCTCTATATCTCTATATCTCTATATCTCTATATCTCTATATCTCTATATATATATATATATATATATATATATATATATATATATATATATATATATATATATATATATATATATATATCTCTCTCACACACACACACACACACACACACACACACACACACACACACACACACACACACACACACACACACACACACACACACTAAGCCTTGACTATGTAGTTGAGGATTCTGTGTTTGGGGTTAACAGATCTAATAATGTCCCCTTGACACACATTATATATATATATATATATATATATATATATATATATATATATATATATATATATATATATATATATATATATATTTAAAAACCCTCGGCAGATGCCACCTGTTATACACCTCAGCCTTGGTCCTCGAGTGTCCATAAAGGTGTATATTAGAGGGGAGTGAAGCGCCAACCAATTGCCCCCATGAGTATTGTCTGCTTAGTTTTGTCTTTTGTAATTACTGTGAATAAAATGAACCTAAAATCTCTTTCCCTTCTAAATCATATAATTTGTAAGTCCAAGGAACTGTACCGACGACATCAACAATTTAAAAAAGTTAATTTGTCCTTCGCTTGGTATAACCTTTTTCAAAATGAGATTTCCACCTGTGTATTCTTACTATATCAACAACTTTGAACTTAGGCTTTCTGACATTAATCTCTTTTTCATATTCTAATTTTGTAAATGTTTCTGATGGCTTAGTTTTCGTTGAGGTGTGAATCATGTCATTGTACTTATCTACAATGTCCTGAATTAAAGACAACCATTGTTGAAAACCGAGTTGAGTGAACTTTTTATATAGTCTCTTTTAAAGTGCGATTGAAATGCTCAATAACAACTGCTTTTCCTTCATTAAAGGTGCTATATAATGTAATTCTGTTATTCTTAAGAAAATTCATAAATATTTTGTTGTAGAACTCTGTACCCTCATCAGTCCACAATTTTTTGCTTTTCTCTTGCTTTTATTAAATATCTGTTGAAAGGCTAACATAAGAGTATTACCTGTTTTGTTTTTTTAAAGGGGCAACCCACGCATATCAACTCCTCAAATCAATAACGGTTAAAGCATACTTGTACCCCTTATCAAAAGAATGGTTAAGTGATTACCAACAGTCACTCAATATAAAAGGTAAATCTCCAGAAAAACTACTTACTACATTAAATGATAAAGAAAGTCATGTTTTGCATCAAAGGAACTTGAGACAATATTTATCTGCTGGGTTGAGAGTGAGGAAAATTCATAGGATTTTGAAATTTTAACAAAGTCATTGGTTAAAGAAGTATATTGATTTTAATACAAAAAGGAGAACAGAAGCAAAAACAGATTTTGAGAAAGATGTTTATAAATTAATGAATAATGCTGTATTTGGAAAGACTATGGAAAATGTTAGGAATCGATAAAACATAAGACTTGCTAAATCTTGGAAACAGGCTTCAAAGTTAATTAATAGACCAAGTTTTGAGTGAGCGGAGGTGTTTTCAGAGAACTTTTGTGCTATTCATTTGAAGAAAGAGAGTATTGAAATGGATGAACCTATTTATATAGGAACAACAATTCTTGACTTGTCAAAGTCGTTAATGTATGACTATTACTATAATAATATAAAATCAAAGTATAAGGATAATGTGTCATTGTTAGATATGGATACAGATCGTTTTATATTAGAAATTAAGACAAGTGATGTATATGATGATATGATTGATATCTATGATACAAGTAATTATAAGTCAGGTGACGTGTTGTTTTCGTCAAAGAATAAAAAGGTTATTGGTAAGTTTAAAGATGAATTGGGTGGGAAGGTCATGAGTGAATTTATCTGATTGAGATCAAAGTCCTATGCTTTCACGTATATTGATAATAATAACATTGAAAGGTGTGATAAGAAGCTAAAGGGAATAAAGTAAAATATAATCAAGGAAACAATAAACTTTAAACATTATTCCAACTGTTTAACCTTAAAGAAGGAAGAGTGCAGAAAAATGAATACAATAAGAAGTTATAGACATCAATTATATATAGAAGAGATAAATAAGAAAGCATTAGGAGCTTTTGATGATAAAAGATATATTTTAGAGAATGGAATCAATAGTCTCCCTTATGGTTATAAGTATGTGTTAAGATATTGGTTTGGGAATTTTAACAGGCTACCGCCATCTTTTTACTGATTTATAAATGAGAGAACCAAGCAATTACCAAACCAAAGAGTGGAGATGTAATCACCCTTGGTATTTAAATGGGAAACCTAAAGAATGTGAGAAATACCAAATCAGTCTTATTGAAGAAATAACCGGGATAAAAGTAGATAAAACAAATAAGTGGATAAATTTTATTACAAATAAGTTGGAGGATGTAAAGAAAGAAAAAAAAATGCTTGAATGGACTGAAAACTTTGATGGTTATCAATTAAACAATGGAAAAACAATTTACTACAATCTCAAAATGATATGTGGCTCAGGAGGTGGTCAAATAAGAGCATAAAGAGAAGTTTATCATTTCATTTCTGCACAACAAAGATACTTATACCAAGAACCAAGTTCCAAGTTATTCTTTGTGAATATACTCAATGGAAATGAATGTTATAATAAAATTAAGTTATTCCCTGAAGTAGAACATGGGCAAATATTCGTTGGTTCGCTCTTTGAGTGGAATGAAAATATAAAAGGACTGTGATTATGTTGGGGGAAAGAAGTGCTTTAATCAGTAAGTCTCAATCTTTCGTCATCTCAGTTTTACATTTGCTTGTATGGGAGGGAAAGGGATAGGTGGGGAGAAAATCAGTCTCCAATTTTGGGCTTTTGAGGCTTGGGTCAGAAAGTTTTTCCCTTTCCCTCCATTCATTTGAATGGGTGTCCTGGAAGCCCCATTTATCACATCTATTTGCATTGGATAAAAACAAATTGAATAAAAATAAATCCTTACAAAATATAAAGTAATAGTTCAATTCACAGCTCGGTAATGTGATTGTTCAATGCTCAGATCGTTACACTTGCTCCAATGTTCTTGACGACATCACATTCTTACCTCAGATTGCTCTCAGTAGAATGTGGCTTTATTCACAGCTCATCATAACAATATAAAACCCTTCCTCCTGATGATGCAACACGATGTCATAGCTGAAATCAGAATCAAAATTTCCTTCCCCTGACTGGAAAGGGCATCTTTTTTTTTTACGTCCGACGAAGGATGAACAGCAGTGTAAATCACATCTATCTGTTCAACACATTTGCATAATGTTCAATGTTCATGATCTGTTTGAGTGCGGTCAGTGGGAGTCTCAGCCTTACTCACCATATTCATTACATGTAAGTACATGTAAAGTTTGTTACCCATCAATTACTTCAAATTATACAGCTTAGAGGGAAATTATAGGTGTCAGATCATAAGATCAACACAATCGTATTACAAGTGCTGACAGAACTACACAAGGAAGGATGTTTCATCACAAGGAAGGATCATCTTCAGGCATCAAGGAGTTGATGAGACTGTGTACAAAAATCTGATGTAAAGACATTAGTGTGTCATGCATATTTTGTGTGGAATACACCACACACTCTTGTGTACAGCCTTGTGGCTGCTTGTTGCATCCTTTGTTTGGGACACAGCTATGCTGCTGATGCAGTGCCCCTATTACCAGTACACCAGTGCTCATTTCACACCTCAGAAGGATGACAGGCTGAGTCAATCCCACCCGGTGTTAATTCAGCAGCCAACAGGGCTCAAACTCAGAACCCTAGGATTCCAAGCCAGCCACCCTAACCGCTAAGCTAACACCAGGCTTTGTGTGGAGTGATATAACCTTTTGGATGATACTCGTAAAGGTCGTCTCATAAATCCACCGACATGAGCATGATGTGCTCATGGTAAGTCATGAGCATTTTCAAGGCTAGAGTCCATCTTGGACAGTTTCCACCTCTGTCACAGCAGTGCAGAAGTTTTAAGAAGTTGAGAAGCTGTGGGAATCGAACCCAAACAAGTGAGGGCAATTGGACAACACTTTACCCACTCCACTACCAAGTCACTCCATTGCTTGTAAAAGCCAGTTCATAATCGAGTTTTATGGGGTGTTTGAAATGAGGAACTTGTAAATGTCAGCATACGTCGAGAAACATGTCAGATGCAGTTGTAAAATGTGTAACGATGTGCAGAACTCACGCGCCATGCAGCTGTGCCAGCGCTCTCCGACTCAGGTTTCGATTCCCCGCCGAACTCCGGCAGCCATGCCACAAATGGAGATTCCTCCTGCGCATGTCCAGCAGGAGCATGGATGCTCGAGAACGCAAGCTCTGGGCCTCACAAGGTGTCTCCAACAGGCAGCCTTCACCCGGGAGGTCCCCACATACACAGAACAGCCTTGGCCCATCTGAATAAAATATACCATACCATTTACTTCACATACTTATGCTGCACTTACCAAGTTGTTTGCCATTAAAAAAATGAAAACATTTCGATTTCTTTGCTAAATATTCTTTGCTAAACAGTTGGTGAAACATCAAAATACAAATGTCGAACAACAAATGCGTTGTGAATTTAAATTTTAAAATACTGTTACATTTGGAGTGGGTATGAATTAGGTAGCACGTTAAGTTAGCGTGGTTCATGTGTTCATGTAGGTTAGAGCATTTTCTGCAACAAGGGACCTGATAGAGTAAAGTTCTCCAGTTATTATGTATGCTGTGATAGGCAGTATAGTTGACAAAGGCATTAGACAGGAAATTGTAATTTGTACGTGTACTCTTTATGAAGCAGAGGCAAGGCACCGGGTGAGGTGAGGAGAGGGTGGTACCAGAGTGGTTTTAACTGTGTATCCATCCTGTGTGTGGCTCTTAAAAGTCCCCCCCCCTGTCCCTCAATGGTATGAGGGGTGCTGTGATGCCAGCCAACCCACATGATGACACCGCGTGGGCAACTGAGTGCCACTTCATTGGCGGAGTAATGTGGTCAACGAGGGCTGTGGGGCAGGTGATAAAAGGGGCCACACACAGACACAGGGAGTCAGTTAGACGAGTCAGTTTAAGAGGACGGAAACCCGTTGGAGTCGGGGCAGCGTGCCAGTGGCTTGCGCTTTCTTTCTCTCTGCTTCTCTTCTCTTTGTCTCTCTCTCCTTAGTGCCATGGCTGTGGGGCTACCCATGCCTTTAGAGCTACTCATACTGATTGCCTTGGAGCCTGCATCCATCCGCATATCCTTAAAGACCTTGCCTCTCCTCCCCCCCCCCACCCTCATGCATTGTGAGAGCAAATGAGTCCATGTACTCGTGGCGACCTGATTTTCTATTACTGTGATTAAATGTGCATTTATATTTTTCCAGGCTGATACGATGGCTTTGAGAGGTATGCATAGTCACCTCGAGGCTGTCTCGCCTGGGTTCGAATCTCAACCCAGGTGTAAACTGTCATCCCGATGTTTCACAGGCAGGTTGATTAATAAATGTGTGTGCTGCCCCTTGAATGGATGTTAAACTGGCATACCGTCTGCCAGCATTTGTTGGTGGATATTGAAGATCAAACGGTGTCTTTCGCGAAGAGTCAGCAAGATATTGCCAACACCCTGAATGAATACCAAATTCCTGCTCACCTACCACTGAGAGAGGGATGGAAAACCACGCAGCAGGACTCCAAACCAATAAACTGCTTCAGCAGAACCGATGCTCTGTCACACAGAGTACTGTATAATACATCGCATTATTTATTCCCATTCATTCGTTTCAGCCTGTATCTCATCTCAGGATTATCCATTCACGTGTCTTGTGGCTCCTTTCAATAAATCTGTTACTTCTTAAGAATATGTCATCTGATTGCTGCCTTCTCACTCACACACAAACCGTTTCGGTCTTGTTTTTGATTAATCCTTGGTGGAGATAAACATCGGTAAGGAAAATTTGTTTTAAGAGACCAGCGAGATTTAGATCTCGATGTGGAGGTGGTGGGGGGGGGGGCGGGCTATGCTACATTGTCTGCTCAACGTCGTTTCATTCGATTCAGACATTTGCAAAGCACGTTGCTTCAGCGCAGCGTGGACGGGTTGGCAGACCTCATTGACACAACAATACATTCCACTGAACAAATGTTATTTGCGAACGCAGCATTAAATTAAGTAAATTGATAAACTCAAGTCACAAGTTGAATAATAGAATTGTAAAGGGATGGGGATAAGAGACTGGTGTCATGTACGAAATGACCTTTTCCTGTATATCAATTCCGAGTGCTGCAGAGACCCTTCTCCAGCTCCCCCAACCATCCATACCCAGACCCTCTTAGAGGTTCAGAGAGGCCTGGGCCACTTCCAGGTTTTGAGGCCCATGGCCATAATAATAAAACAAATGACAAGTGAAAAAAATAACCATAGGACCACCAGTAGCTGAAATAAAACAAGCATACAAACAAACATGCATCCATACATACATGGGGAGCATGCGCCACAGTGAGTCGCTGCATCCACTTTCTGCCGGCACTCCAGTGACCTCCGTCTGGCCACCCCCAGGCAGATACCTGGCCTATCTCCATCTCTTTAGGGATAGGACATTCCAGGCCCCCACCTGATGGGACCGCCTTAGGTTAACCCGAGGAGATCACCGACTGGTGGACGACACCTTAGCACCTCCCCACTACACACCACTGAGTGTGTTTTTGTGGAGTGAAGTGTTTTTATGCTGGCTGTAGTGCAAATCCTGCAACCAACCTCCTAGGAAAGGTAATCCACTGCAGGAGGACATCCGCAGATGCAGTTGGACATGAGATCTGGATGGCCGTTGGCAGGTTTTTTGACAGGTTTTTGACCCTTTGACAGGTTTTTTTTTGTTTTTAGTCCTGATGGGTGTCCATATCCATATCCCCTCAAAATATCCATATCCGTACACCTGCCTGATGTCCATATCCATGCACCCTTTTAAACTCAAAAAATAGTGAAATATAATTTGAACATTTTTTTTTAAAATTATCTCTGCCACCTAAGGTGGACAGAGATTATGTTTTCACCCCTGTTTGTCTGTTCATTTTTCTGTCTGTCTGTTTGTGAGCAGAATATCTCAAAAAGTTATGGATGGATTCGGACAAAACTTGGTAGACACATTGGGTGTGTGACAAGGATGAATTGATTTGATTTTGGTGACGATATGTATCCGGATCCGGATAAAAGTAATTTTTTTCAATTCCAGAAGTTATTCTTCACCATTGAGGGATAAGGCCAAAAACAATATATAGCACGATATCTCAAAATGTTGCAGACAGGTTATCACAAAACTATGTGGATGAGTTGGTTAGGTGAGAAGAACAAACCGATTTGATTTTGGTTCAGGTCTGGATGCAGATCCGGCCTATCAGTGGGATATAAAATGTAAACTATTCAGCATGGTGGAGGTATGCGCTCCACTGAATGCCGTTCTAGTTTAACAAATTCTTTTCGAGCCTTTTTCTGTACAAATGAGAAACTTAACAAATGCCAAAAAAAAGTAGTATCCAAATTTGAGGCCCCTATTTGAGCTTGATCAAATGGCCCTCAACCTCTGATTGGTCCTGTCCCTACCTACCCCCCAAAACAGCATACCCAACAGGGAACATTTTGGAGTGGAGAACAAATTTAATAGCAGTGTCTCAAGAGTGTTAATATACTCAATTCCCTTGGCGAGCTGAGAAAGTGACGTTTCCATGTCATGCTGGCTGGTTCAATGCTGTGCTGATAAGCGCTGACAAAACTTTGAGATCAATGTTTTCACAATTTCAAACTTGTGCAGAAGAAACAGGAGAACATGTCAAGCAAGCACCATCTCACATGGGAAAACAAGTCGAAAGGTGAACAGATTCCAGTCTGTGTGGCAATCCGTTTGCCTCCTCTTATTCCCTCGAGAGTTTGCTGAACAATTTCACGATTATTGTGGGTACGAAGAAGGCCCTCACATTGTCCTGTCAGGTGTTTGAAAGAGAAGGGAAGGAGGAGGTCTGGAGGGAAGAAGGGACGAGACTCTCGTGAATGATCAAATCTGTGAACATCGTGATTGTATTCATCATAAAAATGAAGCAGTTCCTTTGTGAACACATATGGTTCCCCGAGATAGACTGGGTGCAGTGTGAAGTAGGCAATTGTCCGCTGTGTCAAAGAGCAACTCAGAGTTATTGACTTATTGTCATCGGTCCGCACCCCAAACAATGTCTCCTCTGCCCGAGGGCCTGTGGCTCGAACTGTCTTTGGACCTCTGTGGATCTTTTCTCCAGCAGTGATTATGCCATGGTCATCATTGATGCCGATAGTCTATTTTCAAAGGTCAAAGTTCTTCAGTCCACATCTACAAACACTGTAATTTCTCACTCGGTACTATATTTGCTCGGCAAGGAATATTGTGTGTGGTTCACACTGACAATGGGCCACCTTTCAACCTGGATATGTTTTGGAACTTCACCGAATATATCGGTTTTGACCACAGAAAGATAAACTCCTCTGTGGACACATGTGAAAGGTATTGTTGAACGATTCATGCAGACTTTGTCCAAGGCAGTCAGGACTCCTCAGTCCAAGTTCAAGGACTGAACTGGAAGCAACAGCTCTTTAGTTTTCTCCATCAGTATCGAGCAATACCCTACTTTCTCATACATTTGGACATTCATTCCCTGACCAATCGGTTCGCTCCAGAGACGAGTCTCCCAAGAAGAGAATGCAGTCGATTGCTGACCGACACGATCATGCCACTGCACAGCCCATCTTGGAACCCGGCGAACATGTTCTCATGAAGCAACTGCGTCAGAAACAACTCTCTATGCCATATGACCCACGACCATTTGAAGTGATCAATTGACATGGTAGCATGATCACTGCACGACAACCTCACAAGCCGATAACTTGTAATTTGTCATTCTTCAAACCCATCCCTCCATTATGCTTACCTCTCGAACCTCAAGACTTGCCTAAGGATAGGAGAATGATGTAGGTGCCAATTGTAATGATGGAGACCAGCCTATACATTAACCACACCCCATGGACTCTGGGCCAATACTGGCAGACTTAAATGTTGAAAATCCTTCATGTCCCATAGACTGAACCTGCAGATGTTAATGTGCATCCCGCAGTATCTTCCAGAAGGTCAACATGTATTCAACGTCAACCGGCTCATCTGGAGGACTGTGTCTGCCATTAGGGTGTTTTGACGGTCATACATTGTGGAAGGATGTGGCATTGATGGAGGGCGCGGTTCTAGTAGAGGTGAGTGTCATTGAGGTGAGCAATTTTGGCTTGAGGCTGGAAGACGGGCATGGAGAGAGTACATCCCACAATGGGGGCTCCTTTGGGGTGACGTGGTAGATGGGTCGCTCGGGTGTCAGGTTGGCTGGGCATGGTGGTGTTCGGCCCACAGCCGGTTGTGGTTCCAGGACATTAAAACCGAAGGTAGTAAGGGAGAACACCGAGCAGATGTCACTTGATAAGTGCAAAGCCAAGGACAAATCCACAAATGCTAATAAACAATGCATTGGATGTTGTATGTGGGTGATGTTCGGGTTGGTGGAGACTGTGGGAGGTCTTTCCTGTTACAAATGCTTAGAGGTGGCTCGTTTAAGAGCTTTGGGAGACAAAATGAGGAAAGGGTTAACATATTTGCTAGATTTGTCAGAGGGTGGGGGATCAATTTGAAGAGAGTCGGTTATGTTTGTTGGTTGGATCTACGAAAGGTGCACACATTGGTGAGGATGCAGGTGGCATGGGAGTGCCGCAGGTGTGGGTGGCCTGGGGGTACGGAGGGTGTGGGCAATGATGGGAGTACTGCCTGTGCTGTGGGCATTGGAAGTGCAGAGGGAGTGGGCAACAGAATGGGCGATGGGTGAGGTGGGGTGGAAGGTTGTGTGGGTGAGGCTGCTGTCGTTGGGGGAGGGGGATAGGTGTTTAAATGGGTGTGATGGCATTGGGGTCGCGGTTGATGCGGTCAGTGTATGGGTGCTCCAGGTGCAGTAAATATGAATGAATATGACAACATCCATAAGTTTACTCTTAAATGCCATTGTTCATTTATATATCTTTTATCAAACCATTGCACTGTAACTCTCATTATTTATAGTTTGTCTGTATTGTCCTGTTTGTTTATCTTTACCTCTAACACCAAAGGCGGATGGGGGTTATGTTTTTACTCCTGTTTGCCTGTCTGTGACCAGGATCTCTCAAAAAGTTATGGATGGATTCGGACAGAACTTGGTGGACAGCTTGGGTGTGTGACAAGGACAAATTGGATTCTATTTTGGAGAAGATATGGATCCGGATCGGCCACTGGAATTTTTTGAGCGATTCTTCACCATTGAGAGATAAGACCAAAAACGATATATAGCACGATAATTCAAAAAGTTTTGGACGGGTTATGACATAACTTGGTGGATGAGTTTGGTAGGTGACCAGAACAAGCTGATTAGACTTTCATTCATGTCTGGATCCAGATCTGGCCTATCAATGGGATTCCAAATGTAAACTGGTCAGCCGGCAGAGGTATGAGCTCTACGGAGAGCTGTTCTAGCTTATATTGGTGTGCTGAAATGTTTTTTTGATATTATCAGAGATTTTCCTTATTAATATCAAGCAAACCTGCTGCCAATTCCATCTTCTTGTCTCTACTTCCAAGAAGAATGACCAAGGATCCGTGGAAGAGGCGCAGAAAGGCTGCTGGCTCTTTCCCTTGAGGCACAAGCATCTGGTTGGAAGAATGGGTCAAGAGGGTTATCAACACAATGGATTGGCTTCGGAACACAGGGAAATGTTGGAATTCACCATCTTGTTTTCGTATTGTCGCATTTAATTGTTATCACAAAAGAAACTTTGCTGAATTGAACAATTGGTTGAAATTTTTTTAAGGCATTATGTTTTTATAACAGAAATTAAGTATCATGGAGGAGTTTATATATAAATCATATGCAGGACAAAGACATGAGGACGCACTACTGTAATTTAACATGAATTACAAGGACATGACTAGATGATGGACAAACCAACAAGGTAAAGTAGTCTCCGAAAGAGGTTTCGAAATTGTCGAAAATAATGTAATAATGGATTAGATCAGACTCGATTGTGTAATGGTTAGAATGTCCACTCTGTGTCGGAGAGGTTGGCGGTTTGAACCTCGGCTGAGTTATACCAAATATTTTAAAAATAGTATGTGCTGCTTCCTTGCTTGATGTTGAGCGTTAAAATGATAGAATTTGGGACAAACAACCATAGGTTGGCACCCCCCCCCACCCCCCAAAAAAATAACGCAGGCTTGGTAGCCCATTTTCCTTGTTTTCTAGTAAGGGCTTCAGGTCCCTTGTAAGGAAAAATTACATTCTAATATCAAAGAAAAACTACAGTTGCTGGTGACTAATCAAGGTTTCAAAACAGTAACAACAAAAGTTGAAATAAGGAACCGTGAAACACGATAAATTTAACATTTTTGAAACTTGCAAAATTAAATCCAACAAAAAAATGTTTTTGGTGTTAAAACAAGGAAAAAAGACAAAAGGTCATAGCTCCCATTGTTTTAGTAATTTTGCTGTACAGAGTTGAAGGGCTAGCCCATGTATATTTACAACTAAAATGGCCACCAGTCTACCAGTCGGCCGTGTTTGATCAGATCAAAAAATAAAGTTACATGCAAGTGTAGGCCATCATGCACTGTGCTTGTGCCACGTTTGAACAAAATCGGACAATGCATGTCCGAGAAATGTTTGGGGTCACGTTTAAGTAAAAAAAAATGGCTGCCAGTGGGCCATCTTGGATCTGACCTCAAAGAAAAATGACGTGCTTATGTAAACCATCATTCATTATCTACATGCCAAGTTTGAACAAGATTGGTAAATGCATTTCCAATAAATGGTTGAGGATGTGTTTGATGTCGTTTTTTTTTACAACTACAATGGATGCCAGTCTACCAGTCGGCCATCTTTGAACAGATCGCAAAATAAAGTGAGGTGCACGTGGATGCCATTATGTACTGTGCTTGTGCCAAGTTTGAATAAAATTTGGACCATGCATGTCTGAGAAATGGTTGGGGACATATTTAAGTAACAAAATGGCCGCCAGTCGGACATCTTGGATCGCATCGCGAAACAAAATGATCGGTCCATACAAGTCTGAGATATGGTTGCGGACGCATGCATGCACACGAAAATTGAGACCAAATCCATCAGACCCCATTTTGGACCAAGTCCAACGGGGGCTAATAAGCATTACTGTGGTGGTTACGTAGGATACCATCTTATTTATTTGGAAGGCTTCAATGGATCTGGTCAAAATTGTTCAACAAATAATAGCTATTACCTATTAGATACATACCAGCGATGTAAAGCTTTTAACCAGTTTGGCCTATAATGATATGTGTGTATATATATATATATATATATATATATATATATATATATATATATATATATATATATATATATATATATATATATATATATATATATATATATATTACCAGTAAAGCTATTCATAGTGAAAGAGCCATTGTGTATGTGTGTGTGTGTGTGTGTGTGTGTGTGTGTGTGTGTGTGTGTGTGTGTGTGTGTGTGTGTGTGTGTGTGTGTGTGTGTGTGTGTTTCAAGGCTTTGTCTGGAATGAACATTGTTACGAAGTTTGTTTGTAAGGAACATTGTCATGGACTGTGTGTGCGAGGAACATTGTTATGGACTCTGTCTGCAAGGAACATTGTTACCTCCACCACCGAAGGTGAAGGAGGTTATGTTTTCACCCCTTTCTGTCTGTTTGTTTGTCTGTTTGTTTGTTTGTGTACAACATATCTCAAGTCATGGACAGATCCGGATAAAACTTGGTGGACATGTTGGGTGTGTAACAAGGAAGAAATGATTCAATTTTGGTGAAGATTCGGATCCAGATCTGATAATTTTTTTAGCGATTCTTCACCATTGAGAGATAGGGCTAAACCGATATATAGCATAATACCTCAAAAAGTTGTGGACAGATTCAGACGAATCTTGGTGGACAGGTTCGGAGTGTGACCATGGCAAATTGATTCGATTTTGGTGAAGATCCTAATCCGGAAACGACTACTATAATTTTTTGCGTGATTCTTCACCATTGAGAGTTAGGGCTCAAAAACGATATATAGCATGATATTTCAAAAATGTATTGGGCTCGATATGTTCTTGTGGATCAGGCATTGCATGGCGGAGGTATGCCCTCTACCGAGTGCCCTTCTAGTTTTGGACTGTGGGCTGTGACTGTGAGGAGCATTGCGTTGTTGTGGGCTGTGTCTGCGAGAAGCGTTGTTGTGGGCCTTGTCTGCGAGAAACATTGTGTGGGCCATGTCTGTGAGTAGCGTTGTGTAGGCCGTGTCTGCGCGAAGCGTTGTCGTGGGCCATGTCTGCGAGGAGCGTTGTCGTGGGCAGTATCTGCGAGGAGCGTTGTTGTGGGCCATGTCTGCAAGGAGCGTTGTCGTGGACTGTGTCTGCGAGGAGCATTGTCATGGGCCATGTCTGCGAGGAGCGTTGTCGTGAACTGTGTCTGCAAGGAGCATTGTCATGGGCCGTGTCTGCTAGGAGCATTGTCATGGACTCATGGTCTGTCATTGTCATGGATTCATTGTCATGGTTTGGTTGTTTTTGGAGATTTCACCCCTCTATATTTTTTTTTCAAAAATTTTTTTTCCCAGTAATCATATATACTCGTTCAGCATGTACCCCATAGATACACCAGTTTTGCATATATACCAGTTGAGCAATAGTCCTGGCCATCTGGTTTGTGAAATACTTGGGGTAATCGTATATACTCCATGAGCTGCCAAGCCTATTTAAAATTGGGATGTTGTGTATGATGATAATGACAATTCAATTAGGGAACAATAATTTAAATTCACTGAAAGATGCACCTTCATTGTGGTTTATAACATTGGAAGGTCCGGAAGGTTATACGTGACTTTCAAGATGTTCAACGCGCATGTGCAGAGACCCCCAGCACCAGGCTTCATGGGGGCAGCTGAACGTATATTGTGCATGCCAGATAAGAATTGTTTCCTAAAATGACTCACAAAGTTTCTTTGAAAAAACGAAAATACTTGGAAACATACCTGTGAGAAAGCGGTGTGGCTCTGCACAATAAAAGATTTGAACTTCATGAACTCGCCCAAAAAGCTGATAGCTTGCATGTCCCTGAACTGCAAACTCCCAAGGACGTGGACTAGTGCAATGCCTGAAGGTTCGTAGATGGACACATTGTCCCCAAACTTTTGACCATCACTGCCAATAAGTGTACTTTGAACCTTGTGGGATCACTTTGTGTGAACATGTTAGGCTCGGTGATTTATTTAATTGACATCTGCTATTGGAAAGATGATGTCATCATTTCCAACATTCAGGCACCATATCTGGTTTGGTTGCTTCTTTACACACCAATGGGAAGGTCGTATCTGGGGCTTGTCAATTCACAGGGTAAGTTTAAAATGATGATATTTACTATTAATCATGTTTTGGAGGAAGGGGAGGTGGGGAGAGGGAGCTGAGAGGGCTGTTCTGGAGCCACAAGAGACATTGTACTACATTTTTGCATCTATTGGTAAAAGGAGATGTGTGTGTGTGTGTGTGTGTGTGTGTGTGTGTGTGTGTGTGTGTGTGTGTGTGTGTGTGTGTGTGTGTGTGTGTGTGTGTGTGTATATGTGTATGTGTATGTGTATGTGTATGTGTATGTGTGTGTGTGTGTGTGTGTGTGTGTGTGGGTGTGTGTGTGTGTGTGTGTGTGTGTTTGTTATATCTACAGCTGCCACTCAGCAATTGCATAAACACGAAAAGGTAAGAACTTGACACCTCTCATCCACAGACATTTCTCGTGTTCCTATGTTTCCATGAGTCTGATTTGTGTTCAGGAACATAACAATTAGAGTTAACCATTTCGAAATTGCCACACTTTCATTTAAATGCTGAAACTAATGATTAAAAAATAATTTGAATTACACATTTTCCGCTAGCAACAGCAGGAACAGGTGCTCGTCTCAATGTAAACATACACAGAGCGCATGCGTAAAAGACCTCGTTTTGCATTCATATGTTATTTTGAAAGTCACGTATTAAATTGTCCCAAGCTTCAGCACCAAAAATATCATTTTTTTTCATGACGAGCTCTTCGGTGCTACCAAATGATGAACAACTGAGTGATACTTCAAATCTGAAGCATGGTGCTGCTTTATAGTCATCTAATAAGTGTTCCTTTTCATGCCACACCATTACCTCCTCACCTTGGACTTACAGCCACACTTGTGAAGCAGAGTCTCTGCCATTGACTCATTGCTGCCTTGCAGAGCTTTCTTGCCTTGCCACAAGAACGAGGTGCAGTACTCGCTTCTACTCCCTTCTTCTGTTTCCTTTCCACCTGAAAAATGCACAGCATGAGCAAAGTGTCTAACCTGCATCTTCCAAGAATTTGACCATCGCGATGATTTTGGTTTATGACATTCTACTCCGAAATCACAAGACATGGAAGACTTCAAAATGCAGAAGGGCTTAAACATCATATATAACCCTAAAACACCTCATTGTTAGCCCTTATGGGATGCTAAATCACACACACTTTAATTAAAATACGAAAAACTGGAGATGTGGTTTCCCAGCTATCTTGATGAGTAATTGCACTTGGTTGGACCAAACTACATTCCAGTGATACTTACCAGAATTCCTGAGCTTGAATCTCCACATAACAAGGTATGAATCTCCATCATAAAAATGACCCAGTGTAGGTTGTTCCAATAAGCTGCAGCTGGTGCCGGTGATGTGCCAGATTTCTATGGATGTGGTAATAGGTTGTTTGCCAGTCAAATGGTCCAAGGCCTGATGGGTGAGGTCACGATCCGCCAGCTTGGATGTTCCAGACAGCAGTTGCCGTGCGATGGATGCCTCCTTCATTTCCCAGGATGGTGGGAAAATGGATGCAGAGTAATGTATGTATATATATATATATATATATATATATATATATATATATATATATATATATATATATATATATATATATATATATATATATATATATATATATATATATATATATACAAATAGGTTATAATAGTGTCCATGTGGGTGTGGTCATATGAGCAAATGTGTCTATCTACATATTTATGTACATCTCCCCACTCTCCCCCTTAGTACTTAATGCCAAGCGAACAGCCCAGATGAAGGTTGCACGACCATCGAAACGGTGCACCTGAGCAGTAGGAGGCTTCTTCATTTTTAATCCGGATCTAACCAAATAAAACAAGTTTTTTGTGATGCTAATGCATGTTTGAAACTATTTTTGTTTTGGAATGCAGTCGAGGCTGAAATAATTCCCCAGATCTCTCTCCATGACTTTTGTCTCTGTCATTGTCTAAGCAGATTGCATTTCACCAGTTTTGAAAAAATATATGTATGCAATGTCAAGGCTCGTATAAGAGCGAACACACTTACCATTTAACAAAAGAGGCAGGAGACAAGAGGGATGGGAGAGGGAAGCACAAAACAGTAGGGAATAGACACATGAGGAGATTTTTGGAAGGGAGAGGGATGGGGTGGGGTACACGGGGTAAACAAGAGGGACACTACAGGGACTTTCAGGAAGGAAAGTATCAAAGTAGAATTCATTCTAATTTGAGAATGCATCAAAGTCACAAGGTGATCAATATTACTGACTAGTATAAAAGCCCGTCAAAAATGATGGGTTGGAATTATTTCATTCAAAATTTTAAAGGAAACTGGAAGATTTTAATTAAAACATTACATGTAAAAATATGACACTATTTTCTTTCTTTATCATCTGGGACGTTTCGTTTTGACGGTACAGCCTCGTGAGCATGCCAAAGTCTGAAGCCTCGGCCTAGCGCCAGGTGTGCTAATATCTTCTTCATTTATGAGACATCCTACGGATGTAAATGAACACTCATTTTACTCTGTGCGCATTGCACATCACGTGTGGCGAATTTCACCTCCACTTGCCTTGTATTTATTGCTATTTAAAATAAAACGTTTCTGTATACCACCCTTGAGGCTCGGTTTGCAAAGCCACCGTCTACAATTCCAATAGAAGAGACGTAATTACTCTTTTATGGAAAATGTTTTTCGAGTTTTTTAATCCTCAAAAATAGACCGGATTGAACACAAAGACATGTTAAAAGATTGTCCTTAAAAACCCCACAAAAATCATCCTTATGAAGGAGGACAGACAAATACACACTGTTTTATATAGGTAGCTTCGTAAAACATGTCAACATAATATTGATAACCCAGTGGCGAGGTTGGCTGTCGTCATTTAGGACAAGGAAAGACCCTAAAGAGCCATAGTGTTAAATTTTATGCACAACTGAAAAGGGGGATGAAATGTGGTCCAAAGGAGTATTCTAGTTAAGTATATCATACAAGGTTTCATATACAGTGCTCCCTCGCTATATTGCGGTTCACTTTTCGCGGCTTCACTACATCGTGGGTTTCTTTCACTACATCACTACACTCTTCTTGGCTGTGCAGTACTACATTCATCTCATCATCGTCATCTTCATCATCATCAGTACTGCACAGCTATCATCATCATCATATCTTCATAGGTCAGTACCCATAATATGTTTTTTTATATGTTATAGTACAATATAGTATTTTAAAAATAATTTTTAGTCTTAGGCTTTGCAGCCCCATGAAGTCGCATTTCCGATGAAAATGTTTTAATTTTTATTTAAAATAAATGATTAAATGTGTGTGGGGAAGGTTAATAAGAGTGTGTGGATGCTGTATAATGGTTTAAAATACGTTTAAAATGTGTTTAAATATATTTAAATAATTAAATTAATATGTGGTTTCTACTTCGCAGATTTTCACCTATCGTGGGTGGGTCTATAACGCATTAACCGCGATAGGTGAGGGAGCACTGTATACACTCTAGATAGGACAACCAATACCAGTATAACTTCCCCGATGAAGGATGTTTTGCTTGATGTCGTGCCCCGTTTTCGAACAACACCTAACAAACATTTAAATCCAATCAGAAAACCCCAGAAGTTGAATTATTTGGCCTGTATATTGTCCCAGTTTGAGCAGACAGCCCTGATGATGGGGTACAAGGTCCAAATCCCACATTCTCTGTCAACTTGCCTCTTGTTTACTGATGTCCTCATCCTGCATGTGATACATGTACAATGTCCTCCATGAGTGTTAGACATTGTTGAAACAAACAAAGAACACGAAAAACGAAAACAGAACCAAGCAGATAAGAGTAGAGTTTCCAAGCTTCAAGGTTACCTGCTTACATCAAATTATTCTGACAAGTAATAATAATACAAATAATACCACTACTACTACTAATAATAATCTGAATTATCATGTTCATTTGCTCGAATAAGTTAGCAAAATCACCAATGTGAATAACATTGAATTGATCATGTCAATAAGCATTTTTTGTGTCTCACCTCCTCCTCTTCCTCAATGAGTTCTTTTGATAGGACTTCCTGCTGTACTCCTGGCCAGTCCAGAAACTTCTCTCGAAAAAGCAGCAGCTCTCGGCCCTGGTCGATCTGGCTATACACAGCCCAGTCTGGTCGGCCATTCCCACGCCTGCCATCGAGATAGTGAGATGCACTGATTCATGTTGCACTCAGGCTGTAAAACAAGCAGAGCTTCAAAGCATTACAAGAAAAATCGTATGAAATATGAAGAGAAAGAGAACTACTGGGAACAGAGGAAGAAGAGCAAAACTACAGAGAGAATTAAAGATGATAATTACTAGAGCAGATGAACATTAATACTGCATTTCAAATTTACATCCATATGTGGGGAAACAAAAGCACCATTAAGCAGTAAAAGTAACTTCAATGTGTTGGCAGAGTAGCCTAGATGTAGGCCCACTCACCTCCGAGCTGTCTAGCCTGGGTTTGAATGCTGACCCAGCTATAAACTGTCATCCTGGTGTTTCACAGGCAGGGTGATTCATCAATATGAGTGCTGTCCTTCACATGGATGTTAAACTGTGTGTACCATCCGCTGGTATTAGTTGGTGGATGTTAAAGATCCCACGGTATGCTTCGTGAAGAGTAGGTGAGCTATCACCAGCACCCTGAACAAATTACAAATTCCGACCCGAATACTCACATGCAGGGGGCACTCTCTCTCCACTGCATCGGTGGGACAACCACGCCTCAATAATGAATCAACCAGCGGGTTGAATTCAGTATTGAATCTCAGTCCAACATGCATTCACCAACATGTTCGGTTAACCCTTTGTGTGCTTTCCAGCATTGGCTCAAACACATCAGTGATGGATGGTGCTGTGTTTAAACCAATCATGGACAAGACATAACCACCTTCATATACATAACTTGGAAAGTGGCATTTGATGTTTAATTGGCATTTTAAGTGCATAATGATGTGAAGTGAAAAATGTTGATTATGATCAGCTCTCGCAACTCTCAATTTTTGAATTTCATGATGTTTGATTAGAAATGAAGAAGAAGAATAAAAAACAGAGGAAAAGAAGAGCTAGATGAAGGAGATATATGAGGAGAAGAAAAGAAAATTAAAAGTAAATAAAGAGAACGAAAATGAAACGGAGGAAAAAATTAAACAAGTCAGTAAGTATATAAATGAGTCCGAAAGTCACAATAAACAGAGAGATGACTATTGCACAAGACAGACCGTGTGGCCCATGGACCAAGAGGGTTAATGCGGCACGTTGAGTAATCATAGGGTCCAATCCAGAGCTGCTGTGCAAGTAGACCGGCCAGGCGGCGTGACTTCGGTCCAACACCTTCTCCAATCCAAGTGTAAATCTCAGTACCGAAGTCAAAGACCAGCACCTGGCAGAGAAAAACATGCAGATCAAGCAGAGTCACCAAGATTCACCTGATGGAAGAACAAACATGGCATCCAAACATTCCACAGGGATGAATGCAAAGATTAATGCAACAAACAGAATGAGATTAATGCTCCATGAATGCCTCCAATATTTGACACTTCCTTTCATTAAAAAATGCATCACATCATAGAGTGAATATATATATATATATATATATATATATATATATATATATATATATATATATATATATACATATATACATATATATATATATATATATATATATATATATATATATATATATATATATATATATATATATATATATATATATATATATATATATATATATACATATATACATATATATATATATATATATATATATATATATATATATATATATATATATATATATATATATATATAGTTACGGATTTTAGAATCCGGTCTGATGAATGCATCCACACATCCAGGTCCTCAGATAGTTATTTCCTTAAATGCATGTTCAGATTAGCCCCATCCCCATGTCTAATGGGATCTTAAATGTGATGCGTTGAGAAGGGTATAGGACAGATCCCCTCTCTTATGGGAAGCTTTTTTCTTTACGACAGACACGTTCACACACATTTCTTTCACAAGCTCTGAAGCCCGCCCCCCATTCTTCCTCAGCAGCAATCTTTCGTGAGCTCCGACGCCCGCCTTTTTTGGGAGCGCACGGGTCGTCATGGTAACCGTGTGCCAGTGGGGCGGGGTGAGCTTGGGGCGGACGGCACCCCGCGGAGACGGCCCAGAGATATAAAAACGAGCGATAGGTACGGTCTGAGAGAAAAGCGTGAGGAGACAAAAAGCGTGAGGAGAGAAAAAGTGTGAAGAGAAAAGCTTGAAGAGAAAAGAGGAGAGAAAAGAGGAGAGAAAAGCGTGACCAGAGAAAAGTGTGAGGAGAGAAAAACGTGACCAGAGAAAAGTGTGAGGAGAGAAAAGCGTGACCAGAGAAAAGTGTGAGGAGAGAAAAGTGTGAGGAGAAAAGAGGAGAGAAAAGCATGACCAGAGAAAAGCATGACCAGAGAAAAGAGGAGAGAAAAGCGTGACCAGAGAAAAGTGTGAGGAGATAAAAGTGTGAGGAGAGAAAAGCGTGAGGAGAAAAAGCGAAAGGTGAAAAGAAAAAGCGAAAGGAGAGAGGAAAATGCAAAGGGCGAGAGAAGCGACCAAGAAGCGGGTTTCTGACCAGCGCCGAAGAGACAATTTGTCCTTCCCAGTGCTTCGGCAAGCGAGCGTGTGGTGCGCGTGTGGGTGTTAGCAGCGCCGCCAACAAGTGAGGCACGGGTCGGTTACCAACAACACCAGGGTCGAAACACGTGACGGACGATCTCGGTGCCCTCCAGACTTCAACTGGCGTTCAAGGCTGCCCCGTGAGAGGGTGCACGGCAAAGCTGGGTGCTGGCGACGGACGTGACACGCACGCACGCATTTTCAGGACGTTTTCGCTTCACGGACGACTTTCTGATGAGCAAGACGATTCTTTCCCTCCCCTCCCCCTGAATGATCTGCTGGGTTCCTTTGTCTGCATTTATCTGTAAGTAAGTCAACCCCCAATAAGCATCTGCTCTTTGTCTCTTTCCTGGCATTTTGATTGATTTTGCTTTGAAATTCATTCTTTATTTACCTCAGCAAATAAAAAGTTCTTTTTATTTATTTATTTTATTATTAATGAATTATTTGTCGATTTCCAACCTGTCCATGTTTGTCCTTTCCTTCATTGGTCTCGAATTGTTCAAACCGAGATAGACTCGGAGGTAATTACCATAGATTTGACCAAAAATCGTCGGCACGCACCAGCAGTTAAAATACTCGGCAGCCCTAATTAAAATCTAATCGAGATAATATTGGTGCTTTACCGAGGGCACGCTCCCCGCTCAGGTAACCACGTGACATCTAGTTCAATGGAATAATTAGACGGTAGACACTGGAACTCGTGGTTGACCGAGTGGCGTTCATGGTTTTAAAACAACTCACCGTACCACAACGTTAATTGTGAGCGGTGGCCCCAGGTCCAGCTCTATCGAGGACAACCGGGGATTAATACCCCTGAGTGACAAGCTGGTGTCTCGGTACCCGTGGCCACAACAATATGTATATATATATATATATATATATATATATATATATATATATATATATATATATATATATATATATATATATATATATATACACATACAGATATACAGGACCATACAATGAGATAGACACAGGAAAAGGTCGTTTGGCCTGCAGCAACCATGTCACATTCAAGTCCTTTAATTACTTGAAATTATATCTGGCATTGTTATTGATAACTGGCAAATACCACTTGTCACTTCACTGATGGGAATACTAAGAGAGGGGGAATGGAGAAGGGAGAAAGAGAGGAGGGGTGGGGGAGAAAGAGGGTGGAGGGGAGAGTGTAAGGAGCCAGTGAGAGGGGAGAGGTAGTAAGGAGGTGAGAGAGAGAGGAGGAGGGAGAGAAGGGTTGGGCTGGAGGAGGGAGGGAAGAGTGAGGAGGAAGGAAGTGAGGAAGGAGGAGACTGCATTGGAGGGAGGGAGGAGTGGTGTGAGAAAGGAAGGCAGCATGAGGAGGGGAAGGCCAGCATGACAGTCGGAGAAGGAAAGCAGTGTGAGGGGAAGGGAAGGCAGTGTGAGGGGAGGGGAAGGCAGTGTAACGGGGAGTTATTGGGGTGAAAATGCTTTCAATCGTCAATTGCAAAAGGGAACTTGTTGCTGTTGCAGATTTTGGTTTCTTTGAATCCACATTCTCAAGTGTCACAAATACGTACTCTCTCTGGTGTTTGGGTTTCAAATATTTTTCATGTATTAGATGTATTACAGTGATGAGCAAGGTCTAATGAACAATAAGAGCATGCAACTTTCAGACTGTCTTCTTTAACCTTCCCAAAATAGTTCCAAACTGCACTTCTGGACCTTTTGAATGATAGCCCTCGGGGCATGTTTAGTTTGCAAGTGACTTGCTTTTGTGGCTACATGGCAAACGGGATGCCCCAGAGGCATGCTCCTTTTCAATTAATACATTACCGGGCCATGTGTAACTGGAACATACCCAATAGGAATGAAAAAAGATTCCCTCCCCAAAAATGCTTCTTTCTGTGAAGTTGGAATTACTCGGAATTGACGTTAATTCTGGTTCACTTCTTGATTCTTTTCGATTCCATGGTTGGAATTGAGTACATTACTTTGGAATCAGTCTGCCCACCACTATTAAGCACTCAAGCAAGCACTCCAATGAAATGGTTGATAAGGAATGGCTGACTAGGTCACACAAAATACAGTCCGGAGATGACTGGAAACGTCTGGAGCATCAAACAGTGATGCAAATTGGACAAATGAATGCTTTTTTATAGCAGTCAGAACTGCTGCTAAACTAGAAACTAAACCCCACCCCACCCTTTGACTTGTTCAATTCCACAGTTTAAATATTGAAATTCGGTCCAGGTAAGATTTTGGAGCTTACCACATTTCAGCTGTAATGCTTATAAACGTCCAGAGTTGTATTTTATGGGGATGGAGGGATCGCCGTGAAGGCGGCCATGGCTGAGTTCTCCCTGGAGAATATCCGGAGTTAAGGCGCTGTCACACCTTGACGTTTTAGCCAGCAATGGCAACATATAAAAATGTATGTAAAACGTTGGCGTACGCTGAAGTTTTGAGGTTTTTTTTTTAAGTTTTGGTCGTATTCATAACGAGTTGGTCGTATGCATAACATGTTAGTAATGGGCACAGAACGTTTCGCTGTCTTATAGATAACTTATACCAACAAATGCTTAGCATGTTGTCGGCGTTCACAACCTATGCCCAACAATAGTTTAACGAAGTCTAAAAAAAAATACGGGTTGTTCCTGCGAAGCCCCTTTTTATATACCAATTCCCCTAATCGCTGCCAATACGCCATTATACGGTATCTGTAAGTTAGAAACGCGTTCAGTAAGTTCTGTGATCGTCCTGAAGACGTCAAATATGTCTACATACGTATTTGTGCGTCGGACATGCTTTACAAATAATTCCCAAGCACGTTACTCATAGGTTATAAATAAGTCACGGGTACCCTAAACATTACTTTGACGCGTTTCGACGTATGAGGAACTTTCAAGTAACGTGTTGCGAAGTGTGAATAACCTTCGTGTAGCGTGCTTACAAAACGTTACTCAGGTTAGAAATAAGTTTCGGGTACACTAAACATTACCTCGACGTGTTTTGACTTATGAGTAACTTACAAGTAACATGTGTCAACGATCGCATAATGTGCCTACAACTTATGGCCAGCGTAGCGGAACGTGTAAGTCATACGCCAGCATACGTCGTAAAATTTCAAGCATGCAAAAATTTGAGGACAACCCAAAAGTACAACGTTTAAAGCCAGCGTACTACGACGTATGGCAGTGTTTTTCAGCGTGCTCTTAACGTATACAAAACGTACCCATAACGTATTCGACGTGTGCCAGCGTTTTAGACTAATTTTTCATAAATCGGCATACGCTGGCTAAATCGTCAAGGTGTGATAGTGGCTTTTGTAAGGCAAAATCAATAGAAGATGAAATTAAAAGAAAAAACGATTAACATAACGGGAGGATTATGGTGAGTAAAAGTTATGAATTAGGGTGAGTAAAGCAACTGAAAATTTTTCACTCAATTTTTTTTTTCTGTCAGGAATGCATCTTCCCCCTTCAATACATTTTAAAAGTAAATGAGATTTTGAAGTTTGATTTAAACAATGTTTTCCAGGAATGCATCTGTGTGGGTCCCTGAGAGTAGATCATAGGAAAATCGCATCATAATGTATGAAATTGCTCCAAGCTCTTAATTTGAAAACTCCAGCACTTACAAAAGCAATGTATCCAGCCAGGCCCCTAGCCAGGGCTCAGTATTAAGGGGGGCATATGAACTGGATGGGGGGGGGCACAATTATTATATTTAATATTTTTGATAACCCGGTATACTATTGTATTCATGCAGCATTGACACATCTATAATGAGATTGCCGTCGCATACTAACCAAATTGATCTCAGCTAAATTTAATATGTTCTGATGTTTTTGGCCTAAAATTATTCGAATGCAGGAGAGCCGCAACAAACTGGCACATTCACAATGCAAATATTCAATGATTAGACAATTGGCACCAATTCAGGTGCACTTATACAAGGTGTTGTGCAGAATTGGCATTAGAAAATTAATATACCAGAGATACAATGACTAAACGGGGGAGGTTGGCACCAGTGCACTTTCAAATAAGATACAGTAGGCTATGATCTGCGATCATCACGTTAAACTATCAACAGCGAATATGACCAGCCTGAAGATACCACAAGGTCCGCATTTAAAGCAGTCAATTACACAGAGGTAAGGTTATCCACAAAGCACTAGATATGGGATATGCAAAGCACCAAACACAACATTTAACTTAAACATCAGAAGTACAAAGCAGCCGACCACGGCAGGTGCTGACCACAACCACACTGCAACCACAACCACACACGCATCACCAGCAGTCACACACACAATCTGAACTCCTCGTATAGTTTTTATACCGCTGTACTTGCTGTCAGAAGAGCTGCAGGCGACGTGTTTCGGTGTGGAATCTTCTGAGGACCTTCTCCTTCCATTCATTCAGTCATTTACGTGTGAGGTCTCTCTCGAAGGCCAGCTGTACCAGTTGTACCTTGCGTGCATGGCGCATGGACCGTCGATGGTCAGTTGAGACATTCCTCAATGTTGAGAATGAGTTTTCACACATGGCAGTGGACGCACCAAATGTTAGTCCAAGTCTCATAGCAGTCACTACACTTGGCATGGCTTCCAGCGTTTTGTGGTATGTTGAGAGGAGTTTTTGTGTTGTCCATCTCTCCTTTGGCTGCTTTTCTGTCTGTGAGCGAATAAACTGCTTTGCAACCACACACTCTGTTTCACTGATGGTTGACTTTGTTAATGTCATAATGTGCTGGAGCAAGTGGGGATCCAAAAACGTGCCATTTTCAGGATTCAAGGCAGCGAGTGAACGGGCGAGTTGTGTGTTGCGCTCACTGAAGCGCTGAGCGATCTCTCCAAGCACAGTGTCAATTGCGCTGTAAAAAAACCCTCTGCAGTTCCGTCTTGTCATTGTCGTTGTTTTGTCCTGTAGTCTTCAAAACTACAAACTGTTCCAAGTTCTTATGCATTGTGCGTCTCCGTTTTGGTGGTGCAGGTGTAGAAGTGCGAGCATCGTTGGCCTTGTTCCACAGATCAGTGAACTCATCCTCAGAGCGGAGTTTCTTCACGCACTCTGTAGTACTCGCCACCAGTTCCAACCCTGTTGGCAAGTCCATGTCTTCTGCCTGAAAGAGTTTATTAGGGCCATCTAACAACATCAGCAGTTTTTGTACAAAGATAGCAATGAACATGAAGGCAGGCCCAGAGACTTCCTGCAAAAGCCCAATAGTCTCCATCCTCATCTCTGCACTGTCGGCGTGCTCTGCATCAATCTCCGACAGTAAGGATGTGATATCCTTAAAAGATCCTATGATCACAGACACGGTGGCTAAATGTTCCGTCCACCTTTGATCAAGAAGTCGTTTTAACCGCTCACCTTTACACTGTGCAGCAACAGTGGGCTTTCTGAAGAATTTGTACAGGCAACAACAAATCTCGAGGAAATCAGTGACAGCTTTCTCTGCTGCCAGTGCGTGGATAACTACCAGATGGAGTTGGTGATTTAAGCAGTGCACATAGGGGATTTCTCTTTCCAATATCTCTTGCAACAACTTTTGCACCCCACCGTGCTTCCCAGCCATTACCGAAGCCCCGTCGTACACCTGACTTAATATTTTTGACGTGTCAAGTCCTGTTTTTATCAGCTCCGCAATTATTAGGTCTGTCAATGTTTTTCATCTCCAGCGTCGGCTGTAGCTATTGTGAGTAGACGCTCTGTTGCTTCATTTGATGCTGATATAACGCGAATGATGATTGATATGTTCTCACATTCAGTGGGGTCCCTCGTCCCATCCACCTTGATAGTAAACCATGATGTGCCTACTTCTTCCACGATGGCATCCGTCACAACATTACTCAATGTGCAGATCAGTTCATTCTGCATTTCTGGACTAGTATAGCTTGCGTTTCGTGGGATATGCTTTATTATTTCGGCCAGCTCGGTGTCTTTTTTGAGTGTGTAGTTTAAAAGCGAGAGGAAGAGCCCACTGTGCTCGTCTGACATATCCTCAAAATTATCAAGGCTCCCTCTAAAAGGTATCTGATTTTCGGTGAGAAATCCCACAACATCTATAAGAGCAGACACATTGTACCGGTTTCTATTTAGCTGGTCAGCATTGAGGAGTGTGGAAACCTCCTTACCACAATCGATGCGCCTCTCGTTCTCCTTCCACCTCAAAACACAAGTTAAATGTTCCTTTGAAGTTGCGTGTTTGTGAAACCCCCTGTCTTTCTCAATGGCATGTTTCCAATTCCGGTAGCCTCGCACTGTGAAAGTAGAGTCCACTGGGCCACGTGCGGTGTTAAACTTCCTACATGGATAGCAGAATTCTGCATCTGTCTACACACTGTATTCCAGCCATTCATTAGTCTGGTACCACGAGGACACAAACGAGCGACTCTTGTTCTGCAACAGATGGCCAGGGTACCGCTGTAGCTTCTGTCGGTATTTCATCGACATGATCGTCTTTTCCTCCTCGTTCTCCTCCTCCTCCCACAACATGTCTTTCATCATCTTCTTCATTTTCGTCGCTTGCATTTTTTCCTTTTCTGAGCCATTTTCGTATATCCATCATCCACGTCTTTTCCTCCTGCTGCGAGCTCGTGCTCTGTGATTCGTCGCTCGTGACTCGCGTCACTAATCTCGCGACTCTCGTCACTACTCTCACGAGTCGCAAGATTTGACGGTTGACGGTTTTATTTATTAAATGATGCATCCATCAAAAACAGGTTTTATCTGCATAATTTCAAATGTAAGCATGATTGCAAACACATATTTTTAATTTTTATGATAAAATTACTTTTGTAAGATGGAGGGTTGACGAGTTGTGAAGGTCAAGTGGTGCACGTGCACTTCATCTTTAATAATGTAAATTTATGTCTTTTCCTTAATCATATTATCATATTATGACTATATTACATTTATACCTAACTTACAACCAATCAGGTAACCTGCTCAATAGGGTCTCCATATCGAAGACGCCGATTGGCTATTCCTTAAAACTAAATGATCCACGATATATATAACCACCCACAATATCGACATTCGACACGAGGTCTTGGTTGCTGGTGTTGGTGCTTGCGTTATTATCTTTTATCTTGTGTTCTTGGACTGTATTGTCTTGCCTATTGCTTTTGGAGATGCGCTGGGAAGCGCACACTTATCTCTTGACTGTTATACAAAGAAGGATCAAAGAAGGATATTATTAAAGAACAGTTTATCCAAGAAGGCCTTATTATTCACCACACTGAACATCTGGAATAAGGGTTTTAGTTCACACAGGTGAACTCTTAAACAGCAAGTTCACAGTGGGCGCTCGTCCTTAAACACTAAGTTGTTCACAGGGTGCAACAGGGCATAAATGGGTGGCGTACAAGTGGGGGGGGGGCACCAGATGCGCCATGGGGGGGCATTGCACCCAAATGCCCCCCCCCTAGCAACGGGCCTGTATCCAGCGATTCGTGGGTATGTGGATGAGGCTTTCGATGATATGAATGAGGAAAGTGCAAAGAAACATTTTGAGCACTTTTAGTTTATAAACCATTGCGGCCTGTTCCAAGTCAAGGCATTGTTGAGCAGGCCGAACAAAATGGTGAAGTAAATCTCCAGCCAGGTAACCCAAGATGCACCCACCCTAAGACCCCATCGAGAGTGAGGTGTCCGAGGATGCGCCTGTTAAAGGATATAAATAAATAAAGCCGTTAATTATCTTAAAAAGGGGTCTATTAATCGACTCAAACACCCAATTTTCACTAATGGAGTTCCCTTCATATGCAAGCAAAGCTTCAGGCTGCTAAGTTTCATGGTTTTGGAGTTATGGAGGACACACACACACAGTTATATATATATATATATATATATATATATATATATATATATATATATATATATATATATATATATATATATATATATATATATATATATATACATATACATACATACATATATACATACATATATATATATGTGATCATAAAGAATAACATAACATTATCTTTGCTCACTCTGCCCTCCCACCTTTCTTGCTCTCCCCTTCCCATGCTTCTTTGCTCACCCCTTTCCTCGCTCCCTTCACTGCTCTCTCTCCCCTTCCCTCCCTCTCCACTCCTCCCTCCTCTCTCTCCGACCACCCTCCTCCTGGAGTGTATAGTGACATGTGGTGTGGCGTCGCTCTCCACCTCCTTCCTAGCTACCCCCTCCTCCTCCCTCCCTCTCTACTCCTCCCTCCTCTCTCTCCGACCACCCTCCTCCTGGAGTGTATAGTGACGTGTGGTGTGGCGTCGCTCTCCACCCCCTTCCGAGCTACTCCACTCCTCCTCGCTACTCCCTCACTCTTATCCCTCCTCACTCTCCCCCCACCCCACCCTTACTCCCACACCCATCCTCGCTCCCCTCCCTCCTCTCACTCCCCTCTCTCTCCCCCCTCTTTCTCTCTCTCCCCCCTCTTTCTCTCTCTCCCCCTCTCAGTATTCTTGTCAGCAAAGCAACGGGTGGTGTTTGCTTGTTTAAAATATGCTAGAAACCTAAAAACCCTCGAAAATGCAGGCACTGCAGGCATTGTTGGAATTTTTGGAATCAGATTCAAATTCACCGGAATGATCCCGCCACCACAACTATACAAAAGGATAAGTGAGGTGTTTTGGGGGTAAAGGAAATCATGTGTGGAACTTACAGCACAGGTTTGCAAAATGGCATGTGGAGGGGCCTTTCCCCAAAACTTGTCATCAGGGACAAGGCATTGTCCTTGTAAGCGAAACAGGCAGTTGGTCGCAATGATGTCATGTTCGTAAGATTCCTCATTGCATGGGGTTGACTTTTCTGGACTACAAGGGGGGGCTGTGAGTGAGGGATAAGTCCATCAGGAAAATTTTCAGTTCTTTGTGCAACAGTGATAAACCCGACTTGTGAACCAGCAGCTATTCCATCACTCCATGTTAGTTCCTGTTTTTATCAAATGACAGACATTTGTTTGATGGAACCGCACTCACTACCTGTGTGATGTTGGGTTCCGAGTAGCGTCCAAAAGGTAGCCGCCTCATCACCAGAGTAGATGTTCCGTTCCTCGAGAACTGTAACAACAGAGGCTTTGCAGCCCAGCTCCTGCCCATGCTGGATCTGTGCAGCCAACTTGGTGGCCTGTCCAAATATGGAAATGTTCATTCGATAGCAATTCCACACACAAGAATCTATATGGATACTCTCATACCCTATGTGAGAAAATTCACCTGAGCCCACGATTTCTGGTCAAGAAACACCTGTACCAGATCCAATTACTACCACAACCTGCTTACCACATACCTTTATCTTTTCACTTGTGTTGGCTTCGTGGCCTAGCCACAGGAAGCAGCTCTGTGCAGTGACAAGGACGGCACACATACCAGGGCCAACTGAGTGCACGTACGGCTCTACGACACGTACCTGCACATGCTTCCGCCCTGCACGAAAAATTGAGAAAAAGTGGATGGGAGGTGTATCTTCTACAAATGAATAAAAAATACTTGAGATTTTTAATTATCCATTCATAATTTTGGGTTATTGGAATATTCTTCTGCAGGTATTGTTAGGGTTAGCTTTGTTGCCATACCTTTGACTTGTATGAGCATCAGTGGCTGGAACGTTTGTCGGTTTTTGGCACGAGGGCTGACTGTCTCCGAAGAGCATTGAATCTCAGCAGCACGAAGGCCTGCCCGATGATGAAATAAAAAAAAGATCATTATTCTGGGAAAATGTGAGCTGTATAAATAAAAACACTGCCAATCAATAAGTGATAGAACTCTACAACCGATGTCAGTGTTGTTGGCACCACTTTTCCTTCCCTTCATTTACCAACCCTTTAGCTACCTGACTCACTAAAGGTAAATAAAGGGTTAGTAAACCCAAATATTGATTATTTCATTATTTTTCTGTTTAATGAGCCCTCAATACACATTAACCTTGGATTCCTATGACACCAAATAAATGTGTAGAAAATCAATTTATCAAAGCTGATCAAGTACCATTTGTCCCACTATTTTATGCGGCTGTGAGATATTTGACTTCCTCCATCAGTTCACTTACACGAAGCAAATTAATGGAACTTTGAGGCTCCTGGGATTTATTTTCCTGATTTTTGGTTGGATCCATTATTAGTTTGAGACAGATTAAACAGATATGTATTATGTGTGGAGCTCAAAGGATCGGTGTTAGTGCGTTTCATAACATAACCATGACACAGCACGCTAAGCATTTTATGGACGGGACAGATGCGAAACACACACATATATATATATATATATATATATATATATATATATATATATATATATATATATATATATATATATATATATATATATATATATATATATATATATATATATATATATATATATATACACACACATTGTATTAGTGAAAGTATTGGGACAGGAAGGAGACATGCAAGGACATTAATTCACAACCGTTTATTTGAATTCTAATCGGATCTCACAATCACAATACTCGGTATCAAATGTTGGTAGACATGTTATCGACTGTGGCGAGAAAGTGTCGTTTCCCTTCGGAGGAAGTGCAAGTTCAGTGGTGGATCGACTCCGGCTGCCAGATGACCTTCCAACATGTCCCAGAGTGGTGTCATCGGGTTTAGTTCTGGGCTTTTGAAACTCCACTCCTGGATTTCAATGTTCATGTCCCTGAACCAATATTACTCACAGAGCAGTCTGTCAAGGTGTGCTTGTCACGCTGTTAGATATAAAGGAGCTCCTCGTGGTGTTCGACCAGAGCTGGTAGTGCAGCTCTGTCCAAAATGTCATGCTAAGACAACTTGATAAAGCACATGATGTTCTTTGCATTCTGGGAAAAAGAATATGCCACATGCAGGTTTGGAGGCCTTGTGTGCACTGTCCCAGTGGTTTTGGTACAAAATATATCCCAAAGTTCAAACCTCTGTGCAATAGGGAAAAAAATTATTAGCGGCATTGAGTTCAAGAACGTTATCTGATTTACACCAAGGAAAGGTTCAGGTATTTTAAAACCCCCATGGGGTCACCAGTCTGTTAAACCTACTACATGACAAAATAAGTCAGAGTGAAGAAAATTAAAGGATGATAACATCACAAACTCAAAAAAATTTTTTTTACCACTTTTACAGACATATAGCATTAGCATCATCTCCTTATCCTTGTCGCTCATTCACCATCTCCTCAACCTCGACACTGCAGGGCATCAACAAACTGAAAGCTCGTCTGGAGCGGCCTCTTCCGATCGCCGGCACGCACAGCTCTTCAGTAGCTACACGAATATGTGACGCCAGTTTGTTCCACTTGATCCGAGTTTGCAAACCCTGCGATTTGTGCAACCAAATGGCTGGAACTGCTGCTCATGTATGTGTTAAGGAACATGCATGATCATCACATGAAAAGGTTGAGTTCTTTTCATTGACAGCTTGACAAGAACACAAACTTTCATGTAAATACATCAATAATGAAAGAAAGCAGCTTTACACCTTGAAGTTGAAATACTATATATTCTTTCCACACGTGTGTGTGTGTGTGTGTGTGTGTGTGTGTGTGTGTGTGTGTGTGTGTGTGTGTGTGTGTGTGTGTGTGTGTGTGTGTGTGTGTGTTGTATTCACATCTTTATACTTCGTGGATGCTGGAGTAACTGCTGATTATACAGATAAAAGGCAGGGTGTTTGACCAGGATGCCAGCACACAATGATATATCCCTTTTGAAAGGTACAATGGGATGGTTTAATATACGAAGTATTATTGCAGACAGGACACGGTGGTTTTCTGTCCTCATCTGAACAACAGAACGCTTCCCGATGAGATGCTCCCTGCTGGCATTGCACCAGAACAAAAGTTTTTAATCAAACACATTTGAGTCCTTTAGGAATTTTGACTCCATTGGGAATTGAACTGGGACTATAAAGTTCAGCAGTGACAATGTTATCAACTATTCTGCCATTTCAAAAATCAGTGGAACCATTTCCTGCATTTTCATTTCCCCTGCAGAGCGGCTAACTCCGGCTACAAAACGTCCTGCAAGTCTTTAACATCAACAAGTCTTAGTTCGATCCACAGCTCCTGTTGCAACACAAGAAAAAATGGAAGATATTCCACCTTCTTCAGTTTGGTCACCACGTCTCAGGCTGCCTCGTTCTATCAAGTCGGTCCTGACATCCTCACGCTCTGCCAGGACCCTTAGCGGGTTACGCGACCTTGTGGACTTGCGGACTGGTCGGATGGCACGTCGATGTTCCGCAGCGATAGAAGTCAACAACCTGGATGAGAGGTTCCATGTAGGGAAGACACGGAGGAAGGAAAGAAAAGAGAAATACGTAAATTTGCGAGAATGAACTAATGTTCGAATTTTTCAGAAATATAATCATCGCCAGTAGTAGGGGAGAAGGGGGTCCATCCTGTATCCCTCCATCACCCTTTCTGCCCCCTTCCTGCCTCCCCACTTTAAATTTCAGTCAGTGAAGCAACGGGATGTATTTGCTAATATGTATGTGTATATATTGTTACGCTGTGGAAATTCGCATTACACCATAAAGGGTCCTGAGGTGAGATATATCGGTAAGTTCATGTGAAGTTAGCCCAAACCTGTTGTACAGAGGGAATATATGTGATCCATTCGGGTTGCGATTCTTCAGTGAGTCGTTTTTCTTTTGCTGTCGTTAATTTAGTGCAAGAACAACAACGAACATCGCCACAACCAACATCTCAACGATCACGCCATTCACTACACGACGCCAACAATCACGCCATTCACACCACGACACCACCTTCCACAACTACGCTACCCCATTTTCGCCACTTGCCATTCAACGAGCACCATGCGGTCACGATCTCCGCGGGACGGATGAAACGGAGCGGAGTGGCAGCTTAAATATCTCCCGCCAAGATCTCCCGCCCAAAACACCCGTGCTTTGGCATGGGGGAGGGCGATTTGAGCCGGAGGTCAAAGGTGAAAAAAGGTGGGGGCCTGATTTTGGGGGAATAATTCCCTGGCCCCGAGCCAAAACTGACTTTCCTCATCCCCCGCACGGCGCGGGAAGGAGGGAACGAGAGGGCATGCCCCTTTTTGGGAAGCTTCCAGATGGGAGGTGGAGCCAGAAACAGGGCGGGGTGAAGGGCGGAGCCCCACCCTACAAAGGGTGGGTGTGAAGAGTCGTGTGGTTGGTTGTTCCCTTGTCCCGGTTCGAGTTGGGCTCTTGTTCGGTCGGTTGTCGAGGGGTGGAGAGTCCTTGCTCTTGGTGTGTGCATCGGATCACCCTGGATGAAGCTCGATAACTAGGAACGGCTCGAGTCTGTCGGAGCAAGGATCGTACTGTGTGTGCATCGTCCGTTCTGTTCGTGGTTCGGTTGAGCACGGGGCTTCTCAAGCCAGTCGGTGCAGTCCCTGGACGGAGCGCCTGCCATTCCCCACCCCGTCCACACCGAGATAGCGGCGAAACCCGGTCCATTTCCCCCAAAACCCCGTCCGAGCTGTCGGGTGGACGACGTGAGCTATGCGCGGCACGAGCTCGGTGTCCCACACCGGAGGGACTCGAGGCTGCAGTCGCCAAGGCTGGACGACGCGCCCAGGGAAGTCGTGACTTCTTTTCTTTTAGGGTTTTTGTGTAAATGTCTGTGGGTGGCACCAGTCTGTGAAGTGAAACTGTGTAAGTGTTGCCGTGTGTAAGTCCTATTCGGTAGTAGATCTGCGTTTATGCATTGCTTTTGTTTCTTTACCACTGCATACGTGTGTTTCTTTGGTTTTATTGTATTCCTGTGTATTGCTTTTGATGTATTACTGTATTATACGTGCCTTCCGTGCTGCCGTGTGGTGCGGAATAAATGCGCTTGTCCAATTGTTCCCGCTTTGCTTCGTCTCCTTCTTTTAATTGACTCTCCATCCTGCATCACGTAAGGGATTCGTAGTGGGTTTCAACATCCCAGTAATTAATCGGAGCCGTCGATAACTCCGCTCGATTATCCCTGTAATACGGAACGAACCGCTTAAGCGGTTCGTGTCCGGAGTCGGCCTGTGGCATGGTCCCATCCCTCGGCAGATTACCTGTGCGAGTACCATAGGTATATCGACTTTCGGCGATTTACCCTATCTCGCGCGGGTGGACTGCGGACTGGGTGGTGGTGGGGTTAAACCCCCACCCGTGACTGGTTTCTGGCGGTCGTCCCAGGAGGGTCACGACTGAATTGTCTGTCCGGTGGGTGACGCGGTCGCGATTCGAGTTACGTGGCCGATCGCACGCCGGCGGGCGCAAATTCGCAACAAAAAAAAAAAAATATATATATATATATATATATATATATATATATATATATATATATATATATATATATATATATACATTACATTACAGAGCCGATGCAACTGTTTAGCCAGAAGAGCCTTAAAAAAATACTTGTGCAGTATATATATATATTGTTGCGAATTCGCGCCCGCCGGCGTGCGATCGGCTGCTCGACTCGAATGGTGGCCGCTTCGCCCACTGGACGGACAATTCTGTCGTGACCTTCTCGGAACAACGCCGGGAGCTAGTCATGGGTGGGGGTATAACCCCACCACGACCGTGCCAATTGCCCACCCGCGCAGGATAGGGTTGCTCGCCAAATTCGATCTACCTAAGTACCTGCGCGGATGGTCGACCGGGCGATCGTACCACGCCACAGGCCGACTCCGGACACGAACCGCTTAAGCGGTCCGTTCCGTGCTACAGTGATAACCGAGTGGTGTTATCGTTGGCCTCGACGGTTCCGATTAAATACCGGGCGTATTAAGCCCACTACGAACCCTTTACGTGAAGCAGGATGGAGGGTCAATAAAGAAAAGATGAAGCGAAACGGGCACAGTTCAACATGCAAGCACTTTATTTACACGACACATGGAAAGCACACATATACAGTCAAACAGTCAAATGCACATATGGCAACAAAAACAAAAGCAACAACGACACAGAGTTACTACCGACTACGCGCAAACACGGCAACACTTATACAGTTCTACTTTACAGACGGCGCCACCCACAGACACTTACAGAGAACCCAAAAGAAATAGAAGTGGTCACTTCCCTGTGCGCGCACCGAGTCCTTCTCTGCGCCCTCAGCTCCCCGCTCCTCCAGCGTAGTCGGCGAGCTCGTGCTTCGCGCCGGCACGTGTGGCTATTTGACGCCACAGACAGGGTTTTGGGGAATGAACGGGGTTTTCAGCGCTCTCTCGGTGCGGACGTGGGGGGGGGGGGGAAGAAATTGTCGACACTCGGGGTCAAGAGAGAGAGGAAATGGCGGATGCTCCGTCCCACCAGCGGGGTCTCGGGACCACACCGACTCCGGCGAACCCTCGGACAAGAACCCTCGAACAGGATATATATATATATATATATATATATATATATATATATATATATATATATATATATATATATATATATATATATATATATATATCTCTCTCTCTCTCTCTCTCTCTCTCTCTCTCTCTCTCTCTCTCTCTGTCTCTCTCTGTCTCTCTCTGTCTCTCTCTGTCTCTCTCTGTCTCTCTCCCCCCACACCGTCATTTGCCCAAAAGGTCCAAGGCTCATCAGGATCAAGGGCTCCGCAGGGATCAACAGGCTGGCAGGAACAGGCTCGCAGGATCAAAAGGCTCGGCAGGAACAACAACAAACAACCCTCTTCACAGATTCACCCCTTTTTATATCGCGGGGCTCCGCCCTGTTGCTCCGCCCAGTTATTTGCTCCACCCCCCTTCGAGGCGCTTCGAGAAAGGTCTCGAAGAGGGGCGTTCCTCCTCCCTGGCCGCGTCACACCGCGCATCCACCAATCGGGCGCCAGCTGCCCCACCCCGCTTCTGTCACACTCCTCGGAGAAACAGGCGGGAAAAATCCACGCGCCATCGTTGTGCCTTCTTCTTTCCCTCCTTGCGTTCGACAGTTTCCAACGCGGAAACCGTTATAGTGTGGACAGTGGAGGATGGCGTTCGTCAGCGGGGGTAGTGGCGAAGATGGTGGTGGTTGTTGTGAGGGTAATTGTAGTGCGGTTGGCGTTGTGGCGTAGTTGGTGGCGGTTGTTGTTTGTGTGGAGGTTTGTTGTTTAAAATAACAATAGAAAAAGAAAAACGGCTATCTCAAAGGATCGCAGCCCGAATGAATCACATAAATTCCCTCTAGACAACAGATTTGGGCTAACTACACATGTACTTAAGAGATATCTCAACTACGGGACCTGAATGGTGGTTTGCGAATTTCCACAGCCCTAACAATATGTATATATACATACATATATACACACTGCATGACCACATAGCTCAGAAATAGCATACTCCCTTACGAACTGTCTCGTGGGATTTGATTCCTGACCTACCTGTAACCTCATTCTTGTGCCGTGCAGGAAGGATGTTTTTTTCACTGGTGGATGTAAAAAATACCGATCAAGAGGGTATGCCATTGCAAGAAGGTACCCTGGAATATCCCACATTGCTGCCATATTGGGGCACTAGTGCATCAGTGGCACATTTGTGCTTCGATGACGATGCAACAGGCAAATAGAATTCAGAATAGAACCTTAGTCAAATATACATTTGATAGATATCACATTCCTAAAATGTGTAAAACATGAGCTAAGGTTATGGATAGGGAAGTTTAACAATAACAACAATACCATCGACAAAATAGTACTAGCAGTAATATGTCATTTATGAAAATGTAGAAAAACATGTCCACAAAAAGATGACAAAAGTGAATGTAGACATTTCACCTGGGACTGCTGGATTCTGTGACCATGTCCAAGTATTTGTCATGGGTCTCCTGGGAGTCTGGGGTGATGGAGACCCAATGGGAACTGTGATGCAAATCGCTGTGCCACTCCAGATTTGACGGTTTGCTGTCTCTTTTCTGTACCTCATGCGATGCTGGAAACACACATCATATAACAAGTTCTCATCTCAAGGTTTCAATATGACCAGCAGCTGCACAGCTTTAATATATCAGGGCAGGTGGTTCAGTTTTACTGTAATCAGTAGTCTTGGTGGTGGTTTGTGGAGTTGCCAGTAGGTCTGGCGCAACTACAGGAACATCACCGAAGCAGCTTAAGTGCATCATTGAAGGGGTAAGAACAAATAGGTCCTCAGACAAGTAGAAAGTGATAATACAAACACATCCTTTGAAAACTCACCCAATATTTATTTGTACTGACGAAGTATTTTGTGCAAGTAACCTTATGGAATAGGTTTGGTCTATCGTTATAATCAGGAAAAACGACCTGACTAAAGAAAAAAAAGATATACTAATTGCAAATCAGACCATCTTGGGACAAAATATGTTGATCTCTTCACCTCCGGTATACACTCCAAAACTGTACACGTGCACAGGACTACACTGGAAACATTCAAAACATTTGAAGGGTAGATTAATAAAAATAACGAGTCAATGGTTGCACTGATGGGTCCAATAATGCAACTACATCTCTCATGTGGGTTCAGGAACATTTTGAATGATGATGTGATTGCAATTTTAAAATCCAATGTTTTGGATTTCAGTGCTTCGGTATGTCCAGTGAGAAATTGCAAAATCCAGTGCTTCGGTATGTCAGTATTACAAGGGATCTTGAATCTAGCATAGGTTTGGCCCATTAACCAATTCAGGGAACTTTGTCTTTGGAGTCAATGTGAGAGACTTCATGTGGTTACAGGAGACTACAGACTTTGAAGATTCTTCTCAATTAAGGCAGTTGTCATCCTTAGTGAAAAGAGACAGCAATTTCATTTTTAAAAAAATCCAAATCATTAGATGCAGACAAACCTCTTGCTGGACTCAGACTCTCGGTGGGTCTGAAGGACACCTTGAGAACCTCGTTTCCCATTTTCTCTCTCGTATCCCCTCCTTCTCCAACACTCTTCTCAAGTGGTGCAAATTCTCTCTGCCCAACAATGTGAATTTCCTGGAAATGATTGTTGTTTAATAAATGGAAACAGACTGCACATGATGATGCTGAGAGTGTACATTTTGTATACAAAAAATTTCAATTCATGGCACAGCAAGGTGATGCGTGATAAAAGAGAACATATTGAGAGTGCAGTGGTGGGAACGGGAGACACAAACAAGCAGTTGGATGAATAAAAGGGGAAAAGAGGAGAGTGGAAGGAAAAATATCATAACCTATAGGGGAGGGGAAGGGGAGTTACAATGGATGATGAGAAGAGGCGGCATGGCCGAGAGGTCAGCATGCTTGCCTCAGAGCTATGTAGCCTGAGTTTCAATCTCGACCCATCTATAAAATGTCACTTGGTGTTTTGCAGGCAGGGTGATTTATCAATGGGTGTGCCGTCCCTCAGATGGACGTTAAACTGGGCGTCCTGTATGCCAGCATTAGTTGGTGGACATTAAAGATCCTCCAGTATCCTTCATGAAGAGCAGGTGAGCTATTGCTGGCACCCTGAACAAATACCTGCTCTAACCTACAGGGGTCAGTCACTATCAGCATATCCAGGCTTCCAGCAAATGATGCTACTCATAGTCTTGTTCTGCATAGAAAAGATGAAGAGGTGGAATTCCACTGACATCTTAAAGCCCTGGAGAGAAAAGTGAGATAATAGTGACTCAGGGAGGTGGTTCCACAGGTAGGAGAATAGAGAATCAGAGAAGTGGAGGTGAACAGTAAGCCTGCACTTTGTGGTGTTTACAGGGAGGGATTACTGGAAAAACGTTTACATTCTGAACGGGCTGGGGAAGGACACAGAATGTTGAAAGAACATGGTCAACAAGACCAAAAATTGGGGGGGGGGGTATGGTCACAGCAAGACCCCACCAAACTGGAGGTCTCACTCGCTTTAATCCACAATGGCTCTATTTTCCGTTCACATAATGCCATGTTTTTATCTCTACAGACACTATAACAATACCCCTTAAATGGAGTTACATTAAAAGAAGAATGTTATATCGCAGTTCATGCAGTGTAGGTCACGGAAATATGTGTGATTGATGATGGTTAAAATGACGTAATTGCTCAAAACAGAAGGAAACAGCAATACCTGTTGTTGTCTGATCTCCTGGGACCTCCGCTGCCATTCCAGTCTTACTGATGTTTCCTTACTGTCGATGTGCCCAACTACTCGCTCCTTCCACCCATGATCCTCATGTTTAGACCTAGACATATCCATAAGAATGAGAAATAAATTGCAGTTATCTTGGCAATGCTTCGGTAACTATTTTAATGAGAAAGAAATCCATAAATCTGATTTGACTCTAATAAGATCATTTTGATATGAAATTGTCTATATTGCCTTTTGAAGCTGGTCACAGTATCTACTGGACTTGTTCTCAGTTGCTCAACATTGCTCAAGGGGAATTTTGGAAGAGACTGCAGTTGCTGCTTTCTGGTGTCGACCATCTTTTCTCTTGTTTTAAGGCCTTTCCTCCATGGAGCCGTTGTTTCAGCAGCGACCGAGACATGTACAGCTTGTTCAATGGAGCTGTCAGTTTTCTGCTTCGGATCTGTATCAGACAAATGTTTTTTTTATGCACTTTTGATAAAAATAATCATAATAATGAGGACAAATAGACTTGCAATACATACAGTGCCTTCACAAAGTATTGACACCCCTTGACTTTTTCACATATTGCTGTGCTTCAGCCTGAATTTAAAATGGATTAAATTGAGATTTTTTTTTGTCACAGTTCTACACATAATACCCCATAATGTCAAAATGGAAGTTTTTTTTCATAAATGTTTGCAAATTAAATAAAAAAATGAAACGCTGAAATGTCTTGCGTTAATAAGTATTCAACATATTTGCAATGACACTCCAAATTGAGCTCAGGTGCATCCAATTTCCGATGATCATCCTTGAGGTGTCTCCAGAACTTTATTGGAGTCTCCACAACACAACTTGTGGCCAATTCAATTGATTGGACATGATTTTGAAAGAAACACACCTTTCCATATGAGATCCAACAGTTGACAGTGCATATCAGAGCAGAAACTCAACCATGAAGTCCAAGGAACTGACCATAGTTATTGATTTGCATCAGTCTTTCACATGTGTCAGATATAATTGTGAGGAGACATACATCTGGGGAAGGGTATAAGACAATTTCTAGAGTGTTGAAAGTTCCCAAGTGCACAGTGAGCTCCATCATTAGGAAATGGAAAGAATATGGAACTACCATGACTCTTCCGAGAGCTGCCCGTCCAACCAAACTGAGCAACCAGGCAAAGACTTTGGTCAGGGAGGTGACCAAGAACCCAATGACCACTCTGACAGAATTAGAGTTCCTTGGCTGAGATGGGAGAACCTGATGAAAGGACAGCAATCTCTGCAGCACTTCACAAATCTCGGCTTTATGGGAGAGTGGCTCGACAGAAGCTACTCCTGAGAAAAAGGCACATGACAGCACACCTGAAGTTTGCAAAAAGGCACGTGAAAGACTGAGAGGTAAAAGATTCTGTGGTCTGATGAGATGAAAACTGAATTCTTTGACCTGGATGCAAAGCGCAACGTTTAGTGGAAACCGAGCACAGCTCATCACCCATTTAACACCTTCCCTACCATGAAGAATGGTGGGGGCAGCATCACCCTATGGAGATGCTTTTCAGTGGCAGATACTGGGAGACTTGTAAGGACAGAGAGAACAATGAATGAAGCCAAATACAGGCAAATCATTGAGGAGAACCTGCTTCAGAGTGCAAAACACCTTCGACTGTGGTGCAGATTTACATTCCAACAGGACAATGACCCGAAGCATACAGCCAAAACAACACTGGAATGGCTTCAGAACAAGAAGGTGAAAGTCCGTGAGTGGTCCAGCCACAGCCCAGGCATGAATCCCATTGAGAATCTGTAGAAAGTCTTGAAGATTGATATTCACTGACGCTCCCCATCCAGCTTGACAGAGCTTGAGCAAATCTGCAAGGAATAATTAGAGAAAATGCCCATATCCAGATGGGCAAAGCTGACATCCCCAAGAAGACTCGAAGCTGTAATCGCTGCCAAAGGCCCTTCTACAGAGTATTCACTCAGAGGATTGAATACTTATGTAATTTAGATAGTTCTGCTTTTCATTTTCAATAGATTTGTAAAAATTTCGAAAAACGTTTTCACTTTGTCATTATGGGGTATTTTGTGTAGATCAGTGACAATTTTTTTAATTCAATCCTTTTTTAATTCATGCTTAAAAATGAATACCATTCCTTTCACACCACAAGGCACACAGGGCTGCCAATGCAGTTTCATTGGCAAGGAGTACAGTCCTGGACAGGTCACCACTCCAACATAGGTTACTCTGAATGGTTATTACCACAGTAAGCTGGTACTCATTTTGCTGATCTCAGAAGGATGACAGGCCGAGTCAACCCTACCTGGTGTTAATTCAACGGCTCCAGGGGCTCAAACACAAAATCCTAAGATCGTAAGGCAGCACCTTATCCGTAAAGCCAACACCAGGCTCATTGTGTACTAATGTGCTCATAATTCAAGTGAAAGTACACTCATGTTTCATAATATATTTGTCCTCATCGTGATTTATGCACAAACTCCTCGATGAGCCTTAGATTAAGGTAATTAAAAATGTGTCAGAAGTGGGATTGGCATCTGAGCTTGCAAATTATTATCAAAGTCATGTTTTTGATATTCAAACAATCTGTGCGACACCATCCCTTTAAGGAAATGCAATATAATTTTTTTTTTTTTAAATATCAAACCACTCATTCAATTAAACATTTAGCACATGAAGATGCTTTTATTATCACCTTTGTCACCCATGTGATCAAACGATGTTCTACTTTTCAAAGAAGGGTCTATTGTTGCTCGTTCTTTCCAAGCATGAAATGGTGACTCCATCGATGTCTCTCTGGCATCCGATTCTGCTCTTATCCCTGGAACATGGTGTCCTTCCGACCCTTTGAATGCTTTTACAGGACCCGTTTGAATGGGTCTTCCACTGACAATAATTTTTTGCTGGGAGGACTGTTTTTGACTACATGTGACAGAGGAAGTGACCTGAGCAATGCTTGTGGTCGCAAGTGAGGCACTGTGGACCTGTACACAAGAAAGAGAGAGAGAAAAAAAAAAAACGAGAGAACGATGACAAAACTTCTGCAAACTAAATACATTATTATTGCAATCTAAAATTAAATCCAACAAATAATGATACTTCATTGTTTGTTAACCTACCAATAATACCAACGAGAAAGCATCTGAAAATGCAAAGCCCATCCACTTTGCATTCAGATGTCTTCTTGTTCCGTTCCGTATGCTAAACGGTACCTTTGACCTTTTGACCAAATTCTTAATTTGTTGTCTCCATATTTTCATAATAAAGCTTTGTTGAAAATTTGATATCAAAAGCTCAAATTATAATTAAATTTTCAGGTCAACTGAATGAAAATTCACGATTTTATGTCATGCTGATGCAGCGATGCGCTGCTCCGACACATGCTCCCATACCTGACCTGACCTGATCTTTGACCTTCTGAAAATTTTTTTAATTTGTCTTCTCCATATTCTCAAAATAAATCTTTGTTGAAAATTTGAGAACAAAAGCTCAGATGGTAAAAAAAAAAAAGTTACGACTTACAAAAGCTCAAACGATAATAAAAATGTCAGGTCAATTGAATGATAATAATTGACGATTTAATGTGACACTGACTTTTGACCTTTTGACCAAATTATGAACTTGTTTTCTCCATATTCCAACGATAAAGCTTTATTGAAAATTTGATGTCAAAAGCTCAAAAAAGTTACAACCCGAACATACACACAGACAGACACAGGAGTGATTGAAAAACCCCGTCTCCTGCTGTGAGGGGGACGGGCTAATAATATGCCTCCACTCCCCCAGCCCATTTACTTGTATACAATATACATATACGAAGGTAGTACTTAAACATGCTCTGCCTTGTAAACGTATACACATTCCTACTTCAGGCTGTACCTCGCTGGCTGTGACGGGCTGCGTCTGAAACCGAGGAATTGAACGCCGGTTCCGCTGGACCAGAGTTTTTGGGCCACCCTTGCTGAGCTGAGTGAACAATGCCATCTTCTCAGCCAGGGTAAGTCGAGAGTTGTCCGGTTCTTCGTCTTCCTCCTCTGCACCCCTTCCTGGACCGGAATTATAAGTGGCCGGAATTTTCTCGAACCTGCTGGGGAGCACCATATAACAAGTTATGTTTGTCATGTGATGACATGCTGCTTCAAAAAGATAGCAGACAAAAAAGAAAAAAATAACAGCAGAAATAAAGGATTGGAATCTCCAACCCATCATTACAACCCCCATGGTCTTGAGATCCCAGGATCCCAAGTTCAAATCCCACTCGGCTGTTGAATTAATACCAGGTGGGGTTGACTCTGCCTGTCATCCTTCCGTGGTCAGCAAAATGAGTGCCAGCATGCTGGTATCCTGTGAGAGTGGCGACCCATCCAGGATTGTGCCCAATAGCCAAGGAGACTGCTTAAGCAGCAGCAACGCTCTGCACAGAGTATGGTTCCAATGGATGGATTCCAACCCCTCAATTTGATCATTAATTTTACTTTCTTTGAATTTGCTGCTAAATACAGGAGGTTCACCTATCTACACTCTCATTGTTAAAGTTTCAGGATTTTTAGCTCTTCCATGAGCCGAGATTTCTGTATGCAATTTATCTTCATATAAGAAAGATATATACATGTTTGATCGAATTGGGATCTATTTATTACAAAGTAAGATTAAAACCTCCTTTGAATGAGATTAATAAACCAGCTGTATCATCTTTGTATTTTCCCCACACAGCATCCCCAGTGGACTATATCGAAGAGACACCAACATCACACTTCTCTTCTGGTTACAGTGACCTTGCTGTGTGGGTAATGACAGTCAAAATAGGGCACAGAGAATGCTTATCATATGTCATGTAACAGAATGTGCAAAATAAATGGGAAAACTTCAATGGAGACAAAAAGAAAGAGAAACCACAAATGTTGGATGTTGGAAAGCGGTGGTCACAGATAATTTGGTTTCCAAGGAGACAAAGTTGTTGATACAAAAGACAGATAGTGTAATGGAGCTAAGAATACAGAGTTATGGAGCAAAGTGAAAGGACACAGTTACATTTTACCTGTTAAAACCAAGGTGGAGTTATGCAAAGTCACCACAACACTGATGTTCCTGACGCATTACATTTCATCACAAGGATGTAAAAAGAATATACACAGGATTCTTACGTTGAGGCTGCTTGCCGGCTGGGTTCCAGCAAGGTTGGGACAGCGACGAGGGTTGCCCCTCCATTCCTGCTCACCGTGAATGGAAGCTGTCTGTTCACTGAGCTTTGCACATCACCTGCACATCATAATGTCTTCATGTCAATCCCTCAACTTAACGGCAGTATGACGATGGTGGAAGGACCATATCGATATTTATGGATGGAAGAATGGAATTGCGGGAAATAATAGGAGAGATATGTGAGAAAAGAGAGGATGGGAGAGAAAAGAAGAGGAGGGTTAATAATTGAGAAGATGTAAAAGAGCATGGGGATTGGGGTCCAAATTTGTCGCTTTTTGGGAATTATTGCGATATTGCCCCAAGAAGGGTTGTTGTTCTTCTTTCAGCTGCTCCCATTAGGGGTCGCCACTGCGGATCATCCGTTATGATCCGCATACTGATTTGGCACAGGTTTTACGCAGAATGCCCTTCCTGACGCAACAGGGATAAGGATTGGGTTTCGCCATGATTCCGGGCTGCCCTACACCCTCTCATAGCGCGGCCCAGCGCAGAGCTCCCGTCCTCAAGCGATCCTCCAACCCAAGCCTCCGAGTAGCCAGATTACATGCGCACACCACTATGCCCGTTATTACCCCAAGAAGGGATGGGTTAGGAATGAAACTGCTTGGGTTTATTTCATCAATACACAGCTGCAACACAAGGAGGATAAAATTAAACGTGCTAATATAAAATGAAGACACTTCATCACCAAATATTTGGAAACCCTCACCAAACACATCCGTTAGCTTAGCAAAGGCAGGATAGCAATGTTTGTGGTGACCTCACCACTGAGCTGTCTATTCTGGGTTCGGCATGGATGGTGTCACACTCAAATAAAAACAACTGTTGAGCTGATGTAGTGCTGGCAGTGTTGCTGAATCCTCCAGATGGGAACCTAAAAGCCAGCTATCTTACAGTATCTGCATTTTGGTTGCTGACATTAAAGATTCACCGTATCATTTGAAAACAGTACACCACTGCTTGTCAGTACTCTCTGGCTGAACTCCCTGCTTGGGGTTAGCTGTCTGGTTAGCAACAGGTACAGTTGGTGGGAGAACTGTAGCATGGATATTACACGAGCATGGTGGCCCAAACATCCTCCTACTGCCTTAAGTTTTCATATACTTGCAAAACAAAACAGTTCACTGAGTCACCAATGGTGTTAATGGTAATGAACGAGAATTTTTTTGTTTTCCTAAGAAACTGATCAAAGGGAATGTTACAGCTAATACCAAACATCTGAAATGGGATTGATATTATATGCAGATATTGCTGCAGCAATGGCATTTGATGCCATGCTCTGGAAACCAATTGTGAACCACACCAATTTGTGGAATGCGGTGATATCGTTTTGAAAGTAGGTGTTACTATTAGGTAGTGGTGGAGCAGAAGATGCATGCATTTATGTTAGAATAATGCCCTATGAGTCAACCATGTCCTGTGGTCATCCATTTCAACCTCGATCCAATTGATTGATAATTTATCTGATGCCATCAACTGTAGTGACATAACGTTGGCCATTGCTTCCCCAGTCTTTTTCATTGTGCCTGGTGTTGGCTTAATGGTTAGGGTGGTGGGCTTTGGATCCTAGGGTCCTGAGTTCAAATCCCATTCTGCTGGTGAATTAATACCAGGTGGGGTTGATTCTGCCTGTCATCCTTCTGAGGTTGTCAAAATGAGTGCCAGCATGCTGGTATACTGTGTCGGAGTGGCGACCCATCCAGGTTGTGTCCAATAACCAAGGAGACAGCTGAAGCAGCACCAATGCTCTGCACAGAGTATGGTCCCAATCTCCTCTCCTCTTTTGCATTATCTTCACTGCCAGGCCTCAACTAACAAGGCCTTGCAAAAACAAAAGCCTCCTTTCAAAATTAGTCCAATTCTTTCTCTTTTATATTCTAACAACCTGCTATCGGTGTTACTTATCCCCTTCATCCCCTCCCCCCAACCCCCTGAATATAAACCAGTAACCATGATGTCCAACTGGGTCTAACTCCCACATTAATATCAACAACTGGTGGAACAAATTTTCACATCAATTCGTTTCCTTTTCCTTCATTACCTACGCCACCAAAGGTGGACAGAGATTTTGTTTTCACCTCTGTCTGTCTTTGTCTGTGAGCAGGATATCTCAAAATGTTGTCAATAGATTTGGACAAAACTTGGTGGACAGGTTGGGTGTGTGACAAGGACGAAATTATTCAATATTGGTGAACATCCGAATCTGGATACGATAATTTTTTAAGTGATTCATCATCATTGAGAGATGAGGCCAAAACAGATATATAGCATGATATTTCAAAAAGTTGTGGACCAGTTATTACAAAACGAGGTGGATGAGTTGGCGAGGTGACAAAAACAAGCCAATTCAGTTTTGCTTAAGGTCCAGACACAGATGCAGCCAATCAGTGGATACAAAACGTAAACTATTCAGCCTGGCAGAGGTATGTGCTCTACCGAGTGCCGTTCTAGTTCGTATTGCCGTAAAGAGGATGCGAGACTATTGCAATGCATGTGTGTGTGTGTGTGTGTGTGTGTGTGTGTGTGTGTGTGTGTGTGTGTGTGTGTGTGTGTGTGTGTGTGTGTGTGTGTGTGTGTGTGTGTGTGTGTGTGTGTGTGTGTGTGCGCGTGCATCGATATATTTTTGCTTTAAAAATGTTTTTTTTCTGCAACTGCTTGTCTGATTGATGCAAAACTTTAAACATAGGAGGGACCCCCCCACCCCCCCCCCCCCCGCAATGGAGAATATATTAGTGCTATCATTGATGTCATAGGTCACATGGTATGGCAGCTATATTGTATTAAAGGAAAACAATTTGGACATCATTTCCTCCGAAACCGCTCAACGAAAAAAATTGAAACTTGCCACATGTCATCAACTCCCGATGGAGTCTATACAAGGTGACACTGATGACATCATTGGTGAAATAGTTTTCCAGCCATAATTGGTTGAATTGAAATCTTTTTCCAAAAACTCTGAAACTTTGTATCTGAACTATAACCACTGTGAGTGAAGAATAAAATGTATGACATTCATAACCCGTGCCAAGAAACTACGTGACATAATAGGATGCATGGATGATCGGGGTAAATGGGTCGTAATAGTAGCGTGTTCAGTTAACAATGACATTTTGGTTCAGAATGAACTCACAAGGTGAGACGATGTGCTCTACGAGTGCCGTTCTAGTTCGCCTATGCATTTAGCCATATGGTTTTATTTTGAAGCTTTCGTAACTTTTGGAATGACAAAAATGATTTGACCAATTCAAAACTTCTGAAGGTAGGAATTGTATCAAATAGCACGATTAGGGAGATAACACTGAACAACAAATTTCAAAATTTTTTTTTTACTGGAGATGTGTAAAGTGATTAAGACTAATTTGGGTACGCTGATTTCAAAAATCATAACCGTTTTGCTGTATCACGTCAGGATTTTCAGGAACAGAAATATTCCCATTGCCTAGAAGTCAGGATTTCAATGAAATTTACATATGTCTTTAACATGTCTATTTCGTACAATTGTTGTTAACTTGTGTTATATTTCTTTCTTTCAGATAAAGATGAGTAGGCGTTCCTGTACCAATCATCCTGACAACTTCTGTTATGTCTGTGGTCGGTATACCAAAAAAGATCAACAGCGAAGTATATCTACAGCAGTGAAAATGAAGGCCACCTACTTTCACTACTTCGGGTGTAAGGTGGGGGACCAAGAACAGAGCTGGGCACCACACATCTGCTGCACAAGGTGTCACACAACCTTGACTCAGTGGTTGGTGGGCAAGCGCGCGAGCATGCCATTTGCGGTGCCCATGATATGGCGTGAGCCGCAGAATCATCATGATGATTGTTATTTCTGCTGCACAAGCATCGCCGGCTTCAACAAGAAGAATAAAGGTCACATCAAGTACGCTGACTGCGTCTCTGCTCGTAAACCTGTGCCTCATGATGACGAGAACCCCGTTCCAACACCTCCAGCTGATCAGAACATAGCTGTAAGCAGTGGTGAAGAGGATGGTGATGATGAACCTTTTGAACCCGACACTCAAGAATCACACCTTCTGAACCAGGGAGACTTAAATGATCTTGTAAGAGATCTCTCGCTGTCAAAGGCGAAGGCAGAGCTGCTTGGATCAAGGCTGCAGCAGTGGAATCTACTTGAACCTAACACCAAGATATCCTTGTTCAGAGCACGTCACAGAGACATGGCTGAGTTCTTTGAGATGGAAGACACGATGACATTCTGCAGTGACATCAACGGTCTGTTGAAAGAACTTGGGTGTGATCACGATCCTGCAGACTGGCGCCTCTTCATCGACTCGGGGAAGAACAGCTTGAAGGCTGTTTTGCTCCACAATGGCAACGAGAAACCATCAGTCCCACTGGCTCACGCGTTCGGCATGACAGAGACCTATGAGACTATGCGGCAGCTGCTTGATTCCATCAAGTACAATGACTTCAACTGGCACATCTGCGGAGACTTGAAAGTGGTGGCGCTGTTGTTAGGGCTGCAGTCAGGCTACACGAAATACATGTGCTTCCTTTGTCTCTGGGATAGCAGAGACGACAAGAATCACTGGACGAAGAAAGATTGGGAAGAGCGAAAAGAGCATGTACCTGGTCGACACAACGTGAAGCATGTCGCCCTTGTCGACCCAGCCAAGGTTTTCCTTCCATCACTCCACATAAAGCTCGGCTTGATGAAAAGTTTTGTACGGGCAATGGATCTGAATGGGCGTGGGTTTTTATACCTCAAGGAAAAGTTTGGCAACACCTTGTCGGAGGCCAAGATCAAGGCTGGTGTCTTTGTTGGACCGCAAATCCGACAGATTATGAAGGACGAAACTTTTCCGACAACTCTAAACCCCAAAGAGCTGGCAGCGTGGAGGAGCTTCAAAGCTGTGACGGACAACTTCTTGGGGAACGAGCGCGCGGACAACTATGAAGAAATAGTGCAGCAGCTGCTGGAGTCCTTCAGGAAACTTGGCTCCAGGATGTCCCTGAAAATCCATTTCCTACACCAGCACCTGAACTTCTTCCCTGACAACTTGGGAGCAGTCTCGGACGAGCACGGCGAGCGATTCCACCAAGAGATTTCACTCATGGAGACGCGTTACCAAGGGCGGCACAACCCGAACATGATGGGCGATTTCTGCTGGTTCCTGCATCGTGAAACTGACACAGAGCAGCACAAACGCAAAGCCAAATGCCTAAAGCATTTTTAATTACATTCTAGTGGAGTTTTTCTGTAATTTCTATAATTTTGAAGCATTCATGATGAAATAAATGAATAAATGAATTTTTGTAAATTTCATTGAAATCCTGACTTCTAGGCAATGGGAATATTTCTGTTCCTGAAAATCCTGACGTGATACAGCAAAACGGTTATGATTTTTGAAATCAGCGTACCCAAATTAGTCTAAATCACTTTACACATCTCCAGTAAAAATTTTTTGTTGTTCAGTGTAATCGATTATTTAAAAGAGAACTTTAAATAAAATGAAGATATAATAATGCAATGACAATTAATCGATCAATAAACCAAGATCTTTAAGATTTTTTTCATCGTTGTCATATCATTTCACACAGCATAAGCCTTTGATAAGCACAGACCGATTCAAGCAATTATCAAGAGGTAGATTGAATGTGATGTGAAAACACCTTTATACCTGACAAGCAAGTGGTCTGTATGGATTTGTAGCTCGAAAACGATTGTTGAGTGCTGGCGGTCACCTGGGCACCAATTAGGGGGTGTTGACTTGTCCATGCGGCAGGTTTAATTGCTGAACTGCCAGCTTCAGATGCACGAGTGTTGCTGTGATCCAAATTGGGAGACAACTGCAAAGGAGGAAAGCAAACAATCTGAAAGCTTGTAACCTTTTTTGTAACCTTGTAACCTTGAAAGCTTTTTGGTTTCAGACCAGGTCACTCTACCCTGGATATGCTGCTACTGCTCTCCCATCAATGGATGGAGGTCCTCAATGCCAGGCAGGAAATCCGAGCCGTATCCCTGGACATATCACGTGCTTTTGACACAGTCTGGCACCCTGCCCTACTCACCAAACTCTCTTCCCATGGTATTCAAGGCCATCTCCACTCATGGCTCGCAGACTTCCTCTCCTGTCGCAGTCAACGTGTGGCCCTAAATGGAGTTCTTTCATCCCCTCTTCCTGTGCAGGCTGGAGTTCCTCAAGGTAGCGTTCTGGGCCCTGTTCTTTTTCTGGTTTTCATCAATGATCTCTCGGACTCTCTGGAAAATCCTCTATTTCTCTTTGCCGATGACTCCACCCTCTGCCGTACCATCTGTCATCCCTCAGACCGGCAAGCAGCAGCTTCTTCGCTCACTGCAGATCTGGATAAAATCACAAACTGGTCCAACACGTGGAACATGTCTTTCAATCCAGACAAATCTCACACTCTCACTATGTCTCTTCGAAAGGACCGTTTAGAAAACCCCCCATCCACTTTCTCAACAATCCTCTGGAAGAAGTCTTTTCTTTCAAGCTTCTGGGTCTCACTATCTGCCATGACCTTTCCTGGGAAAGTCACATTTCCAACCTTGCCTCAAAAGCCAGTCGCCGACTGGGAATCCTCCGTCGTGCCAAGTCCTTCCTCGGCCCTCTTGAGCTCCTGACCACTTACAAAGCTTTTGTCCGTAGCCTGATGGAGTACTGCTCTCCCCTCTGGGCTGGTGCTCCTGCCTCCCACCTTTCTCGACTTCACGCTGTCGAAACCAGGGCTTTTAAGATCATTGGCATCTCCCGCAATGAAGCTGAGTCTTTGGGCCTCTCACTCAATCACCGCAGGTTGGTCGGTGGTCTTTCTGTCTTCTACCGACTCCTCTCCAGCCTTGCCCCCTCTGCTCTCTCTGCTATTTGTCCCAAGCACATTTCCACAGGGCGCTCAAGGGCCGCCAACAACCCACTTCTGGTAAAACTACCAAAATCACGAATCACTGCTCATCTTCACTCTTTCATTCCTCTTTTTTCCCGCCTTTGGAATAAACTTCCTCACTCTATTCTTTCCCATTCTTCCCTCCAGGCTTTCAAAACAGCTGTTCACCACCACCTCTTATCTTCCCCCATCCAAGTCCTCGATCTTTTCTACCCCGATAATCCACCCAAGCCCACTTCCTTCAATTCTCCTGCTTTCCTTCCTGAAAGTCCCTGTAATGTCCATCTTCTCCTCGCCATGTTCCCCGTCCCATCCCCATCCCTCTCCCTTCCACAGTTCACCTGTGTCTGTTCCCCAATGATTTGTCCCTTCCACTCCCGCCCCTCTTGTCTCATGCCTCCTTGCTGTGAGTTGTGTGTTAGCTCTCATACGAGCCTCGACCAAGGTATACAAAAAAAAAAAAAAAAAAAAAAAAAAAAAAAACCTGAAAAATCCCTGTACCCCTTTACCTTCAATCCCATAGTCCTTTCCATCCACTCCCCACTCCTCGATCTCTTATATCATCCACCCTTCTCTTTCTTTTCTCAAATATAATTTTTTTGGCAACTCAGCTCCCCCTACCATGATGCAAAACCCACACACGACTAGGTAAGGAATTAATAAATGGCTCCAGGCAGAAGAGCATACATACTACCTGTAAGCAGAATGATAAATAAATAAGATTTCCAACAGTTTCTCATAAGTTGTCCGTTTCCACTTGGAAATTCATAAAAGCGTTTAATTCCAGTCAATATTCGATGCAGGTAGGAAATAAAAGCCAACACCGCTCACGAGATGTATCATACCAGGATGACAGCACATTTGGAATAATCTTTATATCTTGGTGCATCTTCTGCCCTTTCTAGGAATATAGAGCTCTGGTAATAATGATAAAAAAAAATTAAATGAATAAACCAGCACAGAATTAAAATTTTTTTGAAGTTTCTCTGCGGAGGAAAACAATTGTTAAGAATTATAGCAATTTTGCTCCTTCCCCTTTTAGTTTACATAACGTCGAGTAGCATTACAAATTTTCCAGCACACGTCACGTGCCTCACCACATCGGCCATTAACGGCTGTGTCTGAAACCGCTGGGAAGAGCGCCGGATACGTTGCTCAGGAGCAACTCCAGACGAGATGGCCTGACCGAGCCGCGTGAACAAGGCCATCTTCTCGACAAGGCTCAACCGGGAATTGTCCGGCTCCTCATTGGTGTCCTGTTCCATATGGACCGACGGCTCTCTGTTGGAAGTTGTTTCCATTTTGAGTGCGACCGGAGCCCTGAAAAACGTATCGCAACAAACGTCAATATCAACGATGAAGAAATATCAGCCAAATGCGAGCGGGAACTTTGAGAATCCAGTTGGGAGTTGTCCTGGAAATCTTCGCTCTTTGATGAGATGGCTTGTGCCATCACTCTGCTCTTACAATGGAGTAATTTTTAGCATTTAATTGCTTTGGCTTTTGGGGGTAGCTGTTGGAATCGCTTAAGTCCTATCTGACATAGCACAGGATTCTCACGACAAGTCAAGGACATTTGATTTCAAAGGCGAGAATAAATTCTGGAGAGAGCACAACTCCATCAGGTTTGTGGGAATTGTCCACCGAGCAACCGTGGGAATGCAATTCAAACCAATGGGGACAATGTAACAATTATTTACCCACGACACCACCGAGCCTCTCTACCTTGTATTCTCCAATCTAGCAAAATGCATTAGAAGATTTGTCATGAGCCGACTACTACCCTTTCACCTAAAGCAAGCTGCTGCCTCATATCAAACCAGCACTGTACAGAGCCACGCTGTAGAGCAGTACTGTACCTGCATGTGGTTGGTGAATGTAGCACCTTACTGGATTTGTGAGGAGGACATTCCTGGCTCACATCACGGCTCCGAGATGGGCCGGAACGTTGATGCCAAGCCAACGAGGCGGGCTGCCTTTGTGTGTTACTCGGGGATGCGGCCTTTTTTGGAACCGGCCCCATCGCCTGCACAAAAACACAACCATCCCTGGCCAAGAACTCCACGAAAGGCTTGTTTCTGTGCTGACTGTTCAAGTGTTGTGCCACCGCCATGAGGTTTCGGCTAATGGAAATGGTTACTGAGCAGGATCTTTTTGCCAGGATGAGTTGGTTTTGTAACCGTTAGGCATGGATTACCAGAGATATGCTGCATTGTAAGTTACTGCAGTTACATCACGTTCATCTAATTGCATGTCATCCATGGCCACCATTACTAATCCTCAAAATAACAACAAACCGATTATCATGAACCCAAAAAGGTACGTCCTCTCTGGGTCTGCACCCCTACCATTACCACAGTGAAAAGGTGTGTCTGAGAAAATGATTTACAAAGCAATTGCATGGAGGCCAATCAGTGTCTGCAACACAATCACAAGAGCAATGAAGACCGGTGGTACAATTTCAACATGGTGTACAATGCCCCAAAGCTGATGCAAAGCATTATGTTACATCAACAACAATTCATATGTGGTAAAAATTATTTGCTTCCCTCTGAGATTTCAATGAGGCCACTCTGTGACGAATGCATCAGTTCAACAGGTTTAGCAAGTTCCTACAATTGCCCGAGAATAGAGTAAACTTCACTTACTGTACCTGAAACAGCGAAAGCTTCGCAGCCATGCTCATTCGTGCCTTCTCGTCAGTTTTGTCGCCCCCTAAGCAAAACCATTGTTGTTATGCGAAAAGATGACGTCACCATTGAATAATTCAGCAACACTTATGGAGATGCAACTCTGAAAGCCAGATCCTCAACAAGGGGCTATCTATATATTGCATACATGTCTGGGGAAGGGGACAGAGGAAAGCATGGTGGATTTATTGCTGAAAAATAAACTTGAGAAAAGGAAGAGAAAGGAGGATTGGATAAAGTAAAAGGAGAGTCAGGAGTAGAGAAGAGTGAGTCTAGGAGGAGATAAGAGGAGGAGGTGGGAGAAGGGGATAAGAGGAGGTGGGAGGAGGAGGTGTAATTAGAGAGGAGGGGAGGGAGAAGGAAGAGATAAGAGGACAATGTGGAGGTGGAGATAAGAGGAGAAGGAGGTGGGAGAAGGGGATAAGAGGAGGTGGGAGGAGGGAATTGGAATAGGAGATAAGATGAGGAGGAGGTGTAATTAGAGAGGAGGGGAGGGAGAAGGAAGAGATGAGAGGAGGACGATGTGGAGGTGGAGATAAGAGGAGGAGATAGGAGCAGAAGATAAGAGGATGAGGAGGTGGAAGAGAAGGGATAAGGGGACGAAGAGGAGGGAAAGGGAAGGAGGAAGAGGAGGGAAGGGAGGGGTGAGACAGGAGGTGGGAGGGGTGAGGAAGTATGGAGGGGGTGAGGAAGGGGGAGGGAGGGGTGAGGAAGGAGGAGGGGAGGGGAGAGGAAGGAGCAGGGAGGGAGAGGAAGGAGAGGAAAGGAAGGGGATGAAAGGGAAGGGGGGAGTGTATGCCAAGTTTAAGGGGAGTGCTGGGAGTAGGGGGGTTCACAAGTTACACCCTTTAAGTGTGCACAAAATAAAGAGTGCTAGTAATGCAATAAAAAGTTTTGGATAGTAAAGTTAATTACCTTCCATTATTTCTGTAGTATTTGCTCGTTTCCTGCGAAAAGAGGAAGATTTTCCATGGCTTTTAAATTTTAACAAAACTCATGGCCAAAATTATTGAATACAAGTTGGAAAATGCACAGGAAGGAAGATGTTAGGGGCAAGAGAGGATGGGAGGGGACTAGGGTGTTTGAAGGAAGAAAGTTTGGGAGATCAGAGTAATGGGGTACGGGGAGGAGGGGAGGAGGGGAGGAGGGGAGGAGGGGAGGAGGGGAGGAGGGGAGGAGGGGAGGCACATGTAATGTAGTGCATAAAGAAAGTTTGGGAAGAGAAGAGGGTGGTGGAGGTTTGCATACATTCTGCCTTATTTGCATAGGTAACAAGCATACAGCCTCTAAGAGGTGAAAGTGTTCAAAGAATAAAGATGTCATACAATGAAAGATTCATTAATCCCACCAGACACCCTACGATAAGCCACACAGTGGTACAGTATATGGAAGGGATCTCACAGCGGTTGGGACGATGTGCTCGCGACACCTTGCTGGGACGCAGAGTACAAGGTTTGCTGTCGTTCTGTGCTGGTGATCGGCTGTGTGTGGAAACGCTCATTTAACCTTCGGTTTTCTCCATTCCTGGAACGTCCCTCATGGCTACTGCTGCGGAGGATACAGAAACTGTGAGCATATGGCTTGTGTTGGCAAGAACAGAATCACAGTGGAAACTGGGCAGGCAATGCGTTAGGTGGACACATATCACGGAGATAGAACAAAAAAGGGTGTTTGGACAATGAGCGTAACACAAGCTAAACAAATGAGTCAGTTTCAACATCAGCGAGGCATTTGTGGACCTCCTGCTTATGGTTGTGAAACAGGGCCATGCAGCACAGGGATGTTTAAATGTGATTTGCCGAAACATCACACTTAAGTGACGGGTCGCCCAATAAGCAATGTGTCATGCTTCTAGTCCAGGAGCAAGGAACATGCCGGATGGTCATCCATCAACACCCCATGCAGCTTAAGTCTGCTTTGATATTTTGGTAGAAGAGACCCTGTGGAGCACTTCTAAATAGATGGAGCTACACACTACTATGTAAGCAAGGGGGTCGGGTACGACGTCCGCCAAATAAATAAGGGTAATACAAGTGTGAATATCTTTGTACAGACTCAACCAATTCTCAATAAGGAGATGTCTATGTATTCATACTGGGAAGGCAATGGCAAACCACCCAGTATAACCCTCACCAAGAAACTGCTTCGGCAGCACCAATGCTCTGAAAAGAGTTGGTATGCGTGGTACATCAATATCAAAAAATGTATTCATGTTACAAAGCTGTATCCGAATTTGTACAGTGTTAAGTTACTTATTGTAATATAATGCCACTGGAGATGAAAATGTCACGCAATGCTTAGTTTTTGAAGTATTCAGCTGGGCCGCCTCCCAAGTACACACTCCCCGGTGAACATGCAAGATCGAGGACTACAGTGCCTTCAAAATGTATTCACACCCCTCAACTTTTGTCACATTTTGTTGTGTTACAACCTGAATTTAAAATGGCTTAAGTTTAAATTTTTTGTCACCGATCCACACAAAATACCCCATAATGACGAAGTGAAAACATGCTTTTAGAAATTAAAGAAATTAAATTAAAATGAAAAACTGAAATGTCTTGCATCAATCAATAAGTATTCAAACCCTTTGAGTCAATACTGTGTGAAAGCACTTTTGGAAGAGTTTACAGCTTCGAGTCTTCTTGGGGATGTCTGTATCAGCTTTGCACATTTGGATTTGGGGTTTTCCTCCCATTCTTCCTTGCAGATTTGCTCAAGCTCTGTCAAGTTGGATGAGGAGTGTCGGTGAACAGCAATCTTCAAGTCTTTCCACAGATTCTCAATGGGATTCAAGGCTGGGCTTTGGCTGGGACACTCAAAGACTTTCACCTTCTTGTTCTGAAACCATTCCAGTGTTGCTTTGGATGTATGTTTGGGATGATAGTCCTCTTGGAACAAATCTTCACCACAGTCGAAGGTGTTTTGCACTCTGAAGCAGGTTCTCCTCAATGATTTGCCTGTATTTGGCTCCTTCATTGTTCCCTCTACTCTTACAAGTCTCCCAGTCCTTGCCGCTGAAAAGCATCCCCCATAGCATGATGCCGCCACCACCATGCTTCATGGTAGGAATGGTGTTAGATGGGTGATGAGCTGCACTCAGTTTCCGTCAGACGTAGCGCTTTGCATTCAGGCCAAAGGGTTCAATTTTTGTCTCATCAGCCCACAGAATATTTGGCTTTATGCTCTCAGAGTCTTTCACGTGCCTTTTTGCAAACTTCAGGCATGCTGTCATTGTGTTTTTCTCAGGAGTGGCTTTTTTGCAAACTTCAGGCGTCCTGTCATGTGCCTTTTCTCAGGAGTAGCTTCTGTCTGGCCACCCTCCGATAAAGCCGAGATTTGTGAAGTGCTACAGAGATTGTTGTCCTTCCGGCAGGTTCTCCCATCTCAGCCAAGGAACTCTGTAGTTCTGTCAGAGTGATCATTCGGTTCTTGGTCACCTCCTTGACCAAGTTCCTTCTTGCCCATTTTCTCAGTTTGGTCAGACGGCCAGCTCTAGGTCGATTCATGGTAGCTCCATATTCTTTCCATTTCCTAATGATGGGGCTCACTGTGCTCTTGGGAACTTTCAACACTCTAGAAATTGTTTTATACCCTTCCCCAGATCTATGCCTCCACACAATTCTATCTCGGAGTTCTACGGACAGTTCCTTTCACTTCATGGGAGAGTTTCTGCTCTGACATGCACTGTCAACTGTGGGACCTCATATAGAAAGGTGTGTTTCTTTCTAAATCAGGTCCAATCAATTGAATTGGTGACAGGTGGACTCCAATCAAGTTGTAGAGATATCTCAAGGATGATCAAAGGAAATTGGATGCATCTGAGCTCAATTTGGTGTGTATCATGTGGGGTTGAATACTTATTGACGCAAGACATTTCAGCTTTTCATTTTTCATTAGTTTGTACAAATTTCTAAAAACATGTTTTCACTTTATTATGGTGTATTTTGTGTAGATCGGAGATAAGAATTTTCTAAAAAAAATCGATTTCAAATTCAGGCCATAACACAACAAAATGTGATAAAAGTCGAGGGGTGTGAATACTTTCTGAAGGCACTGTATATTAATTTCCCTTTCAGAAGAGCTGAGGAAGTCGCAGCACCATCACAATATAGTCATCTCAGTAAGAAAACAACTGTGACTTGCTTCCTGTCTTGTTTCTAACGCTTGTGAGCTGTTACTCCAGTGCGGTAATTGCATCGCAGATCCTCTGTGTGTGTGGTTTCCTGAACATTTGTTGCTGCTTCCCATGCTAGCTTGCAGGCTAAGACTTGCCCGAACACAGCTTTCTCATTTACAGCAAAGTCCTTCTGTTTGGACATCCACTGCATGAGGGCACGCCATTGGAGATGACTTCCATTACCAGTGTATGGGCTCTCACTATTCTAATGTACAATTCCCCATTCAGAAGAGCTGACATTGTCAGGTTGTAACATTGTCATATATGCCAGACTCCATGAGCATATCCACAATCCCCGACATATCATACATCTTTTCCGGGAGAGACAGATAATTGAGTGTAATGCAGAAACCTCCCATGTGTATCACTGTACCTTCAAACTATTCTGGTATCCGTCACTGGATTTATTTTGCTTCTACACATGTCGCAATATCAAAATGTTATGACACTATTGTTCTGTCCAAGATTTTCCATCATGGACTGCACTGTAGTCATGACTGTGCAAACTGTGTTGAACTCTGTGGGCGAGACATCTATCATTGGACAGTTGCCGATATTGGTGCGGGTGGAAATGTGGAATCAACTATGGCATTGAAGCCACTCCAGCCTGGTACTTTATGCTTGTCTGTAGGGAAGATGGCTTCAAATGGCTTGACTCGGCTCATCCTGACCAATGCCCAGGCAAGGTCGATCTGACAGGAATCAGAATGCAGATTCCCATGCAGGTGAGCCAGTTTTCGTGTACCTTCACCAAGAAACTGGTAACCTTAAGTCGCTTTCCATATGCACTGTGTTCTCACATGACCTGGTACATTCTAGTAGTTTCAAGTGCCCGGGTCCTTTTTTGTTTGGTCTGTGTGGACTGTTCGATGAGGATCTGGGCCAAACTGACCTCGCTGGGAGAGAATATGGCAGTAGCATGAGTTGTCCTCTTTCTATCAACTCTCTCTTCATTCATGCTGTTACTATTTGCTGCAGCTTTGACAAAAGACAATTGGTGAGACTTTGGATGGTACAACCACATCAAGCAGCTAAGACAAAGCCAATATCTATTTTTCAAGGCTGGTAACAATTGCCTCAACGTCATCGCATGAGTTACAGTGTCCCATTCTGCTGAGCTGCATGGCAAATTGCAATTCCCCGGGAAGCATGCTTGGGCATGTTGGTGCGAACATGGGATGCACAATGCACAATATCCTGTGCCAGCATCAGAACTCATCTTTCATCTGAAGAGTTGCTACATTCTGGCAATGAGAGCTCATTTTCAGCTTCCTTCTCTGGTTTTGTGATAATCCAACACAGCAATCAGTAAACACCATCAGGTATCAGAGCTTTTGATTTTGTCAGTGGTAGATCATTGAACTTGGGTGGCTGAACTGATAGGCTTTGACAATCAGTGATCTCTGACTTCAATAGTTTGGCAGTGAGTTACAGCCAAAGCATTTGGGAGTTGTTTGCTAGTTCCACGAACTTCTTTGGCAGCAGCATTTTTATATTGGTAGACAAAGTTCATGACATTTTGAAGAGATATTGAGCTTGAATACAAGAGCTCTGATCTTGTACAGTCACACGGCCGATGGAAAAACAATGCCACCTCCAAAATACTTCTTCAGTCGCAGTTTTAGTTTTTCATCAAATTCTCAGAAGGGTTTTGTATGGAGGTAACCTTTCATTTCTCAGAGGCTCCTTGGAGTCCACCTGGCAGATTATGCATTTCTCAAAGTTTTTGAGCTTCTTTCTCTTTACTGGCGGCAAGTTCATACATATTTCTTCACTCTCTGGGCCAACCATTGCATCAGATCTTGAAGAACATAAAATTCACCGAACATGAAGCAAATGGAAATGGCATAGCATGTATGTATAACAAGGCACAAAGAACTACTGATGCAACGTGTTAGATAGCGTGGTGTAATCGACACTGGGTAAAGCAGCGAGCGGTAGAACCCGTAATTAATTAATTTATACACCTTTAAATCTGTTTAAATCTTTCTCAAAATTGAATTATATAATTGAAAACTAAACAACACAAATCAGCTTCACACTACTTCTAAGAACCATGACATACCGGTATAAAAGCCCATCAAAATGATGGGTTTGAATTATTTTATTCGAAATATTCAATGAGACTGGAGGATGTGATGTTTCAGGGCAATAAGCGTTATTTTAAAACAGTACAGGTACAAATATCCTGTTTTCTTTATCTTCTGGAACGTTGCGTTTCGATGGTACCGCCTCGTGAGCGTGCCAAAGTCTGAAGCCTCAGCCTAGCGAAAGGTTTGCTTATATCTTCTATATTTATGAGACATCCTGCGGAAGTAAATGAACACTCGTTTTACTCTGTTCGTGTTACGCATCACGTGCAGCGAATTTCACCTCCCTGTGCCTTAATATTTATTGTAATTCTTTTCTAAGTCTCTGTACACTGCCCGTGAGGCCCGGTTGCAAGTCAATGTCTACATTTCCAATAGAAGAGATGTAATTACTCTAATGAAGAATGTTTTTCGAGTTGTTTTTTAAATCCTTAAAAATAGACTGCAGTGAACACACAGTCGTGTTAAAACATTGGTCTTATTAAGGGGGACAGACAAATACACAAGCACACAAATACACAATGTGTATTATATAGATAGATATCGATATATAGCATGAGAGTGGTGACATGTTAGAGGGTACACTACCGTGGTGAAGAAGAGACTGCCGACATGGCTATGTACGATACCAATTGACACTGCGTTCTAGGGTCAATAACAAAGCCTTCATCTCCTAAACTGTGACTCAACGGCATCTTATTACAGTGCACGTATAAGGGTGGTGTATAAAACTGCTTCAGTTGGACAAAACTTCTGGATCTTTTTCAAATCAATCTTTAAAATCATTATTTTATTAAAACTGAAGTATATACTTGAACACGAGTGCACGGGGTATTGTGATTTGCGATCCAGCTAGGATTTTAAAGGAGGTATGGCAAGCAATTCAACACCAGGGCACAGTTAACAGGTGGGAAACAATCTGGGAACACTTTTTTCCCCAATTAAGCTAATAATGTCAATAACTTTGCTCTATGTTATCCTATTGACAAAATGTATTCAACTGGCACAACATGGCAACATATTCAAATAGCCAAGCTAGAACCCTGTATCCTGACCATACAGTATACATATGTACAGTACATTTTGTTAGAAGAAACATGTATGTATTCTTACTGAAATATAATAATTTGAAACAGAAATATCGTCTACCATCTCCAGAAATATACACAACACAAGTACAATGTGTGCCATTTAGAAGCAGGATAAGTGAAATAATAAGAACACAGGATATTTAGTGACCTCTCGACTTGCAGTCATGTCAGAATGCAGCGAGTGAATTAATTCTGTAATATTCTGATAAAGGAACCCAGGTCGAAAAACCAGTTAAAACCAGTACACATTTTCAACTGGTCTCTATTGGTTCTAATTGGTCTTAAACTGGTCTCTATTGGTTTCAACTGGTACCAGTTAAATTCAGTCAGAATTCCAATTTCCCAGTTGAAAAAAACAGTAGCTCATATTTGTACCAGTTAAAGTCTTACTGGTTCCAGTTGATACCAGTTGCAATGTACTGGTCCCAGTTGATACCAGTTGCAATGTACTGGTCTCCCAGTTGATACCAGTTACAATGTACTGGTCCCAGTTGATACCAGTTAGTTAAATACATGTATTTCAACTGGTAATATATCACTCTATTCCAATTTCCATATTAAAACCAGTAAGAAACCAACTGGCTTTACTGGTACCAGTTGGCTACTGGTTTTCAACTGGTACCAGTTGACCAGTAAGCTACTGGTCTTTACTGGTTTTTTGACCTGGGAATTGTAATATGAACTCGTTGGTGCCTCAATATTAACAGCTCGGATCGAACTAGACCTTACCCGTTATATATTTGCAGCCGTCGTACTCCCTGTCGCATACATAGCAGCTTGTAACTCCAAAGCTATAAACCACAATTTGAAAACACATACAATCTGGAATTGTTTCAGAGGGTCCCTTCTGCAAAAATATCACACCAGAAAGCTGTAGGGGGTGTTCGGGAAACACTTCAGTCAAGACCCCGACGAAAGTTCAGGCAACACTTAAAATTCATACAACACACCCTACTAAAGCTGTAGGGGGTGTTGCCCGAATTTTTTTATTTTGGCCTGCATGAGAAATAGCTCCAAGACTATCAAACCACATGCAGTCAACACACTCTTCCATGCAAGCAGCAGGCCTTCCACAAGGCGACATACACATTTGATTTCCTGTTGGCCTTCAGTGTCTCAGCAAAGAGGCTGCGCAGCTCAGTCACGGAGATACGTGTCTCCACTGATACCTCTGCTTCTCCATCTCCATTGCCATGCTGCAGTAGCTCTTGGAATTCATTCAAACGATGAGGCTCCTCCACCTGTCGGGATGGTTCTACACAGGTCCGAATGCATTCTCTGCTAATTCCGGATTGGACTAGACTTTGTAAACGCGTGCACTGTCGGCTTGGCTGAGAGTTCCCGAGTCCATGAAGGAGCCCTCCATTATTTTTAACGATGTATGACCCTTCACTCATCTTCACAAATGGTTTTAGGTTGTTCGGCGTGCTTGGCCAGCCAGCACCCGAGGAGTGGGCCCGCTCCCTGCGTTTCAAGTCCCGATTTGTGTTCAGCAAATTTGAGCTGCATGTTGTCGTCATGGGTTTGTCTCTTATCCGTGTGATTACTGAATCTCCTCCACCCAGGAGGGGATGTCTCTTGTAATCCTCGCATTGTCTTGGTTCATGTTCGTGGTCGACATATGCTGTGATCGCAGGCTGCTTGCCCAATGACAAACCAGAGTTTCCATTTCTTGCGATGGCACGTTTGTGTCCTCTGTATATTCCCACACAATTCAATTCCTTTCATCACGTGAGTACAATTTCTAAGAATAACCTGGTTGTCTTAAATTTCAGACACATTCTTTGAAAGAACGAGGAATAAAATGTCTGCCGCAAAATGTGTCAGACGTGACTTTAAGCACAACAACATACAAATCAGACGAGCAGGTAGAGATCGATGAAAAATAAACAATTGAACATGCAGAAAAAGTTAAAATAAACACAACTGAAAAATAATTCCAATATTATAAAACAAAATGAATTAGAATAAACGATTCAGAAGAAAACGCCAAAACAAAAGCTTGAGTGGTTGGCATTGTCATGGGAAAATAAAAATTCCACATAAAATATCTCAAAATTGGAGGGAGAATAATAAAAGCAGAAATTTTCCATTTGGTTAAAGTGTCAGGCTGAATACCTCGTTGGCTGGACAAATGCCTCAATCAATCCATCTTTCGTTGAAATGACTAGGTAATACCAGAAAAATAGTTACTTTGTGAAAGATAATAACTTTGTGAAAGATAATAACTTTGTGAAAGATAATAACTGAAGAGGATGCGAAGTTTCTCTCCTGGAAGGAGTGCACTGTGGATAACGGCTCATCGTCACTTTCAATTATCTCCTCCTCCTCATCCTCCTCCTCCTCCTCCTCCCTCTCAGATTATTTTCTCTATGCTCATTAAACCTCCCCAAACTCACCCATTCCTTTCCAGGTTATTATTTTTTCTTCCCTCTCCTCCATCTTTCTTTCTGTTTTTTGTTCCAATGCTCTTTTATTGGCTCCGCTCACCAAAGGTGGAAGGAGGTTATGTTTTCACCCCTGTTTGTCTGTCTCTCTGTTTGTTACTTGCAAAAGCGAAGATTTTTCAAGTATATTGGTCAGTCGATTTTGTTGTTCTGCCTGTTTGTTGGGTGGTCGTTAGACTACCGTTATTCTCAGGTTTTCCGTCTGTCTGTGTGTATGTAATGGACAGCTCTGGAGGCCAGAGGAGTCAACCGATTTTGATGAAACTTGACTGGTAGGTTCATACGAGGATCTAGTTGTATGCTTTTGAGCACCGTTGCTCTGGACGCCACTGTTGCCAAGCAACGGGACTTTGAAATTTTTGAAAAAAATCCGAAAAAACATTTTTGAATTTTTTTTTCTTCAAAAATCAAAAATCGGCTTCCGCGCTTTTATGCGCACTATATTCAACCTCTTTGTCAAAAAATTTCAGCCCGATCCGTCAAAAACTGTATGACGTATAAAATTATATAGCGACCACCCATGTCGCCTACCGGCTTGTTATCTTGCCAAGACGAAGTTTTTGCAAGATATGTTAGTCAGCTTGTATGTTTTTTTTATTTTTATTTTTTTGTTTGTTTGTCTGTAATCACGTATAAAAAATTCTGCAGAGCACAGTTATCATTGGAAATTTTTGTAACTTCGCATATCAGAGGCTTATAGAGGTCCCTTTCAGTGCACAACATTTTGAAGGTCAAGGTCAAAGGTCAAGGTCACTTTGTCGCAAATCAGGGGAGTCGACGAAACCCTTATTTTTTGAGTAATTTTGATCGGATCGTCTTCAAACTTCATGGGAATATAGTTCATGGTCTGGCGCTCAGCTCATTAATTTTTGGTGGCGATTGGCCTTGACCTTCATGGTTAGCACCTAAGGTCAAACATATTTGACCCCAAGGTCAAATTTTCAAGTTTTAGGAACCATATCGTGTAGTACCTCAAATTGAACACCTCGATGAGTGCTTTCTAGATATGTCAAGCTTGAGACATTATGACGTCATTTGATGATGTTATGAGGCAAACGCATATTTTTCATGGTTACTCTGTAGAACGATTCTCATCGGAACCTCTCGTAGGCAGATATTCCTCAAGGAGTCGCTCCTGGTGGATAGCAGCTCTGTCACACCTCAGTGTGACCTTAAAGAAGTCACACGTGGTCACCTTTTGGCAAGATACGGGTCACCCTGCGGGTGACATTGGTTTATTTGTCTGTTTGCTTGTTTGTCAATCGCCTACAGGTCACAATTTTAATCCGATCTTCATGAAACTTCACCAAGTTATAGAGATCATCTCAACTGAGAAACCTATGGATTTTGAGGTCAAAGGTCGTATTTCTAAAATCGTCATTTTTCATCTGATTAACTTTAAAATTAAACAGCAATTGCAAAGTGCATCACTGAATTTGGAAACCAACTATTTTTGAGGTCAAAAGGTCAAAGGTCACACTTCTGAAAACATCAATTTCAATCTGAAAAATAATTAATTTTCATCTGATTGGCTTGTGCTTTGATTAACATCTTCAGTTTTAAACTTAATGAATGGACAATTTGATGTATCCATGGCAACCTTTGGAGAGGGGGTGGATTTTGTAAGTATCGTGCTCTGCATGACATCTTTTCCTTGTTTGTTTGTTTGCCTGTCAATCACATTTTTAAACCGATCTTCACAAAACTTCACAAAATGGTCGGATAGAGTTGGTCATAAGCAAAAAGCCTGTTGGTTTTGAGGTCAAAAGTCAACAACTTTGTAAAATTTCTAAAATCATAAATTTTCATCCAATTGACATGAAATTTGAAAAGGATTTGCATACAAGGTCACTAAATTCAACCAACCATTATTTTTGAGATCAATGTAGGCCTAAAGGTCAACATCAGCCAAAAGGTCAACAAAGGCCAATTTTCTAAAATTGTTAATTTTCATCCGATTGACTTGAAATTTGAAGAGGATTTGCATATTTGGTCATTGAATTCAAACACATATTATTTTTAAGGTCAAATTTGTTTTAGGGATTTTGCAAGTATCATGTTCTGTATGACGTCTTTCTTGTTTGTTTGTGAGTAGGATGCTTCAAAAAATTGGGGATGGATTTGAATGAAATTTGGCGGGCAGGTTGGGTGCGTGACGATGACAAATTGGTTCGATTTTGGTGACGATCCAAAACCAGATCCAATAAAAAATTTTCAGTGAATCTTCAACATTGAGAGATTGGACTAAAAATGATATACAGTAGAGCACGATATTTCAAAAATGTCTTGGGCCTGATACTGTATGTTCTACTGGATCAGGCATTGCGTAGCAGAGGTATGTGCTCTACCGAGTGCCTTTCTAGTTCTTGCTTTCTTCCTCTACTATTGTAGTCAGCATGTGGCTTTCAATGGGATCCCTTCATCTCCTCTCCCTGTCGAGATTGACGTTCCCCAAGAGAGTGTCTTGGGCCCAGTTCTGCTCCTCATTTTCCTCAACGATCTTTCCATTTCTCTTGAAAATCCTCTTAATCTCCTTTCTGATGACTCCACCCTCAGTCTTTGCATCCTTCATCCTTCAGATAGGCAGGCAGCAGCCTCTTCCCTCTCTTCAGATGTTGATTGAATCACAAGGTGGTCAAACACTTGGAATATGGTATTCAACCCTGACAATTCTCACACTCTCACTCTGTTTCTTTGAAAGGACCATCTGGCGAACCCTCCATCTACTTCCTTAAGAAACCTCTACAAAAAACTAGGTCGTGTTTAAACTTTTGGGCCTCAACATCGACCATGGTCTTTCTTGGGCAAACTGTACATCGGAGTTGGCCTCCAAAAGCAGTTACCGACTGGGCATCCTCTGTCGTGCAAAGTTTTTCTTTGGTAAATCTTAACTTTCATCAACTTTCAAGGCCCTCATCCACAACTCAATGGAATACTACTCTCCCCTCTTGGCTGTTGCTGCTGCCTCAACTTGCGCAGCTTGATGCCATGGAAACCAAGGCTTTCAAGATTGCTGGACTCCAACATAATGAAGCTGTCTCTGGGCCTATTACCCATGCATCATAGACAGGTCTATGGCCTCTTGTCTTCGACCAACTACTTTCTGGTCTTGCATCTTTGCCCTTTCCTTGTCCCCCCACCCCCCTCAGGTTTCTGAAGGGCACATACGGTCTGCAAGTATCCACTTCTGGTGAAACTCCAAAATTCCAGACTCACTGCTCACCACCACTCATTTGTTCCTCTTTTTTTCGCCTGAGGAACCAATTTCCTTAAGCTGTTAAATCCCATTCTTCCCTCTCGGACTTCAAGATGGTTGTTCACCACTACCTCAGGTCATTCCACATTCATACTCGGGACCTTTTTGACCATCATTAACTGTCCCCAAGCCCACACTTCCTTTCCAGGGAATTGCGTTTCTCCCCTCTTCCTCATTTTCGTTTTTTTTGTTGCATTTATGGTTCATCCCCAGTTTTTTCTTCTTCCTCTTGTTGTATTTGAGTGTGCATCAATCTTCTTCACCCACTACGTCCTCCTCCCCTCCCCTTGCTCTCATTCTTCCCTTTGCCCGTTTCTCCTTCAAGTATTCCTCTTCCCTGATGTTAGTGTGTTTTCATACTTTCCAGTGTATTCCTTTTGTTCTGTTCTGTTCTGCTTTGCTGTGTTCTAGCTCTTCCATGAGCCTCGACTTTTATACAAAAAAGTTAGTTGGTTTACCCGATTAAATTGAATTCATATCACTAATGGCCAGCGGTACACAATTGCAAAGCTTCATCGAAGCTTATGGTAGACGTTGATATATCAATCACTCAGAATTATAGGGATGGTTAAGCCTGGTGTTGATTTAACGGTTAAGGTTGCTGCCTTAAGACCTCAGGGTCTTGAGTTTGAGTCCCTGTCGTACCATTAAATAATGACAGGAGGATTGGACTCAGCCTGTCATCCTTCCAAGGTCAGCAAAATGAGTAATGGTTTACTGGAAACAGGGGGCACTGCATCAGTGGCACAGCTGCAATCAGTGATGCAATCAGAAGCAACAGGCTGCATGCATAATAATAATAATAATAATAATAATAATAATAATAATAATGAAATCAAAATGTTCTCGACTTGACCTATAACTTCAAGCTGCGTGCGTTTGGAGAAACTCACACCGAACCTATATGGAAGATTTGGCATTTAGCCAGGGCATTTCACAAACACCATGGGACCTTTAATGTCCACAAAGCGGACAGGACAGCAGGCTTTACTTCCCCACCCCCAATACGAAGGCTTGTGTGCTCCACAATGCAGGACCCCCTGCTGGCATCACACCAGCTTGGAATAATAGTCACAATAATTGGAGCCAAAGCAGAGAGCATAAGGAAGCATCAAGCTCAAGTAAAGTGAAGATAATTTTGATGGTGAGACAGAGTACAATTGAAAGAATAGTAGCAACTAATGTTTTTTGTAGACAGCTAAATTGTTTCTTCTGTTGCGGATAACTTTCGTCAGGCAAGCTGCCAAAACCTTGGTCAGAGTGTGATGCAAAAATGATTTTCACTTCCATCTCGGAAAAGCATGTTTCATTAGGGTAAAGTGTAGGAAAGAAAACACCAAGGCAAACAGGGAAGTGAAATACATTACCTGAGTGCAGATAAAACCGTGGTGTCCGCAGAAGGGTGTGTAACTACTTCTTCAGTTCTGGATGAGGTTATAATTGCTTGTTGAGAGTCCAAAGATGGAGAGTGGTCAATACTTGTCCTGTCATAGTTGCTGGATGAAAGACGAGACATGCTGGTGACGTTTGGACTTGAAAAGTCTTCTTGATGTTTCTCGACCAGGGACGATGACAGGAATCTGCCCCTTGATTCTTCCCTCCTACAAGTTCGACTTTCCAAGGGGAGGTGTAACTTTACTTCTTCCATCCCACCTGATGTTTTGTTTTCCAAAGGCACTGGCATGTTCCTCTGAACCTGAGCTTCATGGCCCCATATTTGGTGACATCGAAGTCTTGGAGAATCGGCTGAGTCTTCATGCGCAGCAGGGTCTTTCAGAGTCACAGCAGACGAACTTGCTTGCTGTATCACCGTGTCTTGCTTCATGGAAGGGCATGCACAAGTTTTGTAATCCTCCTGCATTTTTAATGTGATGCTTCCTTGCCCAGGTCTTTGAAGCAGTGAATACGAGGTAGAGACCATTGATGAAGCCTCTGGTGGTGATACAATATTCAAACATTCATTCCTTTTTGGTGTACTCCTCACATCAGCATCATCAGGGATGTTTATTCCAAACTGCTCAGCCAACTGTCTCCGTCGTTCAGCCTTATATCGTGCAATCCTCTCAGCCCGAGATTCCAAATCATACGCTGGAGGTGCATGCTGGCTTTCAGGCTCCAATGGGTGCTGGATCATCCTCTCTCCGGAGGGCTGCTGTGTTGAGAGGTTGCTGCTTCCAGGGACAACGGTTGCCTTTGTTTGGCCGATCTTCTGGGGATGGAGCTGACCTAAGGCACAGTACAGTGAAACATGATAACAGACTCACAGCCATTCTTGTTGGCTTATTTCTCTTCAACATAAACAGCATAATGTAAACAACTGTCATAAGCAAGTAGCTACTGAGAAACTCAAAGCACAAACTGACATGTTTGCATACCCTTATGGCTTGTGATGATGATATCAGTTTTGGACTCCTTTGAGATTGTGCCTATGTTACCAATCATTTATAGATACTACACCTTCATTTGCTCATTACCCATGTACACCACACCCAAAACGGTTTTCCCAAGAGCTACATGCAGATGAGGCTTCATTCCGTAGCAAACTGTTCCACTCCCTTTGGCACCAAACAACGGATGTCATCTCCTGTTGACGTTTCCAAACTCTCCCCTCTAACAAGTGCCTCCTTCCTTTATGAACACTTAAACATCCACGCCTCGTGTTCCTAGCAATGAAAACATTCCACCACGAATGAGATCGTCGGCTCATCAGTAGTAATTAATTATTTTCGCCTTGATCTTGAATGGTCGTGAAATTTTATTGCATTCCATCGTTACTCAACCAATGTAAAATAAAAATAAAATAAACTTCAAAGCTTCCGGAAAACTTTTGTGATCAAAGGAATTTAGCTTTCGACAGAATGGCAAAGTGTGTCAGTTTGTTTCCTGTTTGTTGTCAACTCAAATCCATGTGGATTGAGATTTGTTAAACTTGCTATCACCGCATCTCAGAAAGTTTGAAAAGAGTTGGATCGCGCCATGAACATTGTTCGCACTATGTGAACCTACCTTCGAGGTCAAATAAATTATTCCTTTAAATCCAGAACTTTCAGGTTCCTGCAAGAAGAAATACACCAGGTTCTGGGTCGAGGTACATTCAGGTATCTCAACGAGTGAAAGAGCAGGGTATTCTTCAAAGCTTCTGGTCCACCAAGGACCACCATCGAGGTGCCAGAGTGCAGGTCTCAAAAGAGGAAAGGAAGCAATTGAGGATGGTGGAAAGGTGTAAACAAGACTGGTGGAGGTTTACTGTGGAGAGAGAAGATGGAGTTGCACACAGGTAGTGGAAAGTTGTCCTGGTGGTGGTGGTGGTAGATGTGAAGTCTTTGCATGAACAGCTGTCGATGGACAATGATTTACGATCACCAGGCTTCGCTTGGGCCATGTCCAGTGCTTGGCCTCTGCCCTGGGTTCGAGGTTGCTCAGTCTACGGTATGCGCTGCCACCTGACGCGCATTCCTTTGCGCCTGACCACCCACTGGGTGTTGCGCCCAAGGTCGAAGTTCTTCTTTTGTGGTATAGGTGATGCATGTAGAGCCTCAGAGCTGTTCTGCTATGGAGTTTCTGAAGGGGTTGGCTGCCCACAGTGTTTACGGACTCTCAACATGCAATTGTCTGGACTCCGCGCAAACCTTGAGAGAGAATTTCAAAACATTTCAGCCTTCGTACACAGAAGATTCCTTCTGTTAGTGAAACATTTCAACTCCTTATGGTACTGTGAAATAAATTTTTTTAATCGCTTTGCATCTTTTGCTCCACTTTCGTTTTTTGTGCGACTATGAATCTGTGTATGTGTTTGTGGTTGTGGATGGAATTTCGAAACATACTCAGTTGGAATTTGAAAAACCTTACTCTCGTCATTTGTTCCTCTTTTGTCTCACCTGTGGAAACAACTTCCTCAGTCTATCCAATTTCATTCTTCCTTCCAAGGCTTCAAGATGGCTATATGGCTATTTCGCACCTCTTCCCCCTTTCCCATCCACATCTATGAGCTTTTCTACCTTCGTTTACCCTCCTCAATCCCACCCTTTCCTTTTGAGGTTATCTTTCCCCATTCCCTACATCCTCCTGTCCATTTTTTGTTCCATTGCCATTTAATTCCAGATCTTCCATTCCTCTTTCTTCACTCTGTCCCCCCCCCCTATATTTATGTGTTCGAGCATATTCACCCTCCCCCTGTCTTCCTCCCGCTGCCCTCGCTCTCTCCTTCTTCCTCAAAGTGTCTCTCTGTTGTGTCCCTCTACTCTACTGTCATTGTGTTTCCCCTATCGTCCACTACGTTGTACCTCTTCTGTTTGGTGTTCTAGCTCTTCCATGAGCCTCAACTTTGCATTAAATTTGTTTGTATATATTCCTTAATTGCAAATGTTCATTTCATCTATGCTTTGAGAATGATGCCTTGCTGTGCAGCCGATATGTGCAAATCAGCCAAGCACCAAACCCTAACCTTACGTCTCGATGCCGAGAGCTTTAGATTGCATTTGTTTATTTTTCAGATCCACACTCCCATGTGACTGCACAAAAACACAATTGTAATCACAATTCAAATGCATCATTGCTGAGCACTCGATTCTTCCCAACTAAACCTCGAATGTCAGATTGAATTAGGCTTTAACATTCATCGCCGAAGGTATAACATGTCCAGCATTTAAAAGCTCATCTCCTTAGCCGTGTTATAAAGATACGAGTTCTCTTGCAAGGAACTTCAACACAAGAGGCCATGAGGCCCATCAGGCCTCCACAAAGGTTGCCAACCTATGATTGTTTGTCTGCGCTCCATCGTTTTAAAATGCTGAATGTCGACCAAGGAAGCAGCACATATTGGTTCACGAGTCAGTAAGTGACCACTATATTCGGTATAGGTGTGTGTCTGTCTGTCTGTCTGTCTGTCTGTCCCGAGCATAGCTCCGTGGGTTTTGATCCGATCTTGATAAAATTAGGGTGCGAGGTTTGTATCATGATCTAGTTGTGTTTTCTGGAGAATGAGTGTGCTGCGCCCATTATGGGCGGAGCCACGCCCAAAAAACGTGTTTTTAGGGGAAGCCGATTTCAAGTTACATCTTCTCCGAGGGGGTTTGTCGAATCTGGCAGGGGTTTCGGTATTTGGTTAGCCCAATGGCACCTGCATAGCCCCACGGAGCTCGATTTTTCATTTTTGTCCCACGGTCAAGGTCACAAGGTCATGAACTTAGAAAATATCCAAAAAAATCAATAAATTGGGCATCGAGCTCCGAGGGTTTTCAACTGTTTCAAATGAAAATTGGTATGCAAGTCGTGCTCTTTGAGTACTGCAACTTTCATCATCTACGTTTTTCCCGATTCCCGCCAGTTTGCCCGTGGCATCCCCTCGAAGGTCAAAAAATAAAAAAGGCGAACCGTGTACATTGCTCGTGAACCATCGCCGTCTCCAGACTAGTCATTTTTTAAAGTGTGACTCGGCCGAGGTTATAACTGCCGAACTCCCAGACTCGGAACGGACCCGCTAATCATTACACCACCTCACTGAAGTACTGTTGCCTTATTCTAGCATTTGAGATCATCAAGGACACAGAATTGGTTTCCCTTCGTATATGAATAAAGCCATTCACATGAAGCATGCAAAACCACCTGGCCAACTTGTTTATACTGCAGAAGCCGCGAAAGAGGCATAACCGCTTGGCTAACCCTTGTGACCACAGCAGTGGGTAAAATTAATTGCTGTTGTGGTCATTCCTGATTGCAGTGCCGGTCATTTTCCACATTACTGAAGCAATAGGCTTCATGGAGGCTATGGCTTTTCTCAGAAAGGATTAAGCTGCCGTCATGTCTGCATTCGGGGGAGCTCTTTGTGTTATCCAGTTCTCATCTCATGAGGGAAACAACCAGCCAAATCCCAGGTGCTTAATGATGCAATATCCCCATCTAATTACGCCAACATGCAATAACTCCAAAACAACTGAAAGTGATATCATCATGGGTCAGGTCCTGAAGAGTGTAGACACAGGTGGATATCTACAATAATAAATGTGTGTGTGTGTGTGTGTGTGTGTGTGTGTGTGTGTGTGTGTGTGTGTGTGTGTGTGTGTGTGTGTGTGTGTGTGTGTGTGTGTGTGTGTGTGTGAGAGTCAGTCAATCCGTGTTTGTGTCTCCAAGTCAGTCAATAACTCCAAAACCATGAAACCTCGCAAGCCAAAACTTTGCATGCATACGAAGAGGACTCCAAAGGAGTGCATGAATCAAAACTTGGTGTTTAGCTAAATGTAAACACCCCTTTTGAAGATAATTTTCGGGTGCTTATCACAAAAAATAACAAAATAAGTCTTAAAAAATATGGCGGTACGCAACCTTTGTCAACCCTCTGTCACACTGATGGATTATTAAGCCACCATTTTGTTCGGCCTACTCAAAAATGCCTGGGACTTGGAACCACAATTACCTCTGACGATCTAATTAAAGTATATAATCAATATCTGGTTTCTGATTTGAGGATCAGATCTCGTGGACTAAATAATTGTCAAAATCTGAAGTGAAATCTGAAAACTTAAATAAATCAGCGCTTCTTATAACTAAGCATCCATCCTTTTGCCCTGTCATCTTAATTCATACCTCCATAGGATAGGGTGTCACTCTACTGGGACCTGTGACACTTGTCGGAAACCCGAAGATTGGATCCATATATTTTTTAAATTCCTTCTCTGTGACGGACCCAGATTGCACTCAGCAAGGTGGTTCTGAGATTTTTAAAAGAGAGTGGGAAATCCACAATGGTATTATGGATTGGCTTCGGATTTGAGAATCAGATCTTGTGGACTAAATAACTGTCGAAATCTTTCATAAAATCTGAAAATTTTAAGAATTCAGTGATTATTACAACCAAGCATATTTATTTATTTATTTATTTATTTATTTATTTATTTAAGAAACGCTGTCATCCCTCCTTCTGCTCTGTCGTCTTAATTCATACCTCCTTAGGATACGGTGTCGCTCTACTGGGACCTGTGATACTTGTAGGAAACCCAAATATTTGACCATCTGTGTTTTAAAATTCCCTCTATACGACAGACCCACAGTGCATCTATTTCAAAGTATTAAAGAGGTGGGGATTGGCATCTCGGATCTGCCAAACATTTTTGGCCATTTGAAGCAGAAGCATTCCCCATTCTGCAATGTGGTTATGAGATTTTTTAAAACAGAGCGAGAAATCCATATAGTATTACAGATTACCAAAAGGCTCCTTCGTTCACCACCGTGATGTCTGGGCTCGTGGCCTATATAGAGAATCGCACCTCTGAAAAAGTCATGAAGAAGAAGAAGATGAAGGAGAATGAGAATGAGGAGAAAAAGAATGAGGAGAAGAAGGAGAAGGAGGAGAAGAAGGAGAAGGATAGGAAGAGGAAGAGGGAGAAGGAGGAGAAGATCTCTCCCCCATTTTCAGCGAAGCAAAGGGTGGAATTTGTTAGCAGTTGGTATTTTTAGGGTGGAATTTTTAGAGAGACTGGCGATGTGGCCCCGCAATGTTCAGACATGTCTTTGCGCCACAAAGGTTACTGGGAATCCCCAGCGGAGCATCACGGCCAAAACACCTATCTTGATGAGGTTGAAATCAAATCAATTTTAATGTCACTCATCACACAACGTCCCCGACTGGGCCTTAAACCATCCTCGCCCGGAATGGCTCCTGCTTGGTAACCCCGTGCCCACACAGACACGGAGGATAGAACAACATAATGGCGTTGTGCGATGCTATAGTGCCAAGTGAGTGACGTGGTGAGGTGATATGAACGACGAGGTATTACGATGCAGTTCAGTCACGTGCGCTACCCCTCACTACATACAGTATTAATTCACAGGCCAAAAAAATGAATGTGCGTGTGTGTGCATGCGTGCGTGTGTGCGTGCATATGTGTGTTGTTCAGTCCCATGCTGCAGTGCAGTATTAATTCACAGGCAAAAAATGATAATATAAGAGAGTGTGAGTGTTGTGATTTAGCTTAAGCATTTGAACATTGGTATTGCAGCACTCTCTGAGGTTTGGAGACCGGATAGTGACGAGATCATGGTGGGTGGTTACACCTACGATTGGTCTGGTTACCATGCCCAAGGAGTTGCGGTAGCTGTGTCCAATAAGTTGACTCCAATGACAATTGAGGTAACACAGGTCAATGAGCATATTATGAGAGTAAAGATTCGTCCCTCCTTGGGTGTTGTTTCCCTGGTCTCTGTTTATGCTCCGACTGAGACGAGTGATCTCACCGTGAAGGACACATTCAATGCCACGCTTCAGTCTGTGGTTGATCAGTGTCCCAGATGAGATATTCTTCTAGTCTTGGGGGATTTCATTGCATCGACTGGATCTGGTGGGGATGGTTATGAGACATGTATTGGTCCCCATTGGGTCTGCAACTGTGAACCAGAATAGCACCAAGTTCCTTGACTTTGCAAGAAGTCATAGACTTAAGGTGGCTGGTTCCTGGTTTCAGCGTCCACAAGCTCATCGCTGGATTTGGTATTCCAATGCTGGCAGTGTGGCAAAGGAGATTGACCATGTGCTCGATGATGGTCGCTGGAGGATGATCCAGAACTGCAGGGTCTACCGGAGTGCTCAGTTCCTCAACACCGACCACAGGCTTGTGGTAGCAACTCTGAAGTTGCAGCTTGAATGTATGAGAATGGTACCATCCCAGCCTAGGGTGGATGTTAGCAAGCTCAAGGATGCGAGGGTAGCTGCGTAGTTTGTGAACAGGTCGAGTGGAGATTTGGGGGGTCTGGTTGCTTTTGGGAATCCTGAGGAGTTGTGGAGTGCCTTCAAGACCATCATCATTAATGTTGCCAGTGGATGTCGTGGAACTCTCCGAAGGGCGAAGAAGAATTTTTGTCTCTCAAGGGACACTGGATACCATTGGCCAGAGTCGCAGGGCCAGGCTGAATGGCAGAGCTGAGCCGTTCAGGGAGTTGAGGCATAAAATTGTACGTGCGCTAAGGGTGGACAAGGAGGCCTATGTGCGAGGAATATGTGAGGGGGTTGAGCATCACCTGTGGTCAAGTGATTGTTGTCATGCTTACAGGGGAAATCGCGCATTGCGTTCATCCAAGCCCATCCCTCGGTGTACTACAGTTAGGGTGGAAAGGGAGGGGGGGTGGGATCTTGACAGAGGAGTCCGAAGTGAAGGCTTGCTGGGTCGGTTACTTTGAGCGGCTGTACCAGGCTGATCCATCAGCTGTCGAGTTGGATGTCAGGGTTGTTACTATCCCTATTGCTGACCCTCCAATCAACTGTGATCCACCTTCGTTTGTGGAAGCACAGGTAGTGGTGAGTCGGGTGAAAAGGGTAATGCTCGTGGGATCTTTGGCATCCATGCTGAACTTCTCAAGGCTCGTGGAAATGCTGTACTCATGTCGTTGCATGCACTTCTGTGCATGCAGTTCTTGTAGTCACTTGAGCGGAGACTCTGGATATCCCTTTGGGGGCCCTCAGGATGCTGAATGAGGAGTCGGAGCTGCTGGGATTACAGGTTTCCTGGATAAAAACTAAGATTCAGGCTTTCAATGACATCTTGGATGCTGCTATCTTGTCTGTACCCGTTTGTGGTGAGGATGTTGAGGTCACGGAGAGATTCTCTAACCTTGGCAGTCATATTCATGTCTTTGCTGGCTGTGATCCAGAGGTCAACAGACATCTGGATCAGGCCTGCGGAGTCATGGATTCACTCGAACATGGGGTGTGGTACCTGTGCAGGAGAATGAACGACCGAGTCTTCAGGTCCTTGGTGCTTTCAGTCTTGCTCTACGGATGTGAGACTTGGACTCTGTCCAGGGATCCGAGTTGGAGACTTAATTCCTTTGGTACCAGGTCTTTTCAGAGAATTCTTGGCTACCCCTGGTCGGACTGTGTCCAATGTGCGGTTGCTGAAAGAGACTCAAATGAGATTTGTTACCTGCATCATCCGTGAGCTTCAGCTGTGGCTGTATGGACTTGTGGCTCGTTTGCCTGATGCTGACCCTGCTCACCAGATTCTCTCAGCGAGGGAGCCTCGTAAGTGGAGGAGGCCAATGGGCTGACCACGAAAGTCGAGGATAAATGGGATTTCTGTGGCAGCCATTCAAATGAATGGGGGGAAGGGAAAAAACTTTCTGACTCAAGCCCCAAAAGCCCAAAATAGGAGACTGATTTTCTCCCCACCTATCCCATTTCCTCCCATACAAGCAAATGTAAAATTGAGACTGACTCAAGCCCCAAAAGCCCAAAATAGGAGACTGATTTTCAAACCCTCCCATACAATCAAATGCAAAATTGAGACTGACTCAAGCCCCAAAAGCCCAAAATAGGAGACTGATTTTCTCCCCACCTATCCCCTTCCCTCCCATACAAGCAAATGTAAAATTGAGACTTACTGATTAAAGCACTTCTTCCCTTTCATATTTTCATTCCACTCAAAGAGCGAACCAATGAATATTTGTCCATGTTCTACTTTGGGGAATAACTTCATTTTCCAATTACATTCATTTCCAGAGTATATTCACTTTATCTCTTCAAGAATGAAAGAAAAGGTTATTTCTCCTTCGGTTTTGTAAAATGAGGAAGTGTTTTTAGGAGCACAGTCGTGCCATGAAAATGAGGAAGTATTCTGTGCCCATGTTTCTCGTGGTTATATTTTAAATCATCAGAACACTAACAGAACAAAGTTTAGCTAAAACAGCTTTTAAACGTAGGTTTTATAAAAATCATTCAAAGCAAGATGTTTCATTTTCGTGTTAAAATGAGTCATTTTGAAGTCAGCCAAGCTGCCTCGACCGAACCAAGCCAAAAAAAATTCCGGTCATTTCCTATGTGGGAACACACCCTGGAAAAACCATTGTTCTGTAATCTCCCATTACGTCATCAAGTTGCTTATTTAAACCAACTTGTGTGCCCAGCGTGTTTCATTCAGAGAATGGATTGTGCAGAGGAGTACTCCAACCTTACGGATCAATCGTTTTCACAATATGACAGGTGAGATCTCAACCCAATTCATTATTTGTTGTTTCAAACAGAATTAAATCACGATACAACTAATAATTAGTTTTTTTTCTTACAGGTTGCCCCCAATAAGAACATCGTTGATAGCTGATGATGAAAATGAATTATTTGAATTACACGACGAGTGGAAAGAAATGAACGATATTTTTCTTGGATGGTAAAAGAAATTCCCTCACGTCCTTTGATCTTGAATGACCTGAGACCAAGGTGAGAAAATTATCGCTCTGTGTGTTTGTGTGTGTGTGTGTGTGTGTGTGTGTGTGTGTGTGTGTGTGTGTGTGTGTGTATTTGTGCATGTGTGTGTGTGGTATGTGTGTGTGTGCATGTGTGTGTGTATGTCTCTGTCTTTGACTCATTATTATTATTATTATTATTTTTTTTTTTTCAGTTTAAACACCTGTCTGGATGAACCAAACACACAACTTAATCTTCTGGAGGAATCTGACATGACACTATCTTCTGGAGGTAAAAGTTATATTCATTATTTTATTAATACCCTAATTGTTCTTCACTCTTTGTTTTGAACAGAATATGTTGATCGAGTTTCAGAATCACAAGACATCTAAAGCAGACTGCTGGGAAAGATCGTCCATTCTCGCAACTGAATATTTACCCAAAGAAAAATGTTTCATATTTTCAATCTTGATTAATTATATTCGCTTTGCTTTCAATTATTTAATTCTTAATTATAAAAAAGAATAAAGGAAGTGCAAATGAGGGGCAGGGGGGTAGGTGGGCTCCCCCAATGATCCACCACCCCCTCCCCTCCCTGTGTGTGTGTGGGGAAGGGTGGGGGGTGGGATGAGGGGGTGGTGGGTCGAAGGTGGGGGTGCACGGGGGAGGCTTGTGTGGGTGGGTGGGGCTTGTGTGGGTGGAGCTTGTGTGTATGGGGTTTGTGCGGATGGGTGGGGTTTGTGTGGGTGGGTGGGGTTTGCATGGGTGGAGCTTGTGTGGATGGGTGGGGCTTGTATGTATGGGGTTTGTGTGGATGGGTGGGGTTTGTGTGGGTGGGGCTTGTGTGGGTGGAGCTTGTGTGTATGGGGTTTGTGTGGATGTGGTTTGTGTAGGTGGAGCAATTTTTTTTAATTAAATAAACATGTTGTATGTGGGGAACTAATTAACTAATTACTAATTATGTGGATATGATGGATGTGGATGTGGCTTATGTGGGTGGTATTTGTGTGGGTGGACTGTGGAGCTTGTGTGGGTGAGCTTGTGTGGATGTGGCTTTTGTGGGTGGGGATTATGTGGATGGGTGGGGCTTGTGTGGGTGGTGTTTGTGTGGGTGGGGCTTGTGTGGGAGAAGTCAAAAAGGGGCGGACTTTAAAAAGGGGTGGAGTCAAATTATTTATTTATTTTTGTCTTTTGTAATTCCTGTGAATAAAATGAACCTAAAATCTCTTCCCCCTTTAAATTACATAATTTGTAAGTCCAAGGAACTGTATCTATTACATCAATGATTTAAAAAAAGTTCATTTGTCCATCGCTTAGTATAACCTTTTTCAAAATGAGATTTCCACCTATATGTTCTTACTATATCACCAACTTTGAACTTAGGCTTTCTGACATTAATCTCTTTTTTCTACTCTAATTTTGTGAATATTTATGATGGTTTCGTATTCGTTGAGGGATGAATCGTATCATTATACTTATCTACAATGTCCTGAATTTAAGATAACCATTGTTGAGAACCGAGTTGAGTGAATTTTTTATATAGTCTCTCTTTTAAAGTGCGATTGAATTGCTCAATAACAACCGCTTTTCCCTCATTAAAGGTACTGTATAATATAATGTTGTTGTTTTTAAGAAAATTCAAAAATGTTTTGTTGTAGAACTCTGTACCCTCATCAGTCCCCAATTTTTTAGGTTTTCTCTTGCTTTTATTAAATATCTGTTAAAAGGCTAACATAAGAATATTACCTCTTTTGTTTTTCAAAGGGACAACCGACGCATATCGATTCCTCAAATCAATAACGGTTAAAGCATACTTGCACCCCTTATCATTATTGAGTCCAATCAAATCAGCGGACCAGATATAATCAACTTCCTTGGAGTAAACCTTCCTTCTATGAAACTTTGTGATTTTTGGTTTATGTAATTCATCAGCTAATTGCTCTTCAATCTTAATGACATCATTAGAGCCTATAAGTTTTTTGAATTTCCCAGCCCAAGTTTCAATTTAGCATTGATCATCTTCTTCACGATGAACCTATCAACGTTTTCTCTCAAGGTTGGATTTTGTATCAGAGACAAATTATACAACATTTCTCTATCGGCTTCATGTTTTTCTTCCAACGTTGTGTTATTTCCATAATCAATATCGTGTCTCATGCACACTTCACAAACCCTATTGAAAGGTTTGCTCCACGGTTTAGGATCGTCAGCTTCATCTAATCCAGGAGCTTAATCCAGCTTATCCAGCTTAATCCAGCTTAATCTAATCCACGTCGGGAACGTGTGGCTCGCGAGCCAGGTGTGGCTCTTTTGATGATTGCATCTGGCTCGCAGATAAAATTGGAGTTTGAAACTTTGAAAGCCCAATATTTCTCGCGGAAGCTTTACCTATAGTTTGAATGGTGTCGTGCTTCATTCACGTGCAGGGCTGAACTTGGCAGAAGGAGAGAAGAAAAAACGCCTCCGAATGGGCTGAAGCGGTTTTTGTTTCGTCCAGTCATGTGGCCGAGGCGACTCGTGATTTCGGTTCCTCTAATGACGTGCCGCCGCCGAGATGCGTAGCGGAATTCATCTCGACCAATCACGCGCCACCGCTGAGGCGACAGCATCCCAGAGTCGGCCGGCCGCGCCGCACCTCTCGAGTATATAAGCCCGTGCGCAGGCCAGCCAGACTCACTATTTGCCAAGCCTCAGTTGAGGTCAACATCTCTCTCTCTCTCTCTCTCTCTCTCTCTCTCTCTCTCTCTCTCTCTCTCTCTCTCTCTCTCTCTCTCTCTCTCTCTCTCTCTCTCATTTGCTCAAAGCTAACCCTTCGACGAAGAAGATGGCGAAAAGAAAAAAAAGATGAGGAGTATCGTACATTTCAGGACAAATGGGCCGAAGAATTCGCCTTTGTGGAGAGAGCAGGTTCTGTGGTGTGTCGAATTTGCAATGACAAAATTGCATCGATGAAACGGTCGAATATAAAAGCGGCACTTCAACACACGCCATGCTACCTTTGCATCAAAATACCCTGCGGGAGACAGCAGAAAGAAAGCGTGCCAAGAGCTACTGAGCAGGGTCCAAGCCAGCCAGCAGCAACTCCGCGTATGGACCCGGCAAGGTGACTATAATTCCGCTAGCTTTGCTGGATCTTTAGCAATAGTGAGGAACGGAAAACCATTCACAGATGGCGAGTATGCTAAAACGTTCATGCTGAATGTAGCCAATGAACTTTTTGATGATCTTCCGAACAAAGACATGATAATTATACGGATACAAGACATGCCTCTGTCGGCAAGAGCTGTTCATGATCGTACCATCATGATGGCAAACCAAGTGGAGGAAACGCAAGTGAAGGGCATAAATACAGCGCCGTTCTTTTCCCTGGCTTTGGATGAGTCAACAGACGTAAGCCATTTGTCGCAGTTCAGTGTGATTGCAAGATATGCTGCTGGTGATGCACTGTGTGAAGAAAGTCTTGCTGTTCTGCCAATGAAAGGGTCCACAAGAAGTGAGTATTTATTCAAGTCTTTCATGGAGTTCGCTCAAGAAAAAAAAAATCTAGCTATGGATAAACTTATCTCAGTGTGTACTGATGGTGCTCCGTGTATGGTGGGGAAAAACAAAGGATTTGTGGCGCTTCTCCGTGAACATGAAAATAGACCCATCCTAAGTTTCCATTGCATTCTACACCAGGAGGCACTTTGTGCTCAGATGTGTGATGGGCAGCTTGGCGAAGTGATGTCGCTGGTCATTCGTGTGATCAACTTTATTGTTGCCCGAGCCTTAAATGGTCGCCAGTTTAAAACACTGCTGGATGAAGTTGGAAATAACTATCACGGTCTGCTTTTGCACAGCAATGTGCGTTGGTTGTCAAGAGCGAAGGTGCTTAGCCGTTTTGCGGCTTGCCTGAAAGAAATCCGGACTTTCCTTGAAATGAAAGGGATTGAGCATCCTGAGCTAGCCAAACTGAGTGGCTCCTCAAGTTTTACTATCTCGTGGATATGACTGAACATCTGAACCAGCTCAACGTGAAAATGCAAGGCATTGGAAATACAGTGTTATCCCTTCAACAAGCCGTGTTTGCTTTTGAAAACAAGCTGGAGCTCTTTATCATGGATCTTGAAACAGGTCGTTTACTACATTTTGAAAAACTGAGACAATTTAAAGATGCATGCACACAAGTGAGCCTACTCAAAACTTTGATCTCCACCAGTTAGCTGGCTTCACATCCAGTCTCCTACAGTCATTCAAAGCACGCTTTGGAGAATTTCGTGAGCACACTCGTCTTTTTAAGTTCATCACCCATCCAAACGAGTGTTCACTGAACACAGCCGACCTGAGTTACATTCCTGGTGTCTCCGTCAGAGATTTTGAAGCAGAAGTGGCTGACCTGAAGGCCTCAGACATGTGGGTGAATAAGTTCAAGTCACTGAATGAAGATTTGGAAAGAATCGCACGACAGAAAGCGGAGTTGGCGAGCAAGCACATGTGGACAGAAATGAAAAAAAAATTCAACCCGAAGACCAGCTGATTATCAAAACTTGGAACGCGCTTCCTGTCACATACCTCACACTGCAGCGTGTGAGTATTGCTGTATTGACCTTGTTTGGATCTACGTATGCATGTGAGCAGTCATTCTCACATCTTAAAAACATCAAGTCCAACCTACGATCATGTCTAACGGATGAAAGCCTCAATGCTTGCATGAAGCTTAACCTCACCAAGTACCAACCAGACTACAAAGCCATCAGCAAATCCATGCAGCACCAGAAGTCCCATTAATGGTGAGTATTATACCATTAATGGGATTATTTAAACAAATAAATTCAAAGGCTTATTATACTCACATTTAGTTGAATTCAGTCTTAAAATATATTATATGGCTCTCACTGAAATAGATTTCCAAATATTTTGCTTTCATGGCTCTCTGAGTCAAAAACGTTCCCGACCCCTGATCTAATCTTTTATTCAAGTTTGTTCCTGGACCACAGAAAGAATACCCAGGTAGATGGAATTCCCCTGGTATTCCAGTAGTTGTAAATTTACTTCCTGATAAAAACTTTTGCATATCTCCCCTACGTTTGTGTTTGGATATAAATTTACTCTTTTTAGAGCCACACACTGAACATATGCCTTTTTGTATGACCCTGTTATTTTTATTTTTGAAATATGAGATTTTTTAGTATTAGTTTTCCTTTTACATTTGAGACAATAACTCATTTATTTATGAGAAAAATTCCTACAGAGTGCGAAAACCTTTTTAGTTTCCAACATGCACAATTGAATCTTAATTTTTAAGACATAAAGAATCCTCAGAAATTCAAGCGGAGCTGGAGGTGGCAGAGTTAAAGATGCTGCGATTCTTGTTGGGAGTGACGAGGATGGACAGGATAAGGAATGAGTATATTAGAGGGACAGCGCAGGTAGGACAGTTTGGAGACAAAGTGAGAGAGGCGAGATTGAGATGGTTTGGACATGTGCTCAGGAGGGAAGCGGAGTATATCAGGAGAAGGATGTTGATGATGGAGCCATTAGGCAGGAGGAGAAGAGGAAGGCCAAAGAAGAGGTTCATGGATACGGTGAGGGCGGACATGCGGGTGGTTGGAGTGTCAATGGAAGATGTGGAGGATAGAGCGAAATGGAGATGGTTGATCCGCTGTGGCGACCCCTAACGGGAGCGAGCCGAAAGAAGAAGAACAAGAAGAAGAAGAAGAAGAAAGAATACTCAGAAATGTCTTCACTCTCTCCTCCATTAACTCAAGAAAAAAAATATAAAACTTTAATCAAAGTCAATCACACCAACATCATCAATAATATAATATTTTCCTTCCTTCTCTTCTTTATCTCCACTTTCTCGTTTATATCTTCTCCCTGAAACCGATGTTAAGTCTTGACGCAAATATTTCTAATAGACTTGCCAATTCTTTGCTTTCCTCCTCACTGCATTGAGATTGATTAATTTTCTGTAATACCTTCGATCTTTTCAAAATCTCACTGGTTTCCGTATTTTTATATTTATTTATTCTCTCTCTTTCCTCCCTCTCCTCCTTCTCTCTTGTCTCAGTTTCTTCAACTCCTTCCTCATCCCTTACTATCGTTGAATCACTTTCACCCCATATAGAATATCATACATATATTCATCAGCATTTATTGTTATTCCTGCATCCAATTTTTTTTTTTTTTTACAACAGGAAACCAATAAAATTTCTACTGAATTTCTAATAGAGCATTGCATTTTCTGAACTTAATTTTTTTTTCATTATTTAACATTTTAGTTAAATCCAAAGTTGTTGGTTTATAAACATCAGTATAAACCCAATCGTTTATTGAAAATACCTCATTCTTATGTTGTAGAACATATTTATTAAAATACCGAATACTCTTTTCTTGAAGGTATGCTTGGACACAGAAAGGATAATTTTATTGAAGCCTTCTTGCTGTCATTTATGTATTGGAAATATATGACAGATTAATATAATGACAGGAAATACCTCCCCATCTTCCCATAGCTAAATCAGTTTGTATTTCCTTACTTATTATATATAATCCTGTTCTTTGTGTTTTCATGATATATACTAAGGCAAAACCATTATTGATCTTACCCTTATTAAATTCTTTTATTTGTTGTTTGCTAATCGTGCTTCCACAAAATTCATTCCCAACACCAAGTGGATAACATTCTTCTTTACAAGACTGATTGAATTGTTCCAGGTATTCTCGATTAATTTTAAATGACCAATTATACCCTAAATCATTCATATCATATCCCCATTGTTCTATTCTCATACAAACGATACGCTCTTTTTATGAAATTTTATTTAAATTGGAACTGTGAATTATGTATGTCCTGGAGATAAAATCAACACTTCTGTATCTTTGGAATACACGGCCATTTTATTTAAGGATATATATTGTGATAAATCACTTAATCTCACCAAGTCATTCGCGTCAGTCGGGCTTGGATAATTTATTAATTTATAATCATTTTTCATATTCATATTTTTTGCTATGCTATATTTCTCGTTGAGCCTGTGCCTTTGTGTAATAATTTGATAAATCAATATTCAGTTCTTGGGATACACCAAAGATAGATAGAACCATCTTTACCAACATAAGTCATTTATATTAGATAAAAAAGAATGTCATTACAAAATTTATTTTTGTTGAGTTGAAATAACACATATAGACATAATTGACCACAACACTTGGAATTTAATTATTGGACTTGAAATGTTTGATAAACACAATTCTGTAAGAATTTTATTACTTCAACAGGTGGTGGAAGACCAAAACTATCAAAATAATATTTGTCTTGACTATTAAAAATACAAACCCAATGAGAACCGTTCCCATTATTATCTTCTAAGTTCATAATAATATTCTTTGTATGTTTTGACACATTTGTTAATTCATCTCTCATACAAATAACAACATTATGAGTCGTAGATTAATGGGGTTTCTGATACATCCATGCAAATGAATGGGGAAAATGGCGAAAACTCTATGAATTGAATCCCGAAAACCCCTAAACAGGAGACTGATTCCTCCACCCCCCCCATACAAATATATAGGGAGAACTCTCTGACTCGAGACCCATCAGGACAAAAAGAGGAGAATGATTTTCTGCCATACAAGCTCATGTTAAATTGAGACTGTTTCAGGGCCCAAAAAACCTCATACAAATTAATAGGGGAAGCTTTCTTGCTCAAGGCCCATCAGGTCAAAAGAGGAGAATGATTTTCTCTCCCCCCTCTGACTCTCCGACTCTCGGCCCATGGGGTCAAAAGAAGAGATCGATCTCTGCCCCATTACTTACTGATTTACTTTTATACTTTCATTCCATTAAAAGAGAGAGCCAATGAATATTTGATCATGTTCTACTTCAGGTAATAAATTAATTTTGCTGTTACATTCATCATTATCGAGTATATTCACAAATATTATTTTAGAACTTGGTTCTTGTTCTAAATATCTTTGTTGAGCAGAAATAAAATGATTAACTTCTCTGAAAGAAACAATTTCCTTCAAGGGAAAGTTGATATGGCAAGTTGAATAAAACTCATATTTCTGATGGAGATTATACCCAAGCTAAAAAGGTTTGGGAGAAGTTTAATAAAAAGAATCTTGGAGAATATCATGATTTGTGTCTTAAAACTGATGTGTTGTTATTGACCGATGCGTTTGAAACTTTTAGAACAGTCTGTCATAATAAAAATTCTTATGGATTAGACCCCGTTCACGATTACACAGCCCCGGATTTGGCTTGGATGTGCTATGTTAAAAATGACAAAACAAAATTTGGAATCAATCAGTGATATAGAAGGCTAAAAGAGGAGGAATATCTCAAGTATGTTCCAAGAGATATGCTAAAGCAAATAACAAATATCTTCCTGATTATAATAAGAATGAGGACAACTCTTACCTGATGTATTATGATGCTAACAATTTGTATGGGTGGGCTATGTCTCAATCTTTACCTTATGGAAAACTTAAATGGGTTAAAGAAAAACATTATGAAAAAGTTTTACAAGACATTGTTGTCTCCTCTCAAAAAGAATTGGATGAAGCTGAAGTTGGATATTATTTTGAGGTTGATTTAAAATATCCAGAAGAACTTCATCACAAACATTAAGACCTACCTTATGCCCCTGATAAAGAAAGTCCAAGAAAAGAATGGTTAAGTGATTACCAACAGTCATTCAATATAAAAGGTAAATCTCCAGAAAAACTACTTACAACATTAAATGACAAAGAAAGTTATGTTTTGCATCAAAGGAACTTGAGACAATATTTATCTGCTGGGTTGAGAGTGAGGAAAATTCATTGGAATTTTAAATTTAAACAAAGTCATTGGTTAAAGAAGTATATTGATTTTAATACAAAAATGAGAACAGAAGCAAAAACAGATTTTAAGAAGGACTTTTATAAATTAATGAATAATGCTGTATTTGGAAAGACTATGGAAAATGTTAGGAATCGACAAACCATAAGACTTGCTACATCTTGGAAACAGGCTTCAAAGTTAATCAATAGACCAAGTTTTGAACGAGCAGAGGTGTTTTCAGAGAACTTTTGTGCTATTAATTTGAAAAAAGAGAGTATTGAAATGGATAAACCTATTTATATTGGAACATCAATTCTTGACTTGTCAAAGTTGTTAATGTTTGACTATTACTATAATAATTTAAAATCAAGGTATAAGGATAATGAATCATTGTTATATATGGATACAGATAGTTTCATATTAGAAATTAAGACAAGTGATGTATATGAGGATATGATTGACAATATTGATATATATGATACAAGTAATTATAAGTCAGGTGATGTGTTGTTTTCATCAAAGAATAAAAACGTTATTGGTAAGTTTAAAGATGAATTGGGTGGGAAGGTCATGAGTGAATTTATAGGATTGAGATTAAAGTCTTATGCTTTTACGTATATTGATAACAATAACATTGAAAGATGTGATAAGAAGCTGAAGGGAATAAAGAAAAATATAATCAACGAAACAATAAACTTTAAACATGATTACAACTGTTTAACCTTAAAGAAGGAAGAGTACAGAAAAATGAATACAACAAGAAGTGATAAACATCAATTATATACAGAAGAGATAAATAAGAAAGCATTAGGAACTTTTGATGATAAAATATATATTTTAGAGAATGGAATAAATAGTCTCCCTTATGGTAATAAGTATGTGTTAAGATATTGGGTTGGGAATTTTAACAGGCTACTGCCATCTTTTTACTGATTTATAAATGATAGAACCAAGCAATAACCAAACCAAAGAGTGGAGATGTAATCAGCCTTGGTATTTAAATGGGAAACAAAGAATGTGAGAAATATCAAATAAATCTTATTGAAGAAATAACCACGGTAAAAGTAGATAAAACAAATAAGCGGATAAATTTAATTACAAAATAAGTTGGAGGATGTAAAGTAAAAAAAATATCCTTGAATGGACTGAAAACTTTGATGGTTATCATTTGAACAATGGAAAAACAATTTACTACAATCTCAAAATGATATGTGGCTCAGGTGGTCAAATAAGAGCATTAAGAGAAGTTCATCATTTCATTTCTGTTCAACAAAGACATTTAAACCAAGAACCAAGTTCCAAAGTAATCTTTGTGAATATACTCGATGGTGATGAATGTAATAGGAAAATTAAGTAATTCCCCAAAATGGAACATGGACATTCATTGGTTCGCTCTGAGTGGAATGAAAATATGAAAGGGAAGAAGTGCTTTAATCAGCAAGTCTCAATTTTACATTTGCTTGTATGGGAAGGGGAGAAAATCAGTCTCCTGTTTTACATTTGCTTATATGGGAGGGGGAGAAAATAAGTCAATTTTACATTTGTTTATATGGGAGGGGGAGAAAATCAGTCTCAATTTTACATTTGCTTGCATGGGAGGGGGAGAAAATCAGTCTCAATTTTACATTTGCTTGTATGGGAGGAAAGGGGATAGGTGGGGAGAAAATTAGTCTCCTATTTTGGGCTTTTGGAGCTTGAGTCAGAAAGTTTTTCCCTTTTCCCCCATTCATTTGAATGGCTGCCTCAGAACGCCATTTATCCTTGACTCACGTGCCTCGTGGTTGCAGCAGGTTGATTAGCATCTCAAGGAGATGGGATGGGCCAGGCATCTGCCTGGGGATGGCCAGATGGAGGCCCCTGGAGTACCGGCGGAAAGTGGAGGCAGCGACATGCTGCTCTGGCACATGCTCCCATACCTGACCTGGCCTGAGTATTGTAGGTCATCTCCATTTGCAAGTTTCAGGAGGTGGAATGGAGTCCTCCAATGACTCAAAGTATCCATCTCCGCTTCGGTAAGGTATGGTTCATGGACCAAGCTGTTGAATTTTTATTGTGTGTGTGTGTGTGTGTGTGTGTGTGTGTGTGTGTGTGTGTGTGTGTGTGTGTGTGTGTTTTCAGTCACTTGCACTACCCCATGCTAGCACGTGCACTGTCACTCTACTAAACAAAACAAAAATCTTCTTCTTGCATTTGCCAGCTTAGCTGCCAGGTAGCTGTCAATTTGTTCAAGCATGACTGATGCTGTGCCCCTCTACCAGTACACTGGTACTCATTTTGCCAACCTCAGAAGGATGACAGGCTGTCAACCCCACCTAGTGTTAATTCAGCAGCCAACAGAGCTCAAACTCTGGACCATACGATCCCAAGCCAGCCACCCTAACGAAGCTAACACCAGGCTTACAACAAAAATACATCCTATTCTCCTTTGTCATAACTGGTTGATGGATCAAATTGCAAAGGCCCCATAGTGTTGTGCGGTGCCTCATTGTCATCTGGTGAGATTTTTGTTTTGTTTTGCTTTTTTTTTAACACGAGATCACATTGTTTGCCCTTTTTATGTGATCTGTTTTAATTTAGGATGTTACTTCATTTCTTTCGGAGCTTGGAGCGATGTTATCTTCTACAGAAAAGCAAATGAGATGTTTGTTTGTTATTGACACTACTCCTTTGAACAGGCACCATCTGTGGTGGGGAAGGAGTGGTAGTCCAGAGGAGGGGGTAGTGTGGAAGGAGGGAGGAAGGAGAATGTGTGGGGTGGGAGTAGGGAGGAGTGGGTAGGAGGAGGGAGGTGAAGGTGTGGGAGTCTGTAGGGAAGTGAGGTGGGGTGGGAGGAGGGAAGTGGCAAGAGGAGGGACACGACATTGCCGGCAATGCTGGGTACCTTTGCTTTTGCTCCCACCCCATTCTTCCTCAACCCTCCCTCCATCCACACTCTCCCCCCTTTCATTTCCACCATCCTTTCTTACCCTCCGCCTTCTCACTCCCCAACCCCTCCATGCTTCCCCCTCCCTCTGTTCACTCTCCCCTGCTCTCTCTCTCTCCCCAGTCCTCTGCCCTCCTCCTCTTCACTCCCCTCCCTCCTCATGCCTCCACCCTCCTCACTCTCTCCACTCCCCATCCTCAGCTGCTCTCTCTCCCCCTTTCTCTATCTCCCTCCCCCCTCTCTCCCCACCTTCCTCTCTCTCCTCCCCCTGCCCCTCTCCTAGCATTCTCATCAGTGAAGCGACGGGTGGTTTTGCTGGTGATAAACAAACAAACCATTTTCGTTAAAACTGCTATAATCATGAGCATATATATTCGATTAACTGGAAGTAAATTGTTGTGGAGTAAAAGCAGAAAAGCTCACCAAGTCCATTAGCAATCTGATCACCACGTCCTAGGTCTCCTTGTTGACCAGACTGCAGGAGTGTGTGGGGGTGACCACTTCCAAGCCTCAAGGTCTCATTCACAATACCCTCCATGCGTCTCGATAACCGTTCCTTCCTGGGTATGATGAAGAGAACAGCGACGTTTGCAATTTTACAGAATGGTTACGTTTGAGGTTATGCTGTAAAGGCATTACATCATCTCCTCCAAAGCAACAGTTCTTGGCTCAGGAACACCGAGGATCTAAACAGCTCACTAAACGTTTTTTCTCCAGCACTTTAATGGTGTCATAAGCAAAAATTAAGTCAATTGCTCAATTTTTAAGGGAAAACATTTCTGAAAAAGAAAAAACTAAACACTAAACATACTGTTAGCAACAAGGCATAATGCTTAATGGCGTTTACGATGAAGAGAGAGGTTATAGAAGGCATACATGACCTATTTTCAGGGCTCAATTTGTGTCTGTGACCCAAATTTAACTAGACAGCAGACAGGTATTTGATTTTTTTTGTATGTTCTAATTGACAAGGTACAAGACTACACCGATAAAATCTCAAAAAAGATCTTACACAGCTCGAGTGGACACAGGAAGATCCAGTCAATTACGAGAAACGGGTTGTGAGGATGTTTCGACTGAGCAGCCATCCACACCTGACCGGTGGAGCGTAGACCCAGTTGTCCTTTCCCCGCTAATCATCGCCCCAAACATCACTGCCCATTAATGTGTGACGCAAACAAATGACTGTCCCCTTTCCTTGCCAAAGCAATCATTATATGCTGCCATACATTTCTCTGAGCATAATACGATTGCCCAACTCATCCTTCTCGTAAACAAGTTTTCACACAAATTATTCTGATTACTGCTACTTGGTGAGAGCAGTCGAAGGTACCTGCTGTATTTGGATGAGAGAATACACTTAATGGTTCCTGCATTCAATCACATACCTGTTCATGTTCCAATCCAGCTCAAAAGCTTCTCGCAGCTTTGAGACTGTAAACAAGATTGATGCAGAATGAGAAAAGTACATGTTACCTGTCATTGGTACATACTTGATGTTCTTGTTTTCATCACAAGGGAAAGCAACAAGCTTTTATTACATTTATTTTGTGTACAAAAATCAGGGCGACTGGAAGAGCTGAACGACAGAGGGAAGCAGATTCACAGACTGATGAGGGATCAAAAGGGAGGTTGTAGACAGCACAAGAGAAGGGTGGGGGATGGGGTGAGACACTTTGTTTGTTTGTGAGTCACTTGCGCATCCTCTCTAAGTCATTTAAGATGTGACTCAGTCATTTAAGATGTGACTTCATTGCCCAACTCATTGGGAGACAAAGACTGTACATGAGTGAATGGGTGGCAGAAAGTGGCAGGAAGGAAAGGGTACGAAGGGGTCAATGAGAGCAGAAGCAATCATGGAGGGGAATGGGAGAAATCCTCAGGGGACAATGGGCAGCACTCGCGAAGGACTGGGGGGAAGGAGTACGAGTCAATATTCGCGGGAAGTCGGTTCCACAGACGAGAGAATCGTGAGATGAGGAAACAGAGGTGAGCATTTGAATATCATATGCCTGGTGTTGGCTTAATGGTTTGGGTGGTGGGCTTGGGATCCCAGGATCCTGAGTTCAAATCCCGCTCAGCTGTTGAATTAATACCAGGTGGGGTTGACTCTGCCTGTCATCTTTCCGAGGTCGGCAAAATGAGTGCCAGCTTGCTGGTATCCTGTGTCGGAGTGGTGACCCGTCCAAGATTGTGCCAAAGAGCCAAGGGGACTGCTAAGGCAGCACCAGCGCTCTGCACAGAGTATGATCCCAATGGATGGATGGATTCGAATATAAATCGAATTCCGTCGGTTTTAATCCGTGTGGATTCAAACCATGCCAAAAGTGGCTCAAACAATGAACGGGCTGGGTTCAGCAGACACAAATAATTGTGTTTCTCTGTGGAGCTAAAACCCTACACCGGTGATCAGGAAACACCCGGCTAATTACCGCGAGGGCTGAAAGTGGGGGGGGGGGGGTCAGTAAATGGCAGGCATGGTCATAAGTAATTTCACCTGCAGAACAATAACATGCAATCACAACTCATATTCAGGTCAATTATTAACAACTTTTACAGTACAGTTATTCAAAACTGAAGGAAGCACCGATTAGCACAGTTGCTCACCCACTCGGAAAATTGGAAAGGGGGTTTGTGGGTGGGTAGTATGATGGGAACTGTGGAAGGATTGGGGAGAAAAGGGCAAGGGGTTTTTATACAACATCTTGTCTCATAGAAGGGTAAGGTGGCAGAGAGGAAAAAGGCACCAAACTTATAGTGTGGCAATCAACAAGAAAAGCAAAGGAAGGAATGAACGGGAAAAAAAAATAAAGAGAGAGAGGAGGGGAAGCAACACGGTGGCCTGCAAAGCAGAGGGTTAATAGTATAAAGGATCATGGTTAGCATGAGGGGATAACATGAGTTGACAGTGTCTCAAGATTCATGGGATCTCAGTGTCATTGCCTCAATCTCAGTGTCATTAAAAGATCAGGTGTCTCAGTGTCGTTGAGAGACAAGATGTCTGCCTGAGGTTCTTGAGTTAAGAGGGCGATTAAACCACATCAGAAAGGCAGTTACACATTTTTTTTTTTGAATGCATAGTTGAGGCTCGTGGAAGAGCTAGTGCACTGAATGAGTCAGGATATAACAGGGCACAAAAGGAACAGGAGAGATGCACGCAAAAGGAACAGTAGAGAGAGGGTGGAAACACCAACAGCAGTGTTGAAGGCCTAGCTGGAGGGATACTTGAACAAATAATGGGTGTGGTGAGGAATATGGGGAGGGAGGGCAGGAGAGGATTGATATGGTGGACAGGATGGATACAGAAGGAAACTCCAAGGAGGGAAAACTGGAGTTTTGGAAGGAGGAGGGATTGGGGTGGCGTTAACAAGGGTAGAAAAGATCATGGTTTTGGGTTTGGGACGATCTGAGATTGTGCTGAACAACTGTCTTGAAGACCTTGAGGGAAGAATGACATTGAAAATAATGTGGATGTTGGTTCCACAGGTGGGGAAAAAAAGAGGAAGGAATGAGAGGAAGTGAGCAGTGAGCCTGGACTTAGGTAGTTTCACCAGAAGGAGGTTGATGGTGGATCGTGTGTGCCTCACAGAAGCCTGGGGCAGGGGGGGGGAGAAAGCACAGAAAGAGCAGAGGGTGCAAGACCAGAAGGGAAGTGGATGGAGACAGAGAGACCACCGACCTGTCTGCGATGGCAAAGTGACTCAGCTTCATAGATTCAGCTTCATCATGGGAGATTCCAATAATAATGAAAGCCTTGCTTTCCAAGGCGTCAAGCTGAGAAAGATGTGAGGCAGGGGAGCCAGCCCAGAGGGGAGAACAGTACTCCATCATCCTGTGGATGAAGGCTTTGTAGGTGGATAGAAATTCAGGAGTGCCAAGGAAGGACTTTGCACGACATAGGATGCCCAGTCGGCGGCTTGCTTTGGAGGCCAACTTTGAAATGTGGTTTGTCCAAGAAAGATCATGGCTGATGGTGAAACCCAGGAGTTTGAATGACTGAACTTCCTCAGCAGGATTGTTAAGAAAGTGGATTGGGGGATGTGGGGGGGGGGGTCCAACGGTCCTTTTGGAGAGATTGTAAGAGTGAGATGTGTCTGTATTGAAAGACATATTCCCAATGTGTTGATCAGCTTGTGATTTTGGCAAGGTCTGAACAGAGGGAAGAGGCTGCAGCCTGCCTGTCAGAAGGATGAGGGATGTCACGGCAGAGAGTAGAGTCATCAGCAAATAGATAAAGGGGATTTTCCAGAGTCAGAGAAATCATTTATGAAGAACAGGAATAGTACTGGGCCGAGAACACTGCCTTGGGGGCACTCCAGCCTTGACGGGGAGAGGAGGTGAAAGGATTCTGTTGAGAGCTATATGTTGGTTGTGAGAGTAGAGGAAGTATTTTAACTTTATCAAAGTAACTTAACTAAGGGATGCAGTCATGTGTGGAGTTGGCCTTCGATGTTATAGGCAGAGAGTTTTGAGAGCAAGGCAGGATGCCAGAATATATTGTTGCGAATTCGCGCCCGCCGGCGTGCGATCGGCCGCTCGACTCGAATGGCGGCCGCCTCGCCTACTGGAACGGACAATTCAGTCGTGACCCTCTCGGAACAACGCCGGGAGCTAGTCACGGGTGGGGGTTTAACCTCACCACAATCGTGCCAATTGCCCACCCACGCAGGATAGGGTTGCTCGCCAAATTCAACCTACCTAAGTACCTGCGCGAGTGGTCGACCGGGCGATCATACCATGCCACAGGCCGACTCCGGACACGAACCGCTTAAGCGGTCCGTTCCGTGCTACAGTGATAACCGAGCGGTGTTATCGTCGGCCTTGACAGTTCCGATTAATTATCCGGGTTCTCGAAACCCGCTACGAGCCTCTTACGTGAAGCAGGATGGAGAGTCAATAAAAGGAAAGGAGACGAAGCGAAGCGGGAACAATTACACAAGCACGTTTAATGGCACACGCAGACCAGCATGGAAGGCACGTATACAGTCACAATCATCATGTACAATAAAGCAAAGGCAAGTCAAGAAATGGCACGTATACACAATCACAGGCAAAAGAGATGTCCCGACTAAACCCGACACACGGCAACACTTAATCCAGTTTTACTTCAAGGACAGGCGCCACCCACAGTCATTTACACGAAACCAAAGGAAAAGAGAAAGTTGCGACTTCCCTGCGCGCGTCGTCCAGCGTCGCGTCCTTGACCTCGAATCCAAGCCTCCCCCGATGTGGTCTGCGACTCGCACCTCACGCTGGCACGTGTAGCTGCTCCGCGCCACGAACGGGGCTTCCGGCACCTGGCAGAAGGCTCGCCCTCTCCCGCTGTAGACGGCGACAGGGCCCAGGACGGGGATGCGCCGACTCAACTCCCTTCAGCTGGACTCTTAGGAGAACTCTCTGAAGAACTCGTAGACGAATGAACCACCAACAGCAACAACGACACACAGACGAGCGAAGAGGAAGAGGAGGAGGAAGCGAGTGGAGGAAGAGAGAGAGCGCCCCGCCCGTGTTTGTCCTTTATAGCGTGAGGCTCCGCCCTTCGCTCCACCCCGTTTTCAGCTCCACCCTCCTTCGAGAGGGTTCTCGAAAAGGGGCGTTCCCTCACCCCGACCGCCTCACGCTGTTCATTCACCAATCGGCGGCGCGCTGCCCTTCCCCCTTCCTTCACACCAAGCGCGGGGAAGAATGGCGGGAAAAGCCCACCAGCATCGTTGGCGGTTTTTGTTTGTTTGAAATAAAAGATAGAGAAATAAAAACGACTAACTGAAGGATCGCAGCCCGAATGGATCACATAAATTCCCTCTATACAACGGGTTTGGGCTAACTACACATGTACCTACAGAGATATCTCACCTGAACCTGAAGGCCCTTTATGGTGTAATGCGAATTTCCACAGCCGTAACAATATATAAAACATGAGACATGTCCAGAGAGATGGCCCTGATCTCATGTCTGATATTGAGGGCTTCCATCTGTTGTTGGATGAGTAGAAGCAGAATGTCCAAGGTAGAGTGGCTTGGTCTGAATGGTGATCTGAGATGAATTTGTTGGAGAAAAGGAAGGATTTCATATCAATTATGATGATGAATTCCAAGATCTTGCTGATGAGTAGAAGTAAGCTGATAGGTCTGTTGTTAAAGGGATCCGTTTTTGTACCTTTTTATGTAATGTAGTGATGTTGGCTGATTTACAAGCAGATGGAAGATGACCTAGGGTAAATTATAGCATGAAAAGGCAGAGATAAGATGTGCTAGAGCAGCAGAGCTGTTTAGACCATCCAGTCCAGCTGCAGAGTCAGATTCGAAGGTTGATAGAAACTTCTTCACCTCTCAGGAGCAAAAGATATAGAGTCCAGGGGCAGTTGGGTATGACAACGAAGGGTGGGTACCGAGAGTGAGGGGTTAAACCACAAGATTTTGAAGCAAACACAGAATTGAGGGATTCGGTCTTCTCATAGGCAGATTCATCTGTGGTGACATTTGAAGAGAGGGAAGCAATGGAAGGGGAGCATACACCAGAGACAGACTTAACAAGGTGCCACCAGGTCTTCGAGGAGGGAGACAAGTTTGAAAGTTCATTCTTCAGGTTGGACAGATTGTTTTCTGGCTCTCCTAAAAGTGGGCACACACTTGTTGTGGACTTTTTGGAATGCACTGTTGATTGTCTTCAGTTGGATTTTCCTTCCAGGAAGTGAAGGCATGCTTCGCAACTGCCTCACCCCAGAATTTAGTGTATCATGGGCAGGAAGAAGGGAAGAATAATTGAAAGTGAGATAGGATGAATCTGTGCATGATGGAGAGCATGTTTCTGTGGAAGAACTCCCAAGCTGAGTTAACATCAGGGGCAGTAGATATGGGAGATCAGTCTTGAAGAGAGATCGCTACTTGCAGTCCCTGCCCATCTGACTGAGTGAAATGCCAGACTTGCCAGCATTGAGGCAGCTCTCTGAGAATAGCCAGAGAGATGTTGATTTTCACAAGCATATGATCAGATGAACCAATTGGAACAGAGGAAGAGCAAGAGACATTTGCAGGAAAGTTAGTCATCACCAAGTCCAGAATGGAGGATTTGCCATTGGGAGAAATACAGGATGGAAAGCTAACAGAATGAGTCAATCCCATGGAGTCACAGAAGTCCTTTGCAGAAGTGCCATGGATGGTGATAGAGGTATCAACATCCAGCCAATCATCGTGACAATTGAAATTGTCACATAGGAGAAGAGAGAGTTGGGATGAGCGGTTAAAAGATTGTCCATGTGGTCTGAGAGAGATGTAGATGGAGTCATCACTGTTTGCAGGATGGTACAACAAAGACAAGCATTAGGAGGAGGTGGAGGGAAGTCACAGCCATAGGTACTCCTGGGGGTTGGGAGGTGTAAGATCAGTACAAGCACAGTGAGAAATTAATTTCTTGATGTAAAGTGCAACTCCGCCGCTGGGACGTGGTTCAGGTCTATCAAATCAAACAAGACAACAACCCGTGAGGGACAGAAAGGAGTCAGGGATGTCCTGTGGGAGGAAGGATTCTTTTAAACAGACTAGTGGTCCGATGGACCAAATTTTCATTGGTCTTCACAGCCTTGTTACATACCCGCCTGCTTCCCTGCTTAAGCACTAGCTTGCCTTTCACCAAGCCCAAATGTGCTTGGGGCCAGCGTGGGAATTATTTGTTCGTTATTATTATTGCCATACGATACTATTATGATTATTGTTTTAAATGTTATTAGTATTAATTAATATATGCCTTGTTGCAATGTCATCATTGTTTTTGTTATTTGTTTTGTAATTAGAATACCATGCCATGGTACAAGGACATATTAAGCCACTTTATATACCTTAGCATGATGTGTGTTTAAAACATGGGAATTCTAATGGATTTTTTTTGTAGTTAATTAGCCGAATCAACTCAGGGGGTCATGACGATCATTCTGGTCTATCACATTCCACATCAGAACACTAGAAAAACCTGTCTATGTCTATGTCTATGTCTATGTCTATGTCTATGTCTATGTCTATGTCTATGTCTATGTCTATGTCTCTCTCTCTCACACACACACACACACACACACACACACACACACACACACACACACACACACACACACACACACACACACACACACACACACACACACACACACACACACACACACACACACACCTGATCCATTTATAGTAGTCTTAAAGGGTCTACAGAGTCTTAGGGGTCTTGTGGATCTTTTGGGTCCTCTGGGTCTTTGAGGTCCTCGGGAACTTTTGGGTCTTCTGGGTGTTTTGGGTCTTTAAAAAAAATTATTATTAATATATATATTTTTTGTATACATTGTCGAGTATGAGAGCTAACACACAATGCACAACAAGGGGGACGGGAGAGGGAAGGACAAAATAGGGAGGAACAGAGACGATCGATTTGTGGAAGGGAGAGGGATGGGGCAAGGGACATGGGGTATATAAAATGGACACCACAGGGACTTTCAGGACCTCACACGACAGGGAACTTTTGGGAAGGAAGACAGGAAATTTGAAGAAGGTGGGTTTGCGGTGAATTAACGGTGGTAGAAAAGATTGTGGTTGTGGATTGCGGAAGATAGGAGGTGGTGGTGAACAGCTGTTTTGAAGGCCGAGAGGGAAGAATGGGATTGAAGAGTGAGTGGGAGTTTATTCCAAAGGTGGAGAAAAAAAAGAGGAATGAAAGAGTGAAGGTGAGCAGTGATTTGTGAGCAGGTCTTGGGGCTCTTTTGGCTCTTTTGGTTCTTTTGAGTCCTCGGGGTATTTTGGGTCTTTTGCATCCTTGGGGTATTTTGGGTCCTCTGGGTCTTTTGGGTCTTCTGAGTCTTTTGGGTCCTCTGAGTCTTTTTGGTCCTTATAAAAATGACGACGTCGGCAGCGATAATGAATTCCTCGACTTTGCTTGCTGGAATCAAGCTAATTGTCCTGTAAAAAAAATTGCATATATTTGCACCTCTATTGTGAATGAGAGTGATAATATGAACCTTCCAGATAGATAGTAGGTGGCCAAGGAAGGAAAGGCTAAAGCGAGCAAACAAAGGAGAAGCAAGCATAGCAAAGCAGGATATAAGAGATTTAGGAGATCATAGTTGGGTGAAGGGATCGAGGGAATGCCAGAGAATGTATGGAGCATACGGCAGTGGGGGGATGGCATACACACCATACTTGTGCACATAGTAAAAGGATGGCCCCCGAACTAAAACTCATAATGAAGCAGTGCATCACATCCATCGTAGATCTAACAAACACAGGTCGTTCCAGATATTCAAACCCACCTCGTGATCTGAAGGTGATGTCACGGCCTATGACAGAGAGGGGACCATCACCCCCATTGCTCAGTGCTCTGTGAGGGCTGGGAAGGGTAAAATATCAAGCATTATTATCGTTTCCACACCTCAAAACAGTGTGTATTTTCACAGGGTGAAAGGTGTCACGTTCAGCGATCGTTGTGTTCGGTGATCAGCCCGAACATACCAAACGTTTGTAAAGCATGTTTAGAGTGATTGAACATATAACAATTAAAGGTTTCCACTAAAGGGTGCCTACAAATGTACAGCAAAGTGTAAAGTACATTTTAGAAAGGTCACCTGATTAGTCACTTAAGCTCCGATAAGTCCATAAAATCAACATAATAAATGGTATTTGCAGCTTTATATTTACTCCATGCTTTAATAAATCAATGTAAAACATCAAAAGGTAACACCATTTTTGTGGTATTTTCATGTATAAATTGATGGCTAAACAACAGTCACACAACAATCGCTGTTGGATTGAGTGATTGGTGCATTTTTAACCATCGATACAAGAAAATACAAAAGATTATCCATTGGTACCAATTATTATAATCCACCACAAGTTTGGTCACACGGTCAATATCGAGTTATTTAGACCATGGTAAAGCAGCAAGAGGGCTGACAGGATGGCCTAGGCAGGAGAGGTATTCACACTCACCTTTGAGCTGTCTAGCTTAAGGCCCAGTCACATCTTGACGTTTTAGCCAGGAATGGCAACGTATAAAAATGCACGTAAAACGTTGGCGTATGCTGAAGTTTTGAGGTTTTTTTTTAAGTTTTGGTCGTATTCATATCGTGTTGGTCATATGCATAACGTATTAGTAACGGGTACAGAACGTTTCGTTGTGTCAAAGATAACTTATACCAACGAATGCTTAGCCTGTTGTCGGCGTTCACAACCTATGCCCAACGATAGTTTAACTTAGCCATAGCGCGCTGCACGTATCGCTAACGAACTCGTGGCGTTCTCTGTTAAAAACCTGCCGCATGCCGATTTAAATCATAACCGCCTGAAAATTGGAAATGTCAACATCGCAGTCACACCTTGATGATTTAGCCAGCGTATGCCGACCTATGAAAAATGTGTCTAAAACGCTGGGACACGTCGAATACGGTATGGGTAAGTTGTGTATACGTTAGGAGCACGATGAAAAACAATGAAGTACGCTGGCATATTACGTGGTACGTCTAGTACGTCGTGAAATTTCAAGCATGCTGAAAATTTTACGACGTACTCGACGTATGGCTCACAACTTCTGCATACGCTGGCATAAGTTCTCGGCACGCTCCGCGATCGTTTACACACGTCGGCCACACGTTACTTGTAAGTTACTCATAAGTTGAAACACGTCGAGGTAATGTTTAGCATACCCTAAACTTAATTTTTAACCTATGAGTAACGTGCTTTGAACCTATGAGTAGCATGCTTTGAACCTATGTGTAACGTATCTCAAACGCACATTGTCCTGTGTAGACGAATTTGATTGACGTCTTCCGGACGACCACAGAACTTACTGAACGTGTTTCTAACTTACATCTACCGTATAATGGTGATTTGGCAGCGTTTAGGGGAATTGTTATATACAAATGGGCTTCACAAGAGGAACCCGTCAGTGTTCCACACTCCATGTTGAGTAGATGTCAATGTCAGTAGCAGTGGCAGTAGCAGTAATAGTAGGAGTAGTTCGAGAGAATTTAGTGATGTCGATGTTGGTAGTAGTAGTAGTAGTAGTAGTAGTAGTAGTAGCAGTAGTAGTAGCAGTAGTAGTTCGAGAGAATTTAGTGATGTCGATGTTAGTAGTAGTAGTAGTAGTTCGAGAGAATTTAGTGATGTTGATGGTAGTAGTAGTAGTAGTAGTAGTAGTAGTAGTAGTTCGAGAGAATTTAGTGATGTTGATGGTAGTAGTAGTAGTAGTAGTAGTAGTAGTAGTAGTAGTAGTAGTAGTAGTAGTAGTAGCAGTAGTAGTTCGAGAGAATTTAGTGATGTCGATGTTAGTAGTAGTAGTAGTAGTTCGAGAGAATTTAGTGATGTCGATGTTGGCAGTAGTGGTAGTAGTAGTAGTAGTAGTACTTTCAAGTAACGTGTTGCAAAGTGTGAACAACATGCGTGTAGCGTGCTTACAAAACGTTACTCATAGGTTAGAAATAAGTTTCGGGTACGCTAAACATTACCTCGACGTGTTTCGACTAATGAGTAACTTACAAGTAACGTGTTTCAACGTGTGTCAACAATCGCATAACGTGCCTACAACTTATGGCCAGCGTAGCGGAACGTGTGAGTCATACGCCGGCATACGTCGTAAAATTTCAAGCATGAAAAAATTTGAGGAAAACCCAAAAGTTCAACGTTTAAAGCCAGCGTACTTCCACTTATGGCAGTGTTTTTCAGCGTGGTCTTAACATATACAAAATGTACCCATAACGTATTCGACGTGTACCAGCGTTTTACACAAATTTTCAAAAAATCAGCATAAGCTGGCTAAAACGTCAAGGTGTGACTGGGCCTTTAGGTTCGAGTCCTGGCTCAGCTAAAACTGTCATCCTGGTGTTTCACAGGCAGGGTGATTCGTCAATGTGTGTGCTGTCCCTTGGATGGATGTTAAACTGAGGTCTGGTCTGTTGGCATTAGTTGGTGGACGTCAAAGATCCTACGTTGTCCTTCGTGAAGAGTAGGCGAGCTATCACCGGCACCCTGGCCAAATTCCTGCTACTGGGACTGCTCGGAGGGAGACGGCAAACGAACAAGAATGACCTTAGGCTCCAGGCCAAGAAACTGCTTCGGCAGAACCAACGCTCTGCAACACTGAGTATGGTATATCGGATCGGCAAAGCATCGAGAAGATTTTTATGAACTAGAGATCAAGGCACAAAGAAGCAAAGCCATAACTACATGAAGACAGTTGAAAGTAAATACACCAACAGCGTAAAGGGACAAATTGGGACACAATTTATTGGACGAAGAATGGGCGAGGGGAAAAGGCAGCCAGAAACTAGAAGGGCACTCGGTAGTGATGTATCATATGTGTGGTAATTCATCTCTGCTAATGCCCTGTTCGATTCCCGCAAACAGAATTCAAAAAGCTTGACTAGTTTGAGATAATTTTTCAGGCGATTTCCATTAGTGGAGATATTTTGACGTCATAACTTTTTTTCTCGGAGGAATTTTCTAAATCAGAGATGGTTACTGTCTGCGCAGGGTATTTTTACATATATACGCCAAGTTTCAGGAAGTTTCGATGAAAACTGTCGGCTGTGAAACAAAAAAGTCCACAAGAAGAACAATGTGAGTAAGACTTAGAGATCGTCCACGAGGATATAAAAACAGACAGACAGATAGACGGAATAACAAAATCAACTGACTCATATGCTTGAAAAATGTTCGATTTTGCAAGTAACAAATGGAGTATTCCCTTCCTTCAGCACCCGACGATGACGTCATGCATCGCATGGATATGGAATTGGGAAGGAGCGGTGTACAAAAATAAATAAATAAAAATCACCCTGAATATCGCTTTCAGCCCTATCACTCATTGGTGAAGAATCACTTGAAAAATTCTAGTATCTGGATCCGGATCTTCACCAAAATCTATTCATTTCAACTTTGTCACCGAACCTGTCCACCAAATTTCATCCGAATCCGTCCATAACATTTTGAGATATCCCATTCACAGAAAAAGACAGACAGAAACACAAACAGACACGGGCGAAAACACAATCTCCGCCTAACTTTTGTGGCGGAGGTAACTAGAGAGTTCATAAAACAACTTACCCCATGCAGTCTTGAGGAATCGGACGTGCAAGGGTGTTTTCAACTCTTGCTTTGCGTTTCCGAGCACGATCTATATTAGCTTTGTTCATGAACTTTGAACAACAGGCACGCTGGAAACCTTTTGAAGCCAAGAGGCAATATGGAGCAGTCCAGAGATGAACCTCTGACAACTCTTCTCGGATAAACTGCAGATTTTGTAACGATCTTTGAGAAAAAGATGCACGAAACACAGATCTTTTGGACGAAGTTAGCTCTGTCGTTGCATTGCTTTCCAATGCCATTTTCATCTGAATCTCAGTGTTACTCCGCCCTCAGAGGTGTCAAATTTGATTGGTCGAGACAGCATAGAGTTTTGCCCAAGCATTGCGTTAAATGAGTTATTCGTGCCAGTTGTTTGTGTCCTTTATGACATCCTTAAAAACATTACGTTTCCTGTTTGGAATGATTTTCAATTTTGCTTTGACTGCCAGACAGACAGACTGAAGCAATTACTTGACCACGAGTGCTCATGAGTGCTTTACAATTTGTCAAATTCAGAGCCAGAGTAATGCTAAACTGCAGGTTCAGGTTCTGATTCATGTTCTACAGTGTTCAATGTGAAAATAAGTAGTTCCTCGATTATAATGTGACATCTGTCAGGCAGACAGAGTTAACCAATTGCTTAAACCCCACTTTGCGCAGGCTACAATACGAGCAAGTATCCAAATCAAAGCGAGCAACATGGGCAGTGCTAAAGGAACAGGCCAGCCCCACAGCCAGGGGTACTAAGGAGAGCGAGGCAGAGAGAAGAAAGAGCGAGGTGGAGAAGACGGGAGAAGGAGAGCGAGAGAGCGAGAGAGCGAGAGAGCGAGGGACCAAACAGCATATGCAGGGCCTCTTTTATCCCACCCCTGTGGTCACACACCCAGACTTTGAATGTTCTTTTCTCATTATCCGGCACCGTTGGCCAGTTAGGTGGCATGTCAACGTCTCAGTGGTGACATCACCGGTGTGGCCCGAACCAATGACGTGACACCTTGTAGCACACCAATGGCAGCGCACCCTTGTACTCGGAGCGTGGGCCACAAGGTGGGGGTGGGGGAGCGTAGATATCGGCCCAAACACGAAGTACCGACATCCAAGTCCACCCTTCTCCTTACTTTGTCTGGGTGCCCTCCCTGGTCCTATAAATTACACTTTCCTGTCTAATGCCTATGTCAACTATCCCGCCATTCAGGGCAGACATAAGAACAGGACAACTTCACTCAAACGGGTCCCCGTTTACAGAAAACGTTCCATGAATCATGAATAAAAGGGTAAAATTTCTTGTTCGTTTTTTTTTCTGTGTTCATTTTACATTTGCCATAAAAACCTTTTAGGGAATGTGAATGAGTTGTCTATTATTACTAGTTTATGTTGTCTATAGACAAGTTGTCTATTGTCTATGAGTTACAATGTCTTTTCATATTTTGTGCCATTATTTACTCATTTACGATTAACACACCATTATGAGCTTTAAAATGAAGACCAAAAGCACAGACGTCTGCCATTTCGTGGGTGTATAAAATAATGATCTTTTGATTTTGTCATTTGTACAAATGGTGATGAAATCATGTGCACACTGGTCTGTGTTGGGAGCAAATCCCATCGCTCGGTGTACTTCTCACAAAGTTTGAGATAAGGTTTCATACCCATGAGTACGATTACAATGATACAGTTATGCAATTTAAAAATCAATTCCACTTTAAATATTGTACAATGTACCTTGTGGTTGGATGGTTGAAAGCAAGTGCTGGTGTAAGCTTGGCTGGTTGGCCAAGACGATGTGCTGGTGTGAGCTTGGGATGTTGTCTGTTCAATGGTGGGCCTAAGGAGGATGAACAAAGGAAGGAACAGACAAGGTCACGCCAATGAGTCCGTACCTCGTGCAGTACCAGTGCAGGTGTTAACGAGTGGGTAGGGACATAATTAATGAATTCCCACTGGCATCTCTGTTGGCATTCCCAGCTGTATCTTTACTGAAGCTTTGTGGTGGGAGACAATTACATTCAACTCATTCATCCACAATAATATTCCATTACACGGAGTTCAAACCTGAAAATCACCAGGAGATGGGCACGGTATACCACATGCTTCTGGAGCCATCTTTATTGGAATGGCACCTCCACACACCCCATTTAAACAGTGTACAGTTTACGCTCGGCCGATGACCATGGTAGCATGTGGTGGGTGAAGTTTACATTGCTTGTTTAACTTCATGTTCAGTGACACCTTGTTTAGCAGCTGCTATCCATGAACCAGGGTGTGAAAGAGATCAGATCATTCTTTCCTGCCCCATGCTCGGTTCTTCCCTGCAGCAAGCAACCAGAGCTCGCCCATATATGGTACCACCTTCGGGTAACAAGAAGTTATTTTCCACCAAAACTCTGGAATTATAGACAATCACAATACAAACGTGTGATACTGTTATCATATATTAATTAATGGTGCAGTTGGACTTCATCACTTGGGTTGAGTGGTTAAGTGAGTTAAAAAGACAAGTTACAAAATGACATTTTTATCTTTTGTTATACTATATAAATGTTTTCAGTCCACAGGGAAGTACTGCCAAATGGGAGAGCCGACTTATATTGGCCTTCCATCTTATAATCCCATTTCTGATCCATTACAATCTATCTGTGCCACAGGGGCTGGCAAGGATTGCTTAGAACTCAGACTCACAAGACAAAAACTATGTATGCACACTCACCTTGGAGCTGTCCATCCTAGGTTTGAGTCTCATTCCAGCTATAAACTGTCACCATGGTGTTTTGCATTCAATGTGAGACATCAATGTGTGTGCCGTCCATTGGAAGGACATTAAGCTGGATGACCCGTTTGAAAGCATTTCTTGTTACTCTCGCCGAAGGAGAGGGTATTGCATTTGGGTCCGTTTGTTTGTGTCTAGCTGTTTGTCTACTCATGTAGGAGCAACTACTCATGTAGAATGATTTATTGATAATGACATCATAGGTCACATGGTGTGGCAGCCATGTTGGAAAAATGGAAGAAAAAAATTGGACCTCTGTACCTCTGAAACACTGCACCAAGGAAAGAAGTGAAACTTGACACACGGCAAGTACCCCTCATGGGGAATACGTGACTTTTTATGACGTAAAAGGTGCCTTCGTTATCACGTCATAATCGGATATGTAGAACGCTACATCTGATCAGTATGAAAAATTTTGAGGGTCATCTGGAGATAAAATGGTCCACATAAAAATATTTGATGACGTCATCAGTCATGTTACTATGCATCCTTTTTTAACTTAAAAAATACTCCTCTCTGAAGTGGCTGAACAAATCGAGGTGAAACTTTCCACGTATGATCACCTATCCGTGAAGAGCAAAATATTAACACATATGGCATCATAGCCATGTTGAATTTACCCTAAAACTTATTTTTAAAATCTTCTTCTCCATTATGGCTGGACAGATCGAGGGAAACTTCACAGAAACGTTCCCCAAGCCTTGGAGCCACCAGCGTATTCACAAATAATTGATAAGTTATGTGGTCTGGCAGCCATATTGGATTGAGCAAAAATATTTTTAAAATTGTCTTTTGAACCGCTTAATCAATTGACATGAAACTTCACAATTATGATTTAGTAGTGATAAGAAATAAATATTTTAACTTGCAATCTGATTGGACACATTGTCTGGCAGCCAGAATTATTTCATTATTTTGATCTGGGTTCTTTTTTTTTTGGAATAAGGCTCACTTGGCTGTGCCTGGATGGGTTTGAGGGTAGAGTAGCAGCAGCTGAAATGCGAATCCTATCCAGGTTCCTCCTGATGACTTCATGTTTGCTTTTTCCTTGTTTGGGTTCCTTCTGATTACTCCAAAGCAGGGCTGGACCTACTTGGTCTTCCATTTGATTTGAATTGAATTTATTTTTATCCCATTCTGAATTCAATTGAATAATAATAATAAACATCATGGGTCAGGGTCAGGTGTCCGATCAAAGCGGGATTGCATCAAAGTGGGACGTCTTGGTACCCGGTCGTCACTGCCAGCAGTTATAAAGTGACAGTTCTAATTATGTCTCTAATTACATAACACACCAGTACACAAACGTCACACAAACACCACACAAAACAAGTCCTGTCGAGGGTTTGCAATCTCTGATTGCTCTTTTTCTTGTTGGTGGATTTAAAAGATCGAGTAATCAGCAGCACCCTGAACAAATTACTAATTTCTGCCCGAACAATTCTCTCATTAATCTAGAGTTGATAAGTATGGTGAGTATGCCAATACTGCACTACCAATGTGAATTGAACGAGATGATGATGATGATGATGATGATGATGATGATGATGATGATGATGAGTGCCACATAACAGTTTTGATGGTTTCTGGTAAAACTCAACATAAAATGCATCATGATACTGTTATCATAATAATGATGAAATAAACATTATTATTAGCTCACCTGGACTTTAGTCAGGTGAGCTTATGCAATCAAGCAGTGTCCATAGGTGAGTGAGTCAGCCAGTCACTCCGAAAACACTTCAGTCATTATCGCTTGAAACAAACAAACGATTTTGATGAAACTTGGCTCGAAGATTGATATCTGATGCCTCACGAAGGTGTATTGACCACATCAAAATCTACGCTCATTAAAGAGGGTCGAGGGCTTTTTTTTGACCCCCCCACACCCCCAAAAAAGACAAAATAGGTGTTTGCTCTCTTCTCTGAAACTACACATATGACTTTGATGAAACTTGATCACAACCTTCATCACCTGTGACGTACTAAAGTTTGTTCATAATATTAAAAAAAAAATCAGGGTCTGAAGGGGTCTGCAGGGGGGTTGAGTAACTGTTACTCCTGATCTAGGTGAGCTTCAGGATGTGTGGTGCTATTATTATTGTTATTATTGTTATTAATGCCTGATTTTTATATTGTAACAACAAAACAAATACAGTCAGCCACCAATCCAGTGCTGCGAACTGGTTGTTTTTTTCTGGGTGCTTTGTTATAATATAACATGACCATTAAATTATCATTGTACTGTAATTCGATTTTCATTCATTACAAGCACATTCTCATTTGCTTATGATTGATAGCACAATAACAGGGTAAGGCTGAAACAGCACAATTAGACAATCAGCTTGCATCACTGAGGACAACATCACCTGAGGACAACGGTGGAATATGGAGTTCCAAAACCTCCAAAGGCCTTCAAATATCCCAAAGAATAACTTTAAAACATTTGATCTACAACCCTCTATGTCATGAAATAAGTACCTCCGTCTCTATCCCATCAAATATACCACTCGATCTCTATCCTTATACTACACCGCTTTGTCCCTATCCCCTCATTTAACACAATGATGGTGCTCTACAAAATGTGGATTTCACTTTTTGGGGAATTTGGAAAGAGTTTTAATAACAAGTGGGTAGTTAATGAATCATAATTTTAGTCCATATAGTCTGTATTTAATAAACGATAGCAAGTAATAAGGTTGTTCAGAATATTCTCATTTTTAAGTGCATACAGTATTTTATTTGAAATATTACCATCTCCAAGTCAAATACACTTTCAGAATTTAAATTTCCTTTGCAAACTGCATTCCCTTCTTTCTCGACACCCTTCTACCACTGACGGACTGCTTGTTTTCAAGGTATAATGTATATATTTCATGATTATGAAAGCTGAAGCATTCATTAGTCAAGCTTTTCCTATGTTTTGAAAGTGCCCCATGGTGGAATCAAGTGATGTATTGATGGAAATTGTTTGACACACAGTTCTACAAACTTTTTATCCGAGCTTGGCATGAAGCAGACAAAATTGCTTAAGCTAAAAGTAATCCACTCTACCCACTAAGTGGCAGATGATGGAGATCAACAGATGCTATGACCAAAATAAATGCGTGAAATTTAACAGGCCGAGTACAGTAGTTGGATTGAGCGGTTTATAAGCATCAAAGAATGAGAGATCTGCGATCGGAGATAACTGATGGTTCCCGGTATAGCCAACTCGTAATGCTAACCTATTGGTGGCACTTGAAATTATGTTTCATAATGAAAACAAACGTTTTTTTTTTCTCCAACAAGAGGGACACCACGGACACCAAGACTAAAAACATCTAATGCCTCCCTCTGAGAACCACACTAATCGATAACAATGAATGTCAGTGTGTGTGTGTCTCCTCCATAACTCCAAAACCATGAAACCTATCAGCCTGAAACTTTGCATGCATACTAAGGGAACTGCAAGGAAGTGCATGAGTGAATTTTTGGTGTTTGGGTTAATTAAAACACCCCTTTTGAAGATCAAATTAACGGCATTATTTAATTATATCCTTCATCAGGTGCTCCTCGGCCACCTTGCTGTCTGGGGTCTGAAGCCGCCATGTTTTTTGACCTACTCAACCATGCTTTGACTTGGAACAGGCCAAAATGATTTCTTAATGATAAAGTTTTTCTGTTTTTTTTTTCCACTTTCCTCACTCATATTATCGAATGCCTGTTCATCATTTCGCTACAAATCACTGGGTACATTGCAATGCTTATAAATGCCTGGAAACGGCAGCGTTCGTGGCTCTGTTTCATTTCCGCACATACGATCACCATGAGTATCTCTTAAACCAAGAAGAATTCAGTTACGAAGTAATGAATCGCCACATCACGGCAGGAAAGCTGAGAGGTACACATGCTCACTCTAAGCCGTCTAGCCTGGGTTCAAATCCCGACCTAGCTTTAAACTGTCATCCTGGTGTTTAACAGGCAGGGTGATTCATCAATGTGTGTGCCGTCTTTGGATGGACGTTAAACTGGGTATTTTAATGACCAAATCCCTCTTCCCTCTTCCCTCTTCTCTCTTTCTCCCTCTCTCTCTCTCCCACTCCTCTCCCTCCTTCCGACCCCAGCCTCTCTCTCTCTCTCTCCCCCCCCCCACTCCTTGCTTCCCCACACTTCCCCCTCTGTTGAGGAGACTGCAAGATGTACGAATCAGATTTGGAGTGAGCCGATCAGAGGGGTGCAAAGAAAGGCTGCTGCATGTATGAGCATGCATGCGTGCAGGCAGACATTTGCTAGGTAGATAGTATTCATTCCAATACTTGCTCACTCACCATTATCGAACCAGCAACAACTCAACCACAAGACCAACACAATGGATACGCTCACCTCCATATGACTCCTCACCACAGCAAATGCCTCTCTTCATGAAAAGACTGGCGGCTGGCATCCCACAGTGCCGAGGGATGCTACGTCACGTGTGTACCTTGGTAACACTGAGTCACCTCGAAGAAAGCTTATAACTCGCAACGCAAATGTGCGCTCGAGTTCCCTTTGCCATCTCCCACTATGGAAGTCGATTGCGCTATCCAATACGCCATTTGTGGTCCTCCAGGACATTCACACTGCAAACAAGGAGCACTAAATGTAGCTCATGTTTAGTGCGGAGTTCCAATATATGGCTCATCCCAGAGAACAATGAAGACATATTTCTCCCAGCAAACTCACAGAGAGGGTGACCACTTGGGGGCTCATCTGGGCCAATGTGCAAGTCATTCCAGGACTAAAATGTGAGGTGCATGACCTTTGCTCCCAGCAACCATGCCTGGAAGAGGTGGGGCGTCACCCCTGACCCCCGCCAGGCTCCAACCCTCCCAGGCCTGATACAAAAAGGCGGAGCACCTCAACAATTAGTAAGTCTGGCTGGAGAACAAGTCTGGGGAGATCAGGGAAAGAAGGAAGTGGTGACACGAGATGGAGAGGAGCACTGGAGAGTGGACCGGGCGAGTGGATCCAATCCAAAGTGCAGCATTAGGTAGGAGGTCAGACCAATTCTCTCCTACTTTTTCCCCCAGCAACAGGCAGCGCAGAATCATCAGTTTCCGGAGGGTAAAAAAAACTAGAGGCTGTTAACACCTCCCTCTGCTCTGCAACTTCTCCCTATAATCTACCCTTCTGTAGTGTGAATCTGATGGGCCCTGCAATGTTAACTCAAATAAGCAAGTCTGTATAAGTTAGAAAGAATAGGTGTATAACTCTGCTCTTTTTACTTTTGGACCACATTGTATGTCTTTTGCTGTAAACACCCCACACGAATGACTTTGTCCCTGCTGTACGAATGCCTGTAAATAAACCCCTGTTTTAATTGTACCACATACTTTTCCTCGCCCTTGTAAATAAATCCTTGGTGTTTGTTCCTCTAAATCTGCTTGTGGCATATTTTCCTTCATTGGTGAAGCATAGTCCACATGTATTGCTAGCCTGGGATGTTCTACCCCCCCGATTGGCTTCACAACGTCAGCTGGTACGTAACTGGCAGCTCCGCTCGGCTGCACCTGATTAAAAAAAGATAACACAAGTACGTATCGAGGGTGCAAGCGCCTGTTGATATTGCCAAGCCACCAGAAAGGTAATGTGCTTCGTAGAGAGAACCCTGTCAGGTTTGGTGGTATAAATTGGCATTCGTGGTTGACTAGCAACCTGCCGGACTGTGGAGCTAGCCGCAGATGGTGGCCTCATGGTTGGGAGTTCGGGAGGAGTCTGAGTGCTTCCCCTTGTGGCGAACCTCAAACCGCGAGTCCGTAACAATATATTGCTAATCGCTTGCCAAGCCAGCCGTTCCTTATCAACCAATGTTTGCAAGACATGACGGATACAGTCATGCAAGACATGACGTTTGCAAGACATGACGAAGACATGACAAGCTGCTTGGTTTGAATCATCTGTTTTTAAAATTCCCTCCATGTGACAGACCCTATGTGATGGACCCAAATTGCATCTATTTCAAAGTATTAAAGAGGTGGGGATTGGCATGTCAGAGCTGTCGAACATTTTTGACCATTTGAACCAGAGGCATTACTGACTGAGATTGTTAAAAGAGCGGGAAATCAACACTGATAAGGATCAATAATACATACCACATAATTGGAAATGTTGCTAAGTTTGAAATGTGGTACAAGGTAAGTGAAGTTAAATAATTTTGTACTGTGTTAAAAAAACACAGGCACTCGTGCAGTGTCGTGGCAGCCTGCGACCCACTCATGTCGTGGGGCTGGACACTAAAGAGTGCAATGTCCAGGAATGTCAGGGCAACTGATCAGAAGAAGTAGCTGCACAAATCACTTGGTAAAAAGGCTGTACTTATGTTCTGTCGGGGTGCACCAAAATTTGCCAGGGCGACGTTGCCTCTGCAAGAACAATACAAGAAAAAGAGTAATCAGAGATTGCAGACCCTCGCCAGGACTTCTTTTGAGTGGTGTATTTTTTTTACAGGTTTTGGGGTAAATCCAATATGGCTGCCAAACCACGTGATCTATGATATCATATTTGCGGACCTTTTGTTCCTCATGGACAGGCAGTCATACATGTAAAGTTTTTCCTCGATTTGTTCAGCCACTTCAGAGAAGATGATTTTTGAAGTTTTTTTTTTTTAAACAATATGGGTGCCGAATCACGTGACCAATGACGTCATTAAGTTTTTTTCTGTGGACCATTTTATCCCTCGATGACCCTCAAAATTTCTCATACTGATCAGATGTGGCGTTCTACATATGCAATTATGACGTCCGAATGAGGGCACCTATGACGTCATTAAAAATCACTCATTTCACATGAGGAGTACTGACTTTGTACCAAGTTTCAATTTTTTTCCTTGGTGCAGTTTCAGAGATACAGATGTCCATAGTTTTTCCATTTTTCCAATACTTTTTGCTGGATCCAAGAGTGCTGGAGTCAGGTCAGGTTCGATCTGTGACCTGCTACAGGTACCATGTAAACCTGTACTAACCTGTTCCATGGTCGGGTTGTCAGCGACTAAACCGTCTCCCCCACCAGGTTTTGTGGTGAGGGGGGTGTTTGGATATAGACACCCAGCAGGATTAAAAACAAAACCTGTCAAAGGGCGGAGGAGCTCCTTGTGAGCCAACGGCCATCCATATCTAGTGCCCAACTGTGTCTGCAGACGTCCTCCTGCAGTTGGGTTACTTCTTATTAGGAGGTTGGTGGCAGGATTTGCACTCCGGCCACCGTAAAACCCTTCATTCCGCAAAACGTAAAAACGCAAAAAAATCTGAAAACCCACTCCGTGGGAGTACCTCCTGTGCAGCTTCCCTTCGCAGGGCAGCTCACCGGATGACGGGATTGAGGCAAAGCCTTCGGGACCCCCAATCTTTGATCGGAGGGAAACCACGGGGTAACATCCCTGGGTCAGATTGCGGGAGAGTGTGTCGGAGTGGTGCTGAGGTGTCGTCCACCAGACGGCGGTCTCCTTGGGTTAACTTGAGGCGGTCCCTTCGGGTGGGTGCCTGGAATGTCCTATCCCTAAGAGAGGATGATCACCTGTCTCTGTTATCATCTGAGCTCAAGCGTTTGGATATCGGGATTGCAGCTCTCTCTGAGGCTCGGAGACCGGATTGCGGCGAGATAATGGTGGGTGGTTACACCTACTATTGGTCTGGTCGCTCTGATGGTTACCATACCCAAGGAGTTGCTGTAGCTGTGTCCAATAAGCGGACCCCAATGATAATTGAGGTAACACCGGTCAACGAGCGTATTATGAGATTAAGGATTCGTCACTCCTTAGGTGTCATTTCCCTGGTCTCTGTTTATGCTCCGACTGAGGCGAGTGATCTCACCGTGAAGGACGCATTCTACGCCACACTCGAGTCTGTGGTTGATCAGTGCCCCAGACGAGATACAATTCTAGTCTTGGGGGATTTCAATGCATCGACTGGAACTGATAGGGACGGTTATGAGGTGTGTGTTGGTCCCCATGGGTCAGGAACTATGAACCATAATAGCACTAAGTTCCTTGACTTTGCAAGAAGTCATGGACTTAGGGTGGCTGGTTCATGGTTTCAGCGCCCACAAGCTCATCGCTGGACTTGGTATTCCAACGCTGGCGGTGTGGCAAAGGAGATTGACCATGTCCCCATTGACGGTCGTTGGAGGATGATCCAGAACTGCAGGGTCTACCAGAGTGCTCAGTTCCTCGATACTGACCACAGGCTTGTTGTAGCAACTGTAAAGCTGTACTTTAAATCCTGGAGAATGGTACCATCCCAGCCGAGGCTGGATGTTGCCAAGCTCAGGGATGAGAGAGTAGCTGAGGAGTTTGCGAACAGGCTGAGTGGACACTTGGGGGGTCTGGGTGCTTTGGGGGGTCCTGAAGAGTTGTGGAGCGCCTTCAAGACCACCGTCCTTGATGTTGCCGGTGGATGTCTTGGAACTCACCGCAGGGCAAAGAAGAATTTTGTCTCTCGAGGGACACTGGATACCATTGATCAGAGTCGCAGGGCCAGGCTGAATGGCAGAGCTGAGCTGTTCAGGGAGCTGAGGCGTAAAACTGTAGGTGCACTGAGGGTGGACAAGGAGGCCTATGTGCGAGGAATCTGTGAGGGGGTAGAGCATTACCTGTGGACAGGTGATTCTCGTCCCGCTTACAGGGGAATTCGCGCATTACGTTCATCCAAGCCCATCCCTCGGAGCACTGCAGTTAGAGCAGAGAGTGGTAGGCTCTTGACAGAGGAGTCTGAAGTGAAGGCCCGCTGGGCCGGTTACTTTGAGCGGTTGTACCAGGCTGATCCCCCAGCTGTCGAGTTGGACGTCAAGGGTGTTACAATCCCTGTTGCTGACCCTCAAATCAACTGTGGTCCACCTTCGCTTGTGGAAACACGGGCTGTGGTGAACCAGTTGAAACGGGGTAAAGCTCCAGGGATCTGTGGCATCCATGCCGAACTTCTCAAGGCTGGTGGAAATGCTGCACTCGTGTCGTTGCATGCAGTTTTGTGCTCTGCCTGGAACACAGGCATCATCCCAACTGACTGGAAGAGGGGCCTTGTTGTCCCTCTCTGGAAAGGGAAGGGTGATCGCCAAGACTGCAACAACTACCGAGGGGTGACGCTGCTCTCAGTGCCGGGCAAGGTCTTTGCTCGGATAATTCTTGATAGGGTTCGCCACCATCTGCTTGAGCACCAGCGTCCAGAGCAGTCAGGCTTTACACCAAAGAGGTCAACGATTGACCGTATCCTTGCACTTCGTGTCCTCACCGAACGCAAACGAGAGTTTCGGCAGGGGCTGCTTGCAGCCTATGTTGATCTCTGTAAAGCGTTCGATTCAGTGAATCGGGATGTCCTCTGGAGGATTCTTGGTCTTCGTGGGGTGCCACCAAAACTGATCGATCTGATGTCTGAACTCTACTCTGGTACTGAGAGTGCTGTGAAGTGTGGTGGTACCACCTCTGACTTATTTGCAGTTGTTGCTGGAGTTTGTCAGGGATGTGTACTTGCCCCCACACTTTTCAGCACTTGTATGGACTGGATTTTAGGGAGGATGTCGGAGAGATCAAGTTGCGGTGCATCGTTTGGGAATGTCAAGATCTCGGACCTTGATTTTGCAGACGATGCAGTCATCTTTGCGGAGACTTTAGACATCCTCTTGGGGGCCCTCGAGGTGCTGAATGAGGAGTCGGAGCCGCTGGGATTACGGGTTTCTTGGGTCAAAACTAAGATCCAGGCTTTCGGTGACATCTTGGATGCTGCTGTCCTGTCTGTGTCTGTTTGTGGTGAGGATGTTGAGGTCGTGGAGAGATTCACTTACCTTGGCAGTGATATTCATGTCTCTGCTGGCTGCGAGTCAGAGGTCAATAGACGTCTGGGTCGGGCCTGGGGAGTCATGGATTCACTGGATCATGGGGTGTGGCGCTGCCGGTACCTGTGCGGGAGGACGAAAGTCCGAGTCTTCAGGTCCTTGGTACTTCCAGTCTTGCTCTATGGGTGCGAGACTTGGACTCTGACCAAGGATCTGAGATGGAGACTTAATTCCTTTGGTACCAGGTCTCTTCAGAGAATCCTTGGCTATCGCTGGTCGGATTTTGTATCCAACGAGCGGTTGCTGAGAGAGACTCGGATGAGATTTGTTACCTGCATAGTCCGTGAGCGTCAGTTGCGGCTGTATGGACATGTGGCTCGTTTTCCTGACGCTGATCCTGCTTACCAGATTCTCTCAGCGAGGGAGTCTCATGAGTGGAGGAGGCCAGTGGGCCGACCACGTGCCTCATGGTTGCAGCAGGTTGACCATCATCTCAAGGAGATGGGGATGGGCCTGGCATCTGCCTGGGGGATGGCCAGATGGAGGCCCCTGGAGTACTGGCGGAAAGTGGACGCAGCGACGCGCTGTTCTAGCACATGCTCCCATACCTGACCTGACCTGCCACACCAAATGACATTTGCCATCATAATTATCATTAAAACATTCCACATGAGTAGTCACTCTTATGGTGAAAATTTTATCTCAATCCGACAAGCGGTTGCTGAGGAAACACTAAAGTTCTGTGCAGACAAACAAACAAACAGACAGACAAATGAACAAACGGACCCAAATGCAATACCGTCTCCTTCGGCGAGGGTAAAATTACACCCGATTCTCCTTTGTAATAACTGCTTGATGGATTAAAGTACAAAATGCAGGCACTGCGGTGTCGTGTGGTGCCTTGTTGTCATCCTATGTGATTGTTTTTTTCTTTTTTACATGATATTACATTGTTTCCCCTTTTTGTGCGATCTGCTTTCATTTCGGGTGTTATTTCATTTCATTAGATCATTAGAAGCTTGGAGCGACATTATCTTGTATATAAGTGAATGAGATGTTTGTTTGTTTGGGACGCTCCCAAGGTTAATCGCACCAAAACTTTATTGTTTCACTTTTTTAATCATAATACACCTTACTAGAGGTTTTAACCAGTCATTTTCTCACAATTCATAACTTATAAACACATGAACCACCACCTGTCATAGGGAAAGTGTGGGAGCTTGGAGGGGGTGGGGTGGGAGAAGGCAGGAGGAGGGATCACGCATTTCTCAGCAATGCTGGGTACCTTAGATTTGTAATAAATAAACAAGAGCTCAAGTCAGCACAATATACACCCGAACAAGAAGGTATATACAGAATTGTGCTACAACATGGAAAACAGCATCCTGGTTGCCATGGCAACCACTTTAGATGACGAACATATGTCGCGACACACCGTCTCCACAGTCTGTACCTATGTACCAGATATGAAACATGAAAGTTGAAAACTTTGGGAGTTACAGTGTGGACAGGAACAGATGGACGGACGGACGGACAGACAGACGGATGGACAGACAGAGAGATGGACGGACGGATGGACGGTATCACATAATACGCCCCGATTTATATCGGGCGTATAACAAGAAGGTACAGAATTGTGCTACTACATAGAAAACAGCATCCTGGTTTCCATAACAACCACTTTAGATGACGAACGTATGTCGCAACACACCGTCTCCACAGTCTGTACCTATGTACCAAATATGAAACGTGAAAGTTGAAAACTTTGGGAGTTAGAGTGCGGACAGGAACTGACGGACGGACGACCGGTATCACATAATTCGCCCCAATATATATATATATATATATATATATATATATATATATATATATATATATATATATATATATATATATATATATATATATATATATATATATATATATATCGGGCGTATAACCAGAGTTGGTGTCAAAGCCACCCAATGCTCACCTGTTTATACATTTATCGTTTTTAAAAGACTAGTCTAATAATTAATATTTTTTATCAAGCATTGCAGTGAAGTCTGATCCAAATAATTTTAAAGCAACATATGTATTTGTATATTGTAATCAGTATCAAGAGCGCAAGTGAGCACAATATACGCCCGAACAAGAAGGTATATACAGAATTGTGCCACTACATGGAAATCATCATCCTGGTTGCCATGGCAACCACTTTAGATGAAGAACATATGTCGCGACACACTGTCTCCACAGTCTGTACCGATGTACCAAATATGAAATGTGAAAGTTGAAAACTTTGGGAGTTAGAGTGCGGACAGGAAGGGATGGAAAACAGCATCCTGGTTGCCATAGCAACCACATTAGATGATGAACGTATGTCGCGACACACCATCTCCACAGTCTGTACCTCTGTACCAAATATGAAACGTGAAAGTTGAAAACTTTGGGAGTTAGAGTGCGGACAGGAACTGACGGACGGACGACCGGTATCACATAATACGCCCCGACATATATATATATATATATATATATATATATATATATATATATATATATATATATATATATATATATATATATATATATATATCAGGTGTATAACCAGAGTTGGTGTCAAAGCCACCCAATGCTCGCCTGTTTATACATTTGTCGTTTTTAAAAGACTAGTCTAATAATTAATATTTTTTATCAAGCATTGCAGTGAAGTCTGATCAAAATAATTTTAAAGCAATATATTGTTGCGGATTCGCGCCCGCCGGCGTGCGGACGGCCACGTAACTCGAATCGCGGCACGTCGCCCACCGGACGGACAATCCAGTCGTGACCCTCTCGGACTAACGCCGGGAACCAGTCACGGGTGGACCTTTCGGTCTCACCACGATCGTGCCAATCGGCCCCCGCGTGGGATAGGGTTGCTCGCCAAATTCGATCTACCTAAGTACCCACACGGAGGGTAGACCGGGCGATCGCACCTCGCCGCAGGTCGACTTCGGACACGGGCCACTTTAAGCGACCCGTTCCGTACTATCGGGATAACCGAGCGGTGTTATTCGTCGGCCTCGACGGTTCGATTAATTATCGGGCGTTTTAGCCCACGACCAACCCTTTACGTGAAGCAAGATGGAGATTCAATGAAAGAAAAGACGAAGCGAAGCGGGAAAACAGTTCAACAATAAGCACATTTATTTCGCGGCACACGGGAAGCACACATATACAATTCCACCAAAAGCACATGTAAAAAAAGAAGACAATGCAATATTACACAAAAAGCAAATGCAACAATGCAGATCTATCCGACTACCGAGCACACGGCAACACTTATACAATTTTACTTCACAGACGGCGCTGACAACACATACCCAAAGCAAAAGGAAAAGAACCACCCTCAAGGATGAGGCGGGCCTGGGGCCGAGACCGGGTCGGGCCTACCGTCTGATGATGAGACGCGAAGTGGCGGTGGTGCCTCAACTCCGCGGGCCTCGCGGACAGTGTCTGGTAGGGGGTGGGAAAGGGGCCCCCTTTGTCGCACTATCTCAGCGCGGGGGGAAACAGGAGGGGGTTGCTGATGCTCGGGGGAAGGAGGATATCACCCTGTCTCGGGTCCCGCGGCGAGCGTCTCCTCCTCGACCTCGGTCGCGTTGCTGGCCTCTCCCTCTGCAGCTCCCGGCACCGACGCGAGCACCCCCTCGTCCGCCTTCGCCGCCGCCACCTCTCCACAGCTCCGTCTAATCGCCTTCTCCGTCTCCTCCCTTGGCTCGTCCCAACTCTTCCAACTGACTCCTACCACTTCTTTCCAGCTCCACCGACGACTCTCTTGAACTCCGCACAACTGCCTTTACTGACGAACGCAGCCGTTTATATAAGCCCAGTGGCTTCGCTCCTTCACCTTTGACCCTCTGCCTCCGACCCTTCACCTCTCTAACTGGCTCCCCATTGGACCGAGGAAAAGTGGGCGTGAATGCTTTTTGATCCATGAATTTGCATATAGCGTCCTCACTCCAACGCCCTGGAGGCGGGGCCAAATCGCCCCACGCTCTCTGATAGGACGGAACAAAAGTGGGCGTGAGTCGTTTTTGATCCGTTTTTCTTCGGAAAGTCTGTAATGTTTCTGAATACGCTGCTCGGTGCGCGCCCTGCACGAGTCCAGTATCGGTGCCCACGAGTGGCGCGAGAATGGTGGGGATGCGACGGTGGCGAGTTGTGACGGTAAAGGTCGTGGCGGTTGTTGTGAAGCAGCGTTTGTGGTTGGTGGTTGTTGTGTGACGACTGTTGAGACGTGGTTGGTGCTGGTAGTAATGGCGGCTGGTCCAAAATAAAGATAGGAAAAGAAAAACGGCTATCCTGAAGAGTCGCAGCCCTTATGAATGACATTTATTCCCTCTAAACAACGGGTTTGGGCCTAACTACACATATACTTACGGAGATATCTCACCTAAGGGACCTGAATGGTGGTTTGTGAATTTCGTCAACCACAACAATATGTATTTGTATATTGTAATCAGTAACAAGAGCGCAAGTGAGCACAATATACGCCCGAACAAGAAGGTATATACAGAATTGTGCTACTACATGGAAAACAGCATCCTGGTTGCCATGGCAACCACTTTAGATGATGAATGTATGTCGCGACACACCGTCTCCACAGTCTGTACCGATGTACCAAATATGAAACGTGAAAGTTGAAAACTTTGGAAGTTAGAGTGCGGACAGGAACGGATGGACAGACAGACGGACGGACGACAGGTATCACATAATATGCCTATATATATATATATATATATATATATATATATATATATATATATATATATATATATATATATATATATATATATATATATATATATATATATATATCGGGCGTATAAAAAAGTGTGGTGGATAAAAACATTACAAAGGAAAAAATAACTTGCACCAAAAACTTTAACATTTTCATGCTCACGCTCACGCCGGGAGTATCGCTATAGCTCTCTGTTCTTCAAACAGACGAGCTAAAAAACGGAAAAATATTTCAATAATTGAAAATTTTAAAAACAAGTTCGAATTGTGAACATCACCCGTGGAAGTTCGTTCATACAACTATCAGGTGAGCGAGAGCACGGACGACAGATTGTTTTGAAATTTGGTAAGATTTTCATCACATCAGAAAAAGAAACCAGAACACCTCACAAGAGTGAGGCTAGTTTCATATCATCACATGTGACTTAATCTTGCATTGGGCATCGCCCAGCGCATTTAATGATCTTGCCAAAATGAAGTTTTTGCGAGATATGAGTCAGCTTGTATGTTTTTTTTTTTTGTTTGTCTGTAATCACGTATAAAAAAATTCTGCAGAGCACAGTTATCATTGGAAATTTTTGTAACTTCGCATATCAGAGGCCTATAGAGGTCCTTTTCAGCACATAAAATTTTGAAGGTCAAGGTCAAAGGTCAAGGTCACTTTGTCGCAAATCAGGGGAGTCGACGAAACTCTTATTTTTTGAGTAATTTTGATCGGAACGTCTTCAAACTTCATGCGAATATTGTTCATGGTCTGGCACTCAGCTGATTAATTTTTGGTGGCGATTGGCCTTGACCTTCATGGTTAGCACCAAAGGTCAAACATATTTGACCCCAAGGTCAAATTTTCAAGTTTTAGGAACCATATCGTGTAGTACCTCAAATTGAACACCTCGATGAGTGCTTTCGAGATATGTCAAGCTTGAGACATTATGACGTCATTTGGTGACGTTATGAGGCAAACGCATATTTTTCATGGTTACTCTGTAGAACGATTCTCATCGGAATCTCTCGTAGGCAGATATTCCTCAAGGAGTCGCTCCTGGTGGATAGCAGCTCTGTTCACCTCAGTGTGACCTTAAATAAGTTAACGTGGTCACCTTTTGGCAAGATATGGGTCACCCTGCGGGTGACATTGGTTTTTTTTTTTTTAATCACAATTTTAAGAAAATGGGCCGAAATCGCACTTTGGGCTCAGTTAATGCCTGTGGAATGGTCTCTAGAATATACCTGTCAAGTTTGGTTCAGTTCCGTTCACTAATAACCGAGAAATAACAATTTTAAGAAAATGGGCCAAAATGGGCCGTTCCTCGGCCTGAAGGGCCAGAATCACACTTTTGGCTCAGTTAATGCCTGTGCATATGTGTCCACTATACGCCTGTTAATTTTCATCGAATCTGTTCACGAATAATGGAGAAATAGACGTTCAAATGAACTGTACACAAGAAGAGAGAGAAGACGAGCGGTGCTTAGACCCCGTGGGGTAAAAAAAAAAAAACATGGAAAACTAAATAAATGCAAATTAAAAATATATATATATATTTATTTTCATTAAATAATTGAAAATGTAATTAATTGAAAATTGAGGGGAAAAATTAAAAAAACTGAAAAATAAAATGGAAAAATTATTCTTTAAAAATGTGTGTGTGTGTGTGTGTGTGTGTGTGTGTGTGTGTGTGTGTGTGTGTGTGTGTGTGTGTGTGTGTGTGTGTGTGTGTGTGTGTGTGTGTGTGTGTGTGTCCCATCCGTTCTCATGGATCATTTACACTCATTAAATAAATGAAAAAATAAAATTATTGAAAATTGAGTGTAAAAAAAAAAACTTTGAAAACTGAAAAATTAAATAATGGAAAAATTATTCTTCAAAAATGGGACACCATGGACACCAAATCTAAACACAATGCCTCCCTCTCGGAACCATAACTACAGTACAAATAAATGGACCATTTATCAAACAGATTGAGATTGTGAAATTCTGCACTCACTTTGCATTGGTGGAACATAAGCTTCAGGAGTTTCTGCCCGTTTTGGAATCCTTCAGTTTGGACTGATCACGTGTCGCTCACCATTTATCAAACTTAAAACCATTATGGTTTGGAATGGCTAAAATGACGTCCATATTTACAGGTCAATTGTCCCAGCTGAGAGTGATATGATGAGACACGAATCCATCTGAAAGGTGGTACATGAGAAGTCTAGAGTTCAATCCTTCATTGAGACTACAGAAGCAGTTCGACTACTACTACTACAACAACTACTACTACTACTACCTCCACATAATATGAGCAAGGTCCCTGATACAGCTGGGATGTCCTGTGAATCACCAAGGACGGATGTATATTTGTTCGTAATCTACTCACTCCACTTTGTTCCACGAGCAAATCGGATGAACACTCCGTGCCACGAGGTTCTTCTACCTCCCTTGCTTGTCCATCGAAGTTGTGAATCTCCATCCCGATCCAACACCAAGGATTGTGGGAGATTGCTTCATGGGGCACTGCGTGCTGGAGCTCTGCTCGAGCATTTCACAAACTTTCTGGTGGATGTTGCTTCTGTGGTGAAATGGAAACCATCTTTCACATATACCTTCAGTGCCTGCATCTTCAACCAGTTTTCTTGCTGGTGAAAATCCTGCTATGATGCTTCTGGCTTCATTTTTACCAATTATTTATTTTCGGTCATCCCATCAAGAAGTCGATCACGGAATCTCCTTGTTAACTTTATTTTGGCCTCTGCAAAACTGGCAATGGATAAATCCAGAAAGGCAAAGATTGAAAGAGAAGCGGTGCATCATAGCTTTGCATGCCTGATAACTCTATTATGTTCACATATCACTTTGGAGTTCAAGGAGGGGCAATATTCCCAAACCATTGGGAGTTTTAAAGACATTTGGACCACAAATGATGCACTGTGCAGTATTTCCCCACAAGGTAGTTTACTTTTACTGGTCTGATGATTATTTTGGTCTCTCTCTCCCTCCTTATCTATCTCAGTCGTGCTTTCTCTTTAAAATGCTCTGTGTTGTCCACTGCAGTTCCAACCATGGACTTTCGGGGACGAAGAAGTCGAGCGACTTAAACAGGAAACTTTTGTCTGCCTGAGCTTCCCTGCACCCTGAGCGCAAGCCACTAAAGACTTTCCAATAAAACTACTTCCATACTACTACTACTACTACTACTACTACTACTACAAAACCGTAACTTAGGTGTTTTCAATAAGACAAGCTTTGCAACACACATATCTGTTGGAAAGTTGATTCAGGATTCTTCAGTCTCCAGACATCTGTTCTTCCTATCTGTTCCCTAAATTGGATACTTCAAAGCGTCATTCTTCCAGCACTTTTACAAGTTTTTATTTATTTATTTATGATAGTGCTCATGACTACTTCCCTTGGGAGACTGCATGACTATTGCCTGGCTGAAGGTGCGTTTTTCCTGATCTCTTTCCTGCAGTTACTCATAAAGAGCTTGAGTTCACGTCCTCATGTACGATATGGTTGAACGACGGTCTGCTGAAGAAATGTTCCTCTGGAATCTTGTCGATTTGTCTTATAATTCTGAAAACCTGCACCATATACATATCAGCTCGTTCTCTCCTGGACTTCAAGGATGGGATGTTCAAGGCTTTCAGATTTCTGGAAGGTGAAGCTCATTTTGTCCTGGCAAAGTTACTGTTTCATGTATGTTACTGTCATGGTAGTTCTTTGTAAACGAGATGCATTTAATACACCTCTGCCTACGCAATAGATGGTGTGTGTGTGTGTGAACACATTTGGATTAGAAGTGAACTACTACTACTACTACTACTACTACTACTACTACTACTACTTTATTGACCCCCAATTATTCCCACCTTGTGGGGTCAACTGAGGAAAGTTTTTGGACAGACCAAGACTTTCATGAACTCAATGGCCAAGCTTGACTTTTGACTGAAGGTGATTTGGGCAGGAATGCGATACAATTTCTTCATGGTGTGATAACTCACCGACTCTTCATGAAAGACATGGTGGGATCCTTAACATCCACCAACCAATACCAGCAGATAGGATATCCGGCTTAATCTCTATCCGAGGGACGGAAAACTTTGTGATGCAACACCCTCCTGCGAAGTACCAATCAGACAGTTTATAGTCGGGTCGGGAATCAAACCCAAACTGGGCAGACAGTTCAGAGGTAAATGCAACATCCTGTTGGACTTTAAAAAAGAAGAAGAAGAAAAAAAAAAGAGAAGACAATCTCGATGTTAGAGTTAAACAATTAAAGGTTCCCATTTGGGCATTCCTCAAATTGATAATCATTCAGAGATCAGTTAATTGATAGCACAACCAGAGAATTGTAGATAAATTGTACATACAGGGAAACAGGCATTTGGAATGTGATGAGGAAGACTGTGAGGACAAGAATAGTGAGAGAAAAGGAAATCTGCAACTGAACAGCTCTAGTAGTAGTGAGGACAGTGTGAAAAATTTGGGGAAGAATAACTATAGTACTGCAGATACATACATCAGTTCCTGACTCGTGCTCTTCCCTCAAGCCCCTACCAGGTGCTGCTCAGGTGCTGCTCGCTCGTGTCTCTCTCTCTCTCTCTCGCTCGTGTCTCTCTCTCTCTCTCGCTCGTGTCTGTCTCTCTCTCTCTCGCTCGTGTCTGTCTCTCTCTCTCTCTCGCTCGTGTCTGTCTCTCTCTCTCTCGCTCGTGTCTGTCTCTCTCTCTCTCTCTCTCTGTCTGTCTGTCTCTCTCTCTCTCTCTCGCTCTCTCTCTCTCTCTCTCTCTCTCTCTCTCTCTCTCTCTCTCTCTCTCTCTCTCTCTCTCTCTCTCTCTCTCTCTCTCTCTCTCTCTCTCTCTCATTGGCCTTCACATATCCCCTTATGATCTCGTCTATACCTGCAGACTTCCCCCCCCTGCCCCCACCCCTTCTCCTCCTCCATCACTATTCCCATCACCAAATGTAGTGCGCATGTGTTTTTGTTCACCTGCTCCTCTCTGCCAGACTGATTATTACCTGCCATGCTCTGTTTCACTCTTCCATGAGCTGATCAACTTCTGCAGAAAAAAACAGTACATGTGTATATATATATATATATATATATATATATATATATATATATATATATATATATATATATATATATATATATATATATATATATATATATATATATATATATATATATATATATATATATATGGCCCTTTGTACAGGACATGAAGCTTGTATCAAACCTTGACAGGTGATCATCACTGTACCTGTGCAGCCAGTCATGTGTTAAATTAAACAGGCTCCATGTTTGCATTGACCAGATACGTATTCCATAATTCTTCACTGTGCCACCCTCTCCACGACCTCATCTCCCACCACCGGCAGGTACAGGTACGTTAAAGCGTGGGAAACACGTGGTTATGGGTATCAGTTTCCAACACAATAAAAACAAATACTCTTAAAAATGAGTAATCAACCGACAGTACTGTGTTGTTGTTTTTTTGAGTAAAACAAAAGTCCAGATCCAGTTGGAACCATCCTTGAAAAACAATAGCAACAGCACACAGATGTGCATGTGTACGCACGGAGCCGACGTCAACGACTCCCAATCTGCTCTGTACATTCATCCCCACAGCCTCACGCATTCACCAACAGGGTTTATGAAGGTAGAGCCATTGTTCCAAAATAGCAGCGAATATTAGAGGCTCTTTCAATCAGCAGCCATGTTTGTTATCTGAGGGGCAGGATCCTCAAAGCCAGGCATTTCTATCGCAAAAACAACAATGCGTTCTCACCGGGACACGAGGCCTCTCCTTAGACTCACACAGGAACCGATGAGAGCGTTTATAAAAGTTTCGTGAAATATTTTAACAAAAAATTGTGATTTATACAGGGTGTACATAAAGTTCTTGTGCAACTTTGAACTTTTATAACGTTTGATGTACACACGACAGAAACAAACTATAAATGGTGGATGAAAGAACGATTACCTCCACCATTGAAGGTGGACAGAGTTTATGTTTTCACTCCTGTTTGTTTGTCTGTCTGTCTGTGAGCATGATATCTCAAAAAGTTGTGGACACGTTATGACAAAACCTGGTAGATAAGTTGGGTAGGTGACAAGAACAAGCGGATGAGATTTTGGTGAAGATCCAGATCCGGCCTATCAGTGCGATACACAATGTAGACTATTCATCCTGGCAGAGGTATGCGCTCCACCGAGAGCCGTTCTAGTTTGTTTGTTCTTGCTGTGAGCAGGCTATCTCAAAAAGTTGTGGACGAGTTTATGACAAAACTCGGTGGATGAGTTGGTTCGGTGACAAGAACAAGCCGATTCGATTTTGGTTAAGGTCCGGAATCAGATCCGACCGATCAGTGGCATGCAAAATGTAAACGATTCAGCCTGGCAGAGGTATGTTCTCTACCGAATGCCGATCCAGTTCATAATGTTTTATTGATGTTGATATTGTACACCACTCCTTCCCAATTCCATAACTAGGTGATGCATGACGTCATCGCCGGATGCCAAATTAAGGCACTATTCAGTTTTTACTCCGTTTTCTTTCTTGTTACTTGTCGAAAAATTATTTTTGCCAAGTATGTTGGTCTGTTTGTTTGTTTGCCTATAACATGATTTTTGGCTACAGTTTTCAAGCAATCGTTTACACATTTTTCATGTGTAGGTGACTGGCCAAGGACGGCAACACTAAGTTTTGGTGAGGATTTGAATACGGATCCGGATCTGAGAATTTTAAAAGTGATTCTTCACTATTGAGAGATGGCGCCAAAATGATATATAGCATGGTATCTCAAAAGGTCTTGGATGGATTCACACGAAACTTGGTGGACAGGTTGGGTGTGTGAAAAGGAGCAATTGATTAAATTTTGGTGAAGATTAAAATCTGGATCGAGATAAGATAATTGTGCTTAAGTGATTCTTCACCATTGAGAGATGGGGCCAAAACTATGGGTAGCATGATATCTCAAAAAGTTGTGGACGACTTGTGACAAAACGAGGTGGAAGAGTTGGTCAGGTGACGAGAACAAGCCGATTCGATTTTGATTCAGGTCCGGATTTAGATCCGACCTATCAGTGGGATACAAAATGTAAAGTGTTCAGCCTAGCAGAGGTATGTTCTCTGTAGAGTGCCATTCCATTTCGCCAAGTTGTCACTCGATGAGTGATTTTTGGGTCGCCGAAATAGGTAACGCTTATTGTCAGTAATTAGATCTGTTTGTTTGGATGTTTGTTTGTCATCAGCATAATTGGTAGTAAACGTGGGTGGATTTTGACCAAACTCGGGTGGTAGGTACATCTTATGACCTAGTGCTTTGGAAATTGTGATGGTTGCTAAGGACGCTTTGGTTCCCCAGCAACAACCGAAAAACCTTCAAAATCTGTACCGTTCACGCGAAATGAATTCCGAAAGCCATTATCCCACGTAGGGTTATGAAATTTGGCACGAATGATGTACAGGTGATGCTCTATCAAATATATTCCGGTTTTTGTGATATATGGAATACTTTACCCGCAGCGCCCCCTACAATTAGGGTATGCGCGAAAACTGAAGGCCCCGAGCGACCAGGTGAGTGCATCGATACGAATGAAACTTTGCAGGTCCATGGTACTCAATGAGTACAACTTTGCCTCAGGACATATTGATCGATTTCGCTTATGTCAGGGGTCAAAGGTCAATTAGTGCAAAAATCGATAATATGCGAGAGCTGGAGGTGCCTTCGCGCCAAATGCTACTCCTCCTAGGGTTATGGTCGGATGGTCATGAAAATTCACACTAATCGTCTGGAATACATTGTGCACAAACGATCGAGCTAGATTTTCGATTTAGATCTTTATTCACCCACAGCACCCCCTCGAACTTTGGGGATTTCCGATTTCAAACCGCATTTTCAGTACTTTTCATTCAAATGGATACCGAGTAGTTATCAGTAGATGGAACTGGATGAGATTTGATATGCATAATCTTAAGGTGATGCCCTATCTGCTATGTGACATCCATTTTGCTCTTTCTCTTATAGTTTCCATGCTCGGCGACCCATTGCCGCCTACCGGCTTGTTCATTTGTTTGTCTGGGAGATATCAGTTATCTTTTGATCTTGGAAGATGAAATTTTGGGACAAAAGTGAAGATGTGCCTTGGCAAAAAGTATATATTTTTTATTTTTTGATGAATCATTTCATTGATTAATTACTTAATTGTTATCGATTTATGAATTACATATTTATTATATTTCTCATCTGGGCAATATCTCAGGCATATTTTGAGCTAGGAAGCTGATCTTTGGATACGACAGTGACCAAGTGATTTGGCTATAAAAGGTATTTATGATTTTTTAAAAATTAATTATTCATTTTTCGATTAATTACTTAATTTTCAAAAAGTTACAGATTCGGATGAAACAGTGGTGCTTTAGGTATGCTATTCGGCAATTGATTGAGAAATTAATTATTTTACGATTATTATTTATGCAATTAATCAATCACTCAATCAATTATTGCACACCGCTCCCTCCCAATTCCGACTCCATGTGCAAAAAGGCGGCATCACTGGGCGCCGAAGGTGCCCCGGTGATGTCGCGCGCTGGAGGATTGTTATTTATTTATTTGGCACCGTGGCAGTGTACTTTGAATGTACTACTACTTGTTCATGTTGTTGTTATTGTTATTAAATCCACAATTCTCCTGGGTTTATTGAAGAGTTGACATTTTCTGATGAGGCAACTTTTACATCAGTCAGTGGTAAAGTCAACCACCACAATTACCACATTTGGTTCCCGAACGCCAACGATGAAATCTTTCACACATTACGTTGTACCAGAGCTACGATCACAAATATAATTCATGAAATTATTCAGCAGCAACTGAAGAATGTTTTCAACAAGTTTGAAAATCGGATTGAATGATGCATTATGAAAGATGGTGGTTTCATCATCTTTCATCATCATATGAAAGATGATGATCTTCATCATCATATGAAATCATCATATGAATCATCATATGAAATTTCATCATCATATCAATCAATCATCACATCATATCAATCATCATATGAAAAAGTTTCATCATCATCATATGAAAGATCTCAACGACGAAAAGTTTCAACTATTTGATTAAAAACTTCATGAATTATGCTTTCATGCTCCATTTACCATTTGGTCCTATCTTGTGTTCATCAAAAGTTATGGAAGTTCAAAGTTGCACAAGGACTTTATGGACACCCTGTGCAATACTCATAATCGGCTGGGGGAGGGTCGGAATCACCAATTTTGTGTCAATGTCGTGCAGGTCGTTATGCAAACAGTGGTATAAAACTAGCATTAAGCCAACCATCCTTCACCAGTAAAGGTAAGACATAAGAACAATGTAAATTTAAGTTTTAAAACAGTGACTCCTTCACTCCGTAATTTCATCTTTGGCCGTTTAAAGAAACTGGCAACTTCAAACAGACTTTTCCAACCTTCCACTTTTGCTCATATAAACTCTTAACATGCAAGAGGAAACAAAGAAAATAAAGGTTCACAAAGCACCATCAATTTGCCACTGGATTATAAATTTGGAACATTTGAGTGTCAAAACCAATGATAAACATACAATTGCCTTTGCAGATGGCCCATTGATATGTACAGTCCTTACAAAGTCATCATTCCTATCACATGTCTGTGCACGTTTGATAAGCAACGGCCAAGATAATATAACGTGCTATTTAAATATATATATATATATATATATATATATATATATATATATATATATATATATATATATATATATATATATATATATATATATACACATAAATTAACAGGAAATTACAATTGTCAATTTGAAGTTAATCCACAATCAAGCAACAACTATGGAAGGTTGTTTGATGGGTGGAACAAACACTCACAGGTTGGCTTCACTTGCAACATCTGCAAACGTTTCTGGACATAGTCCTGCCAGAGTCTGATAGATCTGAACACTCACCCTGAGAAAGCGAGACCAGTCCCGCAGCCTCGATGTACCGACTTGTCCACGGGTTACTTGTTACAATCCCATGAGGCAGACGCGGTGGCACCACCTCGGGATGACTTCTTGAAACAGACTGAGGCTGCGGAACTGGACACATGGATGCCATCTCTGGGACGAGGCCGCGAGCGGTTTGGCCGACAAAGAGAAGTGAGCGCCGAGGTTTCTGCTTATAGTGCGAAGGAGGGGGCGATGAGGTTGTGATGGCAGGAGAGGTTGAGGGGGTCGGTCAGAGAGGGTGCATTTATTTATTTTTTCAGAGCGATCCAAAACTCATGGAGAACATCGCATGTACATTTATCACATGCAGGCCAAACACGTTAGCAGACGTCAGTGTACTTTACCATCAATCACAAAGACATGAGATGACAATGGACAAACACACATGGACATGGTATATGGGATTTGAACCCTGAATGCTGGGGGTTCAGATGGAAACACTTACAGGTCAACACACTTTACAAGAATGGACATCAAGCCTCTTAAAGATGCTTCACGGTCGCTCATCACGAACAGGATAGCCGGCTCGACTTGCAACATGGGACTTGTTTTGAGAATGCCGAATGTACAGTGAGGAATTGAATGTGTGATAACCGACATGCTATCACCAGGCTATTATTGGTGCAGCGCAAATAGACTTGGCATGGAACAAACACCCACAGGCGGTTCAAGACTCGATGGGTCCATGTGTTGGTCGCAAAGGTTGGGCGCTCGAAAGGATTCTTCAATGATCCATGGACCGACCAATCATCGTTGTTACTTTTGGATCTCTTTGAGGACAAGTCATTGTATTCTATATCAGCAGAACTCTCTTCCTCTATGCCCTCTCATCTCATTTCCAGGTGAAGACCCTTAATTGACATGGCCTCATGGAGCTTCCACAGCATTTATAGGTGGGTGATGATTCTAATGAGGCAACATGGTCAACCTTTTACCTCCGGTATAGGACAGAAGGCCAAACCATCCAAAAGGTGTTATCTTGTTTAAAAGGATACGTGGCATTATTAATGTTCAAATAACGACATAGAAAACAGCCGGCTTAAATCTTCTTTCTGAAGATTATGGATCACCCATCCTTTGCATTCCCTTGGGAATATTTGCCTTGTTGGGAGAGAATCAAGCAGAGCAGAACCTTTGACTAAAGAGTGATTGATTGATTGAAAGCTGATAGTTCTGGACTGATCGAATTTTCCTCGTTGTTCGTCCCTTATCAAACAAATCAATTCCAAAATGGCTGGATTTTGACACCAGTTGAAATTCCTCCTTCACACCCCAAGATTCTCGTTCGGCTCTTGTGCTCTTGAACCACCGATCCCTGTTCAGATCCTCGGGTAGGTTTCCTGGTTTTCATGGACAGAGTGCCTTGATGACCATGAATGGAGTAAACTGTGGTGTACCCATGCCGGTGACGGTTCAATGGTGGCCGAAACAAGGAAGCCTGTCTGCTTCGTTTATACACATCATGAGTTCTCACATTTCCCCCCAATTTCATATCAGTGGAAAATGGTGCTTCAGCTACAGGTGTTGCTTATGTGGCAACTCCAAGGTTTATACCAGTAAATGATGCCAAGGTGTTCTTATGGCCGAGGTGACAGATGGGACAACCGGCTTAACCCGGCCCCCCTCTCCCTCTTCCAACTTTTCCAGCAGCTTATCACCTGTAGAGGAATGAACCCAGAACCAAGCCAACCTGGAATGAGCATGACATCACTTGAATTGCTAAAGGTGCTCATGGATCTTTTTCAATTTCCATGGAATGTGACTTGCTGAATTGCTCCGGTGAAGAGGGCCCTGTAAAGGCTTCTTCTTCCACGACTTTGCAATATGTCAAACCTCCGCCGCTCCCACCTGCAAAAGTCCTCTTCCCTAAAATATCTTGGCAGAAATTCCTCTTGCATTCGACACCCATATGTGGCACTTAGGTCTTGGGGGTTAAGGAATGGGGGAAGCAAACCACGACCAACCAATCCCACACCGACTCCGTGGATCCTCTCTGACGTCACAGTTGTTTCACCCAGACGTCGGTTTCGGGATTTCTGGATTTCAGGGAATCGTGTGAACCAATTCCAGATCCGAGAACTGCCAAACCATTCCATGGAAAGGAGTCGTATCGAGGATGAAATGAGGGAGAGAATGGGGAAAGGGATTCAAATGAGGGAGAGCATGGGGAGGGGGATTCAAATGAGGGAGAGCATGGGGAGGGGGATTCAAATGAGGGAGAGCATGGGGAAAGGGATGAAATGTGTGAGAGCATGGGGAGGGGGATTCAAATGTGTGAGAGCAAGGGGAAGGTGATTCAAATGTGTGAGAGCATAGGGAGAGGGATTCAAATGAGGGAGAGCATGGGGAAAGGGATGAAATGTGTGAGAGCATGGGGAGGGGGATTCAAATAAGGAAGAGCATGGGGAAGGGGATTCAAACGAGGAAGAGCATGGGGAGGGGATTCAAATGAGGGAGAGCATGGGGAAAGGGATGAAATGTGTGAGAGCATGGGGAGGGGGATTCAAATAAGGAAGAGCATGGGGAAGGGGATTCAAATGAGGGAGAGCATGGGGAGGAGATTCAAATGAGGGAGAACATGGAGAAAGGGATGAAATGTGTGAGAGCATGGGGAGGGGGATTCAAATGTGTGAGAGCAAGGGGAAGGTGATTCAAATGTGTGAGAGCTTAGGGAGAGGGATTCAAATGAGGGAGAGCATGGGGAAAGGGATGAAATGTGTGAGAGCATGGGGAGGGGGATTCAAATAAGGAAGAGCATGGGGAAGGGGATTCAAATGAGGGAGAGCATGGGGAGGGGATTCAAATGAGGGAGAACATGGAGAAAGGGATGAAATGTGTGAGAGCATGGGGAGGTGAATTCAAATGAGGGAGAGCATGGGAATGGGGATTCAAATGAGGGAGGGTATGGGGAGGGGGATTCAAATGAAGGAGGGTATGAGGAGGGTGATTCAAATGAGGGAGAGGATGGGGAAAGGGATGAAATGTGTGAGAGCATGGGGAGGATGATTCAAATGAGGGAGAGCATGGGGAGGGGGATTTAAATGAGGGAGAGCATGGGGAGGGGATTCAAATGAGGGAGAGCATGGGGAGGGGGATTCAAATGAGGGAAAGCATGGGGAGGGGGATTTAAATGAGGGAGAGCATGGGGAGGGGGATGAAATGTGTGAGAGCATGGGGGAAAACATTGGGATGAAGGCCTCATCCCCATCAGATTGACAGCTCTGTCATTTTCAGATTGTTTTTTTTGTTGTTGAAGGTTTTCATGGCGCTGTCAGAGCCAGGAGGCTCTATCCACGCCACGCACCAGAATCTGATCAAACTCGCCTTCAGCCAAAGCACTTCAAAGGCAGATACATTTTAAATTGGTCTCCCACATTCCTTCAGGAATTTTAATACCGCCTTACAGAGTTGAGGGTGCTTCCAGTTACATTGTTTTTTCTCTTCACAGAAATCAATCATTCATTAATTTAATTAATTAATCGAGCAAAATGTTCTCATGAAAATCCTCCATAAACGACAAGGAAATATCCTTCGACATGAAAAGACAGGTTCAAAGTGCACGTTGACCAGAGTGTAATTAATTAAATACGTGTATCTTTCTGATATTTCAAACACGAGAACGAGGCTCATGAAAGAGCGATGTGACGGAAGGTAAAAAAAAAAAATACAACGAAATGATGATGGGGAAAAAGATGGAGAGAGAAGAGAGAAGAGAGAAGAGAGAGAGAGAGGAGACAACCTGCAAGTAAGAGGGTTGAGTTCAGTCGGGTCAAGGAGGACAGAAAAGATCGCGGGCAGATGTGGGATGATTGGGGAGGGGGGGTGAGATGCTGGTAAACACTAACCTGGTTTAAGCACCTCCACGACGTCCTTTAGGCCAGTAACCTGTGGTCCAAATATATATATATATATATATATATATATATATATATATATATATATATATATATATATATATATATATCCCATCTTGAGATTCTCAGAAAGATGGTTGAAGTGAGAATGAGTTAAAATAACTCATTGTCTTCTTCCTTCCAGCAAAGCATTTTCAAGTCCACAAGAGCTGTGTGTGGTGGTTTTTGTTGGGGTCGATTTTTGAAACGTGCTCCCATTGGTCAGACAGCTGCCGGACCGCTCCCACATTTTCCGCATGACTCCGCCCACAACGGCACCCAAAATAAATAACATGGCCGCCATCTTGGTTTTCTGGTGGACCTCTGCTGATGATACACTGCCGGGTTTGTTGCGTCAGATTTACATTAGCTTTGTTTGGGTCGTGTTACTCATGACGTGGGACCTCAAAAAATCTAATCAATGTCGAATAAAAATTATGAGTAAGCTTTAATCACATTATAAGACATTATTGTCGCTCAGTAAAAAAAAATTGGTCACCCAGTGAATATACTTTTTTACTAATATGGAATAGGCAAAGCCGAGAAGCGAACGTAGAATTCTTCTTACATTCGCTTCTTAAATATATCAAATTAAACAGTCTTTTTGCTATGAAAAATTAAATATTACCTGAACATTACCTTCACAACAACAACTACACCGCCTAGAACAGGATCACATCTGAAAAAATTAATATTACCTCAACATTACCTTCACAACGACAACTACACCGCCTAGAACAGGATCTCATCTGAAAAATATATTACCTCAACATTACCTTCACAACGACAACTACACCGCCGAGAACAGGATCTCATATAAAAAAAAATTACCTCAACATTACCTTCACAACGACAACTACACCGCCAAGAACAGGATCTCATATAAAAAAATAAATATTACCTCAACATTACCTTCACAACAACAACTACACCGCCTAGAACAGGATCTCATCTGAAAAAAATAAATATTACCTCAACATTACCTTCACAACGACAACTACACCGCCTAGAATAGGATCTCATCTGAAAAAAAAATATTACTTCAACATTATACCTCAACACTACCTTCACAACAACCACACCGCCGAGAACAGGATCTCATCTGAAAAAAAAAAAATCCTCAACATTACCTTCACAACGACAACTACACCGCTTAGAACAGGATCTCAGATAAAAAAATTAATGCTCGATTGAACGTAGAATTCTTCTTACATTCGCTTCTGACTTTACCTATAACTGGTTCACAACTGTATACACAATTTCCGGTTACTTCGGCCTGGATTCGGGATCAGCGATCAAATAATGTAAATCACGATAAAAAATTATTTTTTGATAATGCGGGAGATATCTTTATTAAAATCAGTGGAGGAAATATACACCATGTCTGATATTATTTGGGTCTTTCATGTCTCCGACAATGTCTTTATCTCCCGGCATGCATCATTCCCCAGGACAAAAACCGGAAACAAACAAAAAAACAGAAACAAAAAAAAAACGGAAGCAAAAGGCTCATAGCCAACGACACGGATTTACAATTGGCAGGGTATTGTGTTGTTGTTGTTGTTGTTTCCTATTGTCTCATGTGCACGCGTTAAGTAATATTCACAAGATAGAAATAAAACCTAATCGTGTTTATACACCGCACAGCGTTTAAAAAAAAAACCGGAAGCAAAAGGTCATAGCTAACGACACGGATTCTAAATAGCCAGGGGTGTTGTTGTTGTTGTTGTTGTTGTTGTTGTTGTTGTTGTTGTTGTTGTTGTTGTTGTTGATGTTGTTGTTGTTGTTGTTGTTGTTGTTGTTGTTGTTGTTGTTTCCTATTCTCTCATGTGTACGCGTTAAGTATTAAGCTCACAATTCATTCGCTATAAATGGGCGACAAGGTTGTAAATCTTTCGTTCACACTTGTGGTGTCTAAGGTTTATCCAGGATCCAAACCACAGGCATTAAATTATTACACATGTGACTACAGTAAACTCTGCATTTATGAATCTCAGAATAACAAAGTAAAAACTTTCACACCAAAAAATTTGATTCATGATGTCAAATCCTGACATTACAAACTTTTGGTTAACTTCAGTCAACTCAGTTTTCAACGACAAATTCAAAACAAGACCTCGACAAGGCTCATGAACGTTTGCTCAACAATTTCGACGGTGGAACACAAAATAAACACGTTTTGTCCAGTTGCCACGTGATGCATTGACACGACCAACCGTGCACTTCGGTCCGACTCACGTTTTTCAACAGTTTCTGTCTCTTTTCACCATATATTTTCGAAATCAGGTTGATGCCACCCAGGCACCCTTGGGTAATTTGAGAAATTCAAGATGGCCACCAAGATGGCGACCAAGATGGCTGCGATTTGAGGGAAGCATACAGAATTTGTGACAGTTTTACTGTTATACCAGCTCGTTTCACTATATGTTATATCCTGGCGATGGATGACATGTTTGAGGAATACGATGATGAACTGGAAGGACTTCGGATCAAACACAAGGAAGAGGGAGTGCGAAGGAGAAGGTTGGATGCAGATAATAGAACAAAAATCAAAGAAGAGCTCAAGCAGAACATTCACCCGTTCAAAGCAACAACCGACGTTCCAATGAATATTGTGAACAGGCACATTACTGACAAGAGAATTAATGTCCATCACGCTGGAGCTTTGTGAAAAGAAATGTCTACTACGTTTCAGATGGACCTGCCGAGTGAATTCTCCAATGGAATCAAGAAGAAAGTCATAGTGATGGAGACGATGAAGAAGGGAGTGAAGGTTGGCGACAAGACGGTCTTTGACCTGGAGAAACTCCATGGCACGTCTTGTCGGAGAAACTCCGCATTGTCATCAACCTTCACTCACTTCAACTGGTCATCATCAGTCAGCAAAGAAAATTTGATCTACCTGATGTCTTCACGTACGAGCTAGCGATACTGCCATTCTCATTGTTGGACGAGTATGGCGATATGAGAAAGGGCAACAAGGCTACTCCCATGACCAGTTTAACTGTATTCACGTCTTCAGTTGAGCTTGAACAGTATTCTAGATGCCAATGTAGTAGTGAACCAAATCATATCGCCAAAGGTAGGTACAGTTGAGACATTTACCAAAATCTTTCACCAAGCAGTCAAAGAACACCATGAGGTTATTGTCATTTTCAATCACAACCGAGACGATTCAATTAAATTGCATGAGCGTGAAAGGCATGCATCTGGTGTCAGGTCAAGTCAGGTATGGGAGCATGCACCAGAGCAGCACGTCGCGGAGTCCAGTTTCTGCCGGTACTCCAGGGGCCTCCATCTGGTCATCCCCCAGGCAGATGGCTGGCACATCCCAATCTTCTTGAGATGCCGATCAACCTGCTGCAATCACGAGGCACGTGGTTGGCTTATTGGCCTTCTCCATTCACGAGGCTCCCTCACTGAAATAATCTGGTGAGCAGGATCAGCATCAGCAAAATGATCCACATGTCCATACAGCCGCAGCTGACGCTCACAAAACTATGCAGGCAACAAATCTCATTTGAGTCTCTCTCAGCAACCGCTCGTTGCACACAAAGTCCAACCAGCGATTGCCAAAGATTCTCCGAAGAGACCTGGTACCAAATGAATTAAGTATCCATCTCAGATCCCTGGACAAACTACAAGTCTCACAACTGTAGAGCAAGAATGGAAGCACCAAGGATATGAAGACTCTGACTTTCATCTTCCTGCACAGGTACCGGCAGCGCCACACCCCATGATCAAGTGAATCCATGACTCCCCAGGCCCAACCCAGATGTCTAATGACCTCTGGTTCACAGCCAGCAGAGACCTGAATATCACTGCCAAGGTAAGCGAATCTCTCCATGACCTCAACATCCTCACCACAAACAGGAACAGACAAGACAGCAGCATCCAAGATGTCATTGAAAGCCTGGATCTTAGTTTTGACCCAGGAAACCCGTAATCCCAGCGGCTCTGACTCCTCATTCAGCACCTCGAGGGCCCCCAAGGATATCTGAAGTCTCCGCAAGGATGACTGCATCATCTGCAAAATCAAGGTCAGAGATCTTGACATTCCCAAACGATGCACTGCAGCTTGATCTCTCCGACATCCTCCCCAGAATCCAGTCCATACAAGTGCTGAAAAGTGTGGGGGCCAGTACACACACATGATGAACTTCAGTAACAACAGAAAATAAGTCAGAGATGGGACCACCACATCAAACAGCACTCTCAGTCCCATAGTCTAGTTCAGTCATCAGTTTGGTCAGTTTTGGTGGCACCCCATGAAGACCACGAATCCTCCAGAGGGCATCCCGATTCACTGAATCAAACACTTTACAGAGATCAACATAAGCTGCAAGCAGCCCCTGCTGAAACTCTCTTCTGCATTCAGTGAGGACCCGAAGAGCAAGGATACGGTCAATCGTTGATCGCTCTGGTGTAAAGCTTGAATGTTGTGGGTGCTGATGCTAATGCAGGTGGTGGCGAACCCTATCAAGAATTATCGGAGCAAAGAACTTGCCCGGCACTAAGAGCAGCGTCACCCCTCGGTAGTTGTTGCAGTCCTGGCGACCACCCTTCCCTTTCCAGAGAGGGATAATAAGGCCCCTCTTCCAATCAGTTGGGATCATGCCTGTGTTCCAGGCAGAGCACAGAACAGCATGCAATGACATGAGTGCTGCATTTCCACCAGCCTTGAGAAGTTCAGCATGGATGCCATAGATCCCACAAGCTTTACCCCTTTTCAACTGGTTCACCGCAGCCCGTGTTTCCACAAACGAAGGTGGATCACAGTTGATTGGAGGGTCAGCAATAGGGCTAGTAACAGCCCTGACATCGAACTCAACAGCTGGTGCACCACCCTGGTACAGCCCTTCAAAGTTACCAGCTCAGCAAGCCTTCACTTCGGACTCCTCTGTCAAGAGCCTACCACCCTCTAGTCTAACTGCAGTACACCGAGAGATGGGCTTGGAGGAACACAATGCGGGAATTGTAATTCTCATCCCTGTAAGCAGGACGAGAAGCACCTGTCCACAGGTGATGCTCTACCCCCTCAAAGATTCCTCACACATAGGCCTCCTTGTCGTCCCTTAGTGCACGTACAGTTTTACGCCTCAGCTCCCTGAATCGCTCAGCTCTGCCATTCAGCCTGGCCCTGCGACTGATCAATGGTATCCAGTGTCCATTAAGAGACAAAATTCTTTTTTGCCTGATAGTGAGTTCCAAGACATCCACTGGCAACATCAAGGACGGTGGTCTTGAAGGCACTCCACAACTCTTCAGGACCTCCCAAAGCACCCAGACCCCCCAAATCTCCACTCAGCTTGTTCGCAAACTCCTCAACTTCCCTCTCATCCTTGAGCTTGCCAACATACAGTTGAGGCTGGGATAGTTCTATTCTCCTGGATTTAAACTGCAACTTCAGAGTTGCTACCACAAGCCTGTGGTCAGTATTGAGAAACTGAACACTCCGCTAGACCCTGCAGTTCTGGATCATCCTCCAGCGACCATCAACGAGGATATGGTCAATCTCCTTTGCCACACCGGTAGTGTTGGAACACCAAGTCCAGCAATGAGCTTGTGGGCGCTGAAACCATGAACCAGCAAATTCTAAGTCCATGATTTCTTGCAAAGTCAAGGAACTTTGTGATATTCTTGTTCACAGTTCCAGACTCATGGGGATCAACACATGTCTCATATGCATCCCTATCAGCTTCAGTTGATGCATTGAAATCACATAAGACAGCCTGGTGTTGGCTCAGTGGTTAGGGTGGCGACTTGGGATCCTAGGGTCCTGAGTTCAAGACCCGTCGGCCACTGAATTAATACACGAGGGGGTTGACTCAGCCTGTCATCCTTCCGAGATCGGCAAAATGAGTACCAGTTCCAGTGTGTGTACTGGTAGAGGGGCATTTCATCAGCGACACAGTCGCCCTTCAAGAAATGATAGCTACCCCGGCAGCTAAGCTGCCACACGACCACAACCACACAAGACTAGAAGAATATCTTGCCTGGGGCAATGATCAATCACAGACTTGAGTGTGGCATAGAATGTGTCCTTCACGGTGAGGTCACTCGCCTCAGTTGGAGCATAGACAGAGACCAGGGAAATGACACTCAAGGAGTGACGAATCCTTTGTCTCATTATACGCTTCTTGACCAGTGTTACGTCAATTATCATTGGGGTCAGCTTATTGGACACAGCTACAGCTCACCACTATCCGGACTCCGAGCCACAGAAAGTGCTGCGATACTGCTGTCCAAATGCTGGAGCTCAGATGATCACAGAGAAAGGCAGTCATCCACTCTTTGGGATTGGACATTCCAGGCACATACCCAAAGGGACCGCCTCAGGTTAACCCAAGGAGACTGCCATCTAGTGGATGACACCTCAGCACCACCCAAACACACACCACAGCAATCTGACCCAGGAAGTTTACCCTATGCTTTTCTTACTCTCATCAAAGAATGGGGTTCCTGAAGACTTTGCCCCAAACCCATCATCTGGTGAGCTGCCCTGCTAAGGGAGGCTACACAGGAGGGACTCCTGCAGAGTGGGTTTCAGTTTTCATTGTGTTTTTTTGTCTGTTTTGTGGAATGAAGTGTTTTATGGTAGCCGGAGTGAAAATCCTGCCACCAACCTCCTGGAGAGAGGTATCCAACTGCAGGAGGACGTCCACAGACACATTTGGGCACTAGATATGGATGGCCGTTGGATCACAAGGAGCTCCTCTGCCCTTTGACAGGTTTTGTTTTTAATCCTGCTGGGTGTCCATATCCATACACCCTCCTCACCAGGAATCCTGCTGGGTGTCCATATCCAAACACCCTCCTCACCAGGAATCCTGCTGGGTGAGATGGTTTCGTCACCGACAACCCGACCATGAAAGAGGTTAGTACAGGTTTACATGGTACCTGTAGCAAGTCACAGATCCGATGTGGTCTGATCTGACAATAGGTCAGGCTCGTTGCACAAGATTCAGACTTGCATGTTGAAGGAACTGTGAGAAACACCTCTTCTCCACGACGATCAGCCAGAGGAGCCCGTCTCCCTCCCAGTTTTTCGGGCCTCGGGCAGCATTTCTTCAGGTACATGGAAATCAGTTAAAGCCAATAGCACATGCTACGTTTGGATTGATTGTGAGCTATAAAGCTATCGTGTTCGGCATCAACCATTTCCATACCTACCTGTACGGTCACGGTATTGTGCTCACAGATCATAAAACATTGTTGATGATCATTGATAAGCCATTGATCGCTGCCCGACAGACATTGCAACGAATGCTCATCAGACTTCAAGGGTATAACTCGACAATGGAGTTATATGGAGACAATGGACAATCTGTCCTGGAGCAGACAATGAGCTTGCCGATGGCCTATCAAACCTTCCGAGTCCACTCAACATGACTGCAATCGATTTGGACTTGCGGGTTCATTTCGTCTGCTTCTCTTCTGAGAAGTTTTCTCAGCCACAACAGTATATTCCTCATGACCTGAGTCAACTTCAAGACCATACCATCAGTGGATGGACAGACCATGTGAAGGACCCCCCAGAGGCTCTTAGAACATTCTGGAATTTTCCGGATGAGTTGTCAATTGAAAATGGTGTAATTCTTAAAGGTGAGAGAGAGTCCTCATACCTAAAAGTAGGAGACATGACATTCTGCAGGAAGTCCATGCACTCAAGCCACTTTGGGCACAAGAAAACCAAACTGCTGGCTCAGGACACTGGATACTGGTACAATATTAACAAGGACATCGATCGGCTTCTGGACTGCTGTCCTACCTGCCAACGACACCGGACATCGCAGGTGCCCAAAGCACTACTGCAACATGGCATTCCACTTTGGCCGTGGAGCAGAGTTGGGTGTGACCTGTTTAATTTTGATGCAGCTCACTGTCTTGTCATCCCAGATTATTATTCAAAATTTCCCATCGTTTGCCAACTGCCCGAGTTTGCTTCCAGCCGCACAGATTTTCTCTGAGTTCGGAATTCCTAGTACGTTGAGAAGCGATAACGGTCCTCATTTTTCCAGCATGGAATTTTGTTCTTTCACTGGGAAATGAAATTTTGACCACATCACGTCATCCCTGACAAACGCAAAATCAAACGGATTGATTGAGCATCAGGTCTGGACGGTGAAATCCATCCTGCGCAAATCAAAAAGTGCAGGGAATGATTTTCATCCAGCTTGGCGTTCCACACCGGTGAGCACCAGCTTGGCGAGTCCTGCCCAACCACTAATGGGGAGAAAAGTGAAATCACTATCACCAACCAAAATCGCCAACACACTTGATGATGACAATCTCGTACACGAGGAGCTGGAAAGGCGTCGCCACTCACAAAAACTCGACCACCATCTTCATGTTCGGGCACGTTGAATGTCATGCTTGTACCCTGGATAACGAGTTTGCATTCAGAACTACAACAACTATTGTTGGGAGCCGGCCACGGTCCTCGCCACTTGTGAGGAGCCACGCTCATGTTTGCTTGTATCACCAAATGATCAAACACTCTGATGCAACCAAGTTCACGTTCAGGAGCTACCAGCATGTGTGTTTCGGTGTCTCATCAACCCGTGAGCCAAAAAGAGAATTCTACACCCACCTTGAACAGGAATGGGAACCATCTGCAAGGCCTGTTGTTGAACTTGTGAATCATGACTGTGACGTCACTCACTGCCAGAGCAGAGATAGTTCGTCAACCTCCCCACCAGGTCTGGCCGAGCGAGCTGTGAAGACGCCATATCATCTTGATCTATAAACATTTTGGTTGTCTCATGTTAACGGTTTCACTTTGCTATCTGGTGTTGTGATGGTATTACTATCTGGTGTTGTGATGGTATTACTATCTGGTGTTGTGATGGTATTACTATCTGGTGTTGTGATGGTATTACTATCTGGTGTTGTGATGGTATTACTATCTGGTGTTGTGATGGTATTACTATCTGGTGTTGTGATGGTATTACTATCTGGTGTTGTGATGGTATTACTATCTGGTGTTGTGATGGTATTACTATCTGGTGTTGTGATGGTATTACTATCTGGTGTTGTGATGGTATTACTATCTGGTGTTGTGATGGTATTACTATCTGGTGTTGTGATGGTATTACTATCTGGTGTTGTGATAGTATTATTATCTGGTGTTGTGATGCTATCTGGTGTTGTGATGGTATTACTATCTGGTGTTGTGATGGTATTACTATCTGGTGTTGTGATGGTATTACTATCTGGTGTTGTGATGGTATTACTATCTGGTGTTGTGATGGTATTACTATCTGGTATTGTGATGGTATTACTATCTGGTGTTGTGATACTTTCTGGTGTTGTGATGGTATTACTATCTGGTGTTGTGATACTATCTGGTGTTGTGATGGTATTACTATCTGGTGTTGTGATGGTATTACTATCTGGTGTTGTGATACTATCTGGTGTTTTGATGGTATTACGATCTGGTGTTGTGATAGTATTATCTGGTGTTGTGATACTATCTGGTGTTGTGATGGTATTATTATCTGGTGTTGTGATACTATCTGGTGTTGTGATGGTATTACTATCTGGTGTTGTGATGGTATTACTATCTGGTGTTGTGATGGTATTACTATCTGGTGTTGTGATAGTATTATTATCTGGTGTTGTGATACTATCTGGTGTTGTGATACTATCTGGTGTTGTGATGGTATTACTATCTGGTGTTGTGATGGTATTACTATCTGGTGTTGTGATGCTATGTGGTGTTGTGATACTATCTGGTGTTGTGATGGTATTACTATCTGGTGTTGTGATACTATCTGGTGTTGTGATGGTATTATTATCTGGTGTTGTGATACTATCTGGTGTTGTGATGGTATTATTATCTGGTGTTGTGATACTATCTGGTGTTGTGATGGTATTACTATCTGGTGTTGTGATGGTATTACTATCTGGTGTTGTGATAGTATTATTATCTGGTGTTGTGATACTATCTGGTGTTGTGATACTATCTGGTGTTGTGATGGTGTTACTATCTGGTGTTGTGATAGTATTATTATCTGGTGTTGTGATACTATCTGGTGTTGTGATGGTATTATTATCTGGTGTTGTGATACTATCTGGTGTTGTGATGGTATTACTATCTGGTGTTGTGATACTATCTGGTGTTGTGATGGTATTACTATCTGGTGTTGTGATAGTATTACTATCTGGTGTTGTGATAGTATTATTATCTGGTGTTGTGATACTATCTGGTGTTGTGATACTCTCTGGTGTTGTGATGGTATTACTATCTGGTGTTGTGATGCTATCTGGTGTTGTGATGGTATCTGGTGTTGTGATGGTATTACTATCTGGTGTTGTGATGCTATCTGGTGTTGTGATACTATCTGGTGTTGTGATGGTATTACTATCTGGTGTTGTGATGCTATCTGGTGTTGTGATGCTATCTGGTGTTGTGATGGTATTACTATCTGGTGTTGTGATACTATCTGGTGTTGTGATGCTATCTGGTATTGTGATGGTATTACTATCTGGTGTTGTGATGCTATCTGGTGTTGTGATGGTATTACTATCTGGTGTTGTGATACTATCTGGTGTTGTGATGGTATTATTATCTGGTGTTGTGATACTATCTGGTGTTGTGATACTATCTGGTGTTGTGATGGTATTACTATCTGGTGTTGTGATGCTATCTGGTGTTGTGATGCTATCTGGTGTTGTGATGCTATCTGGTGTTGTGATACTATCTGGTGTTGTGATGGTATTACTATCTGGTGTTGTGATGCTATCTGGTGTTGTGATGGTATTACTATCTGGTGTTGTGATGCTATCTGGTGTTGTGATGGTATTACTATCTGGTGTTGTGATGCTATCTGGTGTTGTGATGGTATTACTATCTGGTGTTGTGATGCTATCTGGTGTTGTGATGGTATTACTATCTGGTGTTGTGATGCTATCTGGTGTTGTGATGGTATTACTATCTGGTGTTGTGATGCTATCTGGTGTTGTGATGGTATTACTATCTGGTGTTGTGATGCTATCTGGTGTTGTGATGGTATTACTATCTGGTGTTGTGATGCTATCTGGTGTTGTGATACTATCTGGTGTTGTGATGGTATTACTATCTGGTGTTGTGATGCTATCTGGTGTTGTGATGGTATTACTATCTGGTGTTGTGATAGTATTATTATCTGGTGTTGTGATACTATCTGGTGTTGTGATGGTATTACGATCTGGTGTTGTGATGCTATCTGGTGTTGTGATGCTATCTGGTGTTGTGATACTATCTGGTGTTGTGATGGTATTACTATCTGGTGTTGTGATGCTCTCTGGTGTTGTGATGGTATTACTATCTGGTGTTGTGATGCTATCTGGTGTTGTGATGGTATTACTATCTGGTGTTGTGATGCTATCTGGTGTTGTGATACTATCTGGTGTTGTGATGGTATTACTATCTGGTGTTGTGATGCTATCTGGTGTTGTGATAGTATTATTATCTGGTGTTGTGATACTATCTGGTGTTGTGATGCTATCTGGTGTTGTGATGCTATCTGGTGTTGTGATACTATCTGGTGTTGTGATGGTATTACTATCTGGTGTTGTGATGCTATCTGGTGTTGTGATGGTATTACTATCTGGTGTTGTGATGCTATCTGGTGTTGTGATGGTATTACTATCTGGTGTTGTGATGCTATCTGGTGTTGTGATACTATCTGGTGTTGTGATGGTATTACTATCTGGTGTTGTGATGCTATCTGGTGTTGTGATAGTATTATTATCTGGTGTTGTGATACTATCTGGTGTTGTGATGGTATTATTATCTGGTGTTGTGATACTATCTGGTGTTGTGATACTATCTGGTGTTGTGATGGTATTACTATCTGGTGTTGTGATGCTATCTGGTGTTGTGATGGTATCTGGTGTTGTGATGGTAATATTATCTGGTGTTGTGATGGTATTACTATCTGGTGTTGTGATGCTATCTGGTGTTGTGATGGTATTACTATCTGGTGTTGTGATGGTATTACTATCTGGTGTTGTGATGGTATTACTATCTGGTGTTGTGATGCTATCTGGTGTTGTGATACTATCTGGTGTTGTGATACTATCTGGTGTTGTGATGGTATTACTATCTGGTGTTGTGATGCTATCTGGTGTTGTGATGGTATTACTATCTGGTGTTGTGATGCTATCTGGTGTTGTGATGGTATTACTATCTGGTGTTGTGATAGTATTATTATCTGGTGTTGTGATGGTATTACTATCTGGTGTTGTGATGCTATCTGGTGTTGTGATGGTATTACTCTCTGGTGTTGTGATAGTATTATTATCTGGTGTTGTGATACTCTCTGGTGTTGTGATGGTATTACTATCTGGTGTTGTGATGCTATCTGGTGTTGTGATGGTATTACTATCTGGTGTTGTGATGCTATCGGGTGTTGTGATGGTATTACTATCTGGTGTTGTGATACTATCTGGTGTTGTGATGCTTTCTGGTGTTGTGATGGTATCTGGTGTTGTGATGGTATTACTATCTGGTGTTGTGATGGTATTACTATCTAGTGTTGTGATGCTTTCTGGTGTTGTGATGGTATCTGGTGTTGTGATGGTATTACTATCTGGTGTTGTGATGGTATTACTATCTGGTGTTGTGATGCTATCTGGTGTTGTGATACTATCTGGTGTTGTGATGGTATTACTATCTGGTGTTGTGATACTATCTGGTGTTGTGATGGTATTACTATCTAGTGTTGTGATGCTTTCTGGTGTTGTGATGGTATCTGGTGTTGTGATGGTATTACTATCTGGTGTTGTGATGGTATTACTATCTGGTGTTGTGATGCTATCTGGTGTTGTGATACTATCTGGTGTTGTGATGGTATTACTCTCTGGTGTTGTGATACTATCTGGTGTTGTGATGGTATTACTATCTGGTGTTGTGATGCTATCTGGTGTTGTGATGGTATTACTATCTGGTGTTGTGATAGTATTATCTGGTGTTGTGATACTATCTGGTGTTGTGATGCTATCTGGTATTGTGATGGTATTACTATCTGGTGTTGTGATGGTATTACTATCTGGTGTTGTGATAGTATTATTATCTGGTGTTGTGATACTATCTGGTGTTGTGATGCTATCTGGTGTTGTGATGGTATTACTATCTGGTGTTGTGATGCTATCTGGTGTTGTGATGGTATTACTATCTGGTGTTGTGATGCTATCTGGTGTTGTGATGGTATTACTATCTGGTGTTGTGATGCTATCTGGTGTTGTGATGGTATTACTATCTGGTGTTGTGATGGTATTACTATCTGGTGTTGTGATGGTATTACTATCTGGTGTTGTGATGGTATTACTATCTGGTGTTGTGATGGTATTACTATCTGGTGTTGTGATGGTATTACTATCTGGTGTTGTGATGGTATTACTATCTGGTGTTGTGATGCTATCGGGTGTTGTGATGGTATTACTATCTGGTGTTGTGATACTATCTGGTGTTGTGATACTATCTGGTGTTGTGATACTATCTGGTGTTGTGATACTATCTGGTGTTGTGATACTATCTGGTGTTGTGATGCTTTCTGGTGTTGTGATGGTATTACTATCTGGTGTTGTGATGCTATCTGGTGTTGTGATGGTATTACTATCTGGTGTTGTGATGCTATCTGGTGTTGTGATGGTATTACTATCTGGTGTTGTGATAGTATTATTATCTGGTGTTGTGATGGTATTACTATCTGGTGTTGTGATGCTATCTGGTGTTGTGATGGTATTACTATCTGGTGTTGTGATAGTATTATTATCTGGTGTTGTGATGGTATTACTATCTGGTGTTGTGATAGTATTATTATCTGGTGTTGTGATACTCTCTGGTGTTGTGATGGTATTACTATCTGGTGTTGTGATGCTATCTGGTGTTGTGATGGTATTACTATCTGGTGTTGTGATGCTATCGGGTGTTGTGATGGTATTACTATCTGGTGTTGTGATACTATCTGGTGTTGTGATGCTTTCTGGTGTTGTGATGGTATCTGGTGTTGTGATGGTATTACTATCTGGTGTTGTGATGGTATTACTATCTAGTGTTGTGATGCTTTCTGGTGTTGTGATGGTATCTGGTGTTGTGATGGTATTACTATCTGGTGTTGTGATGGTATTACTATCTGGTGTTGTGATGCTATCTGGTGTTGTGATACTATCTGGTGTTGTGATGGTATTACTATCTGGTGTTGTGATACTATCTGGTGTTGTGATGGTATTACTATCTAGTGTTGTGATGCTTTCTGGTGTTGTGATGGTATCTGGTGTTGTGATGGTATTACTATCTGGTGTTGTGATGGTATTACTATCTGGTGTTGTGATGCTATCTGGTGTTGTGATACTATCTGGTGTTGTGATGGTATTACTCTCTGGTGTTGTGATACTATCTGGTGTTGTGATGGTATTACTATCTGGTGTTGTGATGCTATCTGGTGTTGTGATCGTATTATCTGGTGTTGTGATACTATCTGGTGTTGTGATGCTATCTGGTATTGTGATGGTATTACTATCTGGTGTTGTGATGGTATTACTATCTGGTGTTGTGATAGTATTATTATCTGGTGTTGTGATACTATCTGGTGTTGTGATGCTATCTGGTGTTGTGATGGTATTACTATCTGGTGTTGTGATGCTATCTGGTATTGTGATGGTATTACTATCTGGTGTTGTGATGCTATCTGGTGTTGTGATACTCTCTGGTGTTGTGATGGTATTACTATCTGGTGTTGTGATGGTATTACTATCTGGTGTTGTGATGGTATTACTATCTGGTGTTGTGATGGTATTACTATCTGGTGTTGTGATGGTATTACTATCTGGTGTTGTGATGGTATTACTATCTGGTGTTGTGATACTATCTGGTGTTGTGATGGTATTACTATCTGGTGTTGTGATACTATCTGGTGTTGTGATAGTATTATTATCTGGTGTTGTGATACTATCTGGTGTTGTGATAGTATTATTATCTGGTGTTGTGATGGTAATATTATCTGGTGTTGTGATGCTTTCTGGTGTTGTGATGGTAATATTATCTGGTGTTGTGATGGTATTACTATCTGGTGTTGTGATAGTATTATTATCTGGTGTTGTGATACTATCTGGTGTTGTGATGCTATCTGGTGTTGTGATGGTATTACTATCTGGTGTTGTGATGCTATCTGGTGTTGTGATACTATCTGGTGTTGTGATGGTATTACTATCTGGTGTTGTGATGCTATCTGGTGTTGTGATGGTATTACTATCTGGTGTTGTGATGCTATCTGGTGTTGTGATGGTATTATTATCTGGTGTTGTGATACTATCTGGTGTTGTGATGGTATTACTATCTGGTGTTGTGATGCTTTCTGGTGTTGTGATGGTATCTGGTGTTGTGATGGTATTACTATCTGGTGTTGTGATGGTATTACTATCTGGTGTTGTGATGCTATCTGGTGTTGTGATACTATCTGGTGTTGTGATGGTATTACTATCTGGTGTTGTGATACTATCTGGTGTTGTGATGGTATTACTATCTAGTGTTGTGATGCTTTCTGGTGTTGTGATGGTATCTGGTGTTGTGATGGTATTACTATCTGGTGTTGTGATGGTATTACTATCTGGTGTTGTGATGCTATCTGGTGTTGTGATACTATCTGGTGTTGTGATGGTATTACTCTCTGGTGTTGTGATACTATCTGGTGTTGTGATGGTATTACTATCTGGTGTTGTGATGCTATCTGGTGTTGTGATGGTATTACTATCTGGTGTTGTGATAGTATTATCTGGTGTTGTGATACTATCTGGTGTTGTGATGCTATCTGGTATTGTGATGGTATTACTATCTGGTGTTGTGATGGTATTACTATCTGGTGTTGTGATAGTATTATTATCTGGTGTTGTGATACTATCTGGTGTTGTGATGCTATCTGGTGTTGTGATGGTATTACTATCTGGTGTTGTGATGCTATCTGGTGTTGTGATGGTATTACTATCTGGTGTTGTGATGCTATCTGGTGTTGTGATGGTATTACTATCTGGTGTTGTGATGCTATCTGGTGTTGTGATGGTATTACTATCTGGTGTTGTGATGGTATTACTATCTGGTGTTGTGATGGTATTACTATCTGGTGTTGTGATGGTATTACTATCTGGTGTTGTGATGGTATTACTATCTGGTGTTGTGATGCTATTACTATCTGGTGTTCTGATGGTATGACTTTCTGTTGTTGAGATGCTATCAGGTGTTGTGATGGTATTACTATCTGGTGTTGTGATACTATCTGGTGTTGTGATACTATCTGGTGTTGTGATACTATCTGGTGTTGTGATACTATCTGGTGTTGTGATACTATCTGGTGTTGTGATGCTTTCTGGTGTTGTGATGGTATTACTATCTGGTGTTGTGATGCTATCTGGTGTTGTGATGGTATTACTATCTGGTGTTGTGATGCTATCTGGTGTTGTGATGGTATTACTATCTGGTGTTGTGATAGTATTATTATCTGGTGTTGTGATGGTATTACTATCTGGTGTTGTGATGCTATCTGGTGTTGTGATGGTATTACTATCTGGTGTTGTGATAGTATTATTATCTGGTGTTGTGATGGTATTACTATCTGGTGTTGTGATAGTATTATTATCTGGTGTTGTGATACTCTCTGGTGTTGTGATGGTATTACTATCTGGTGTTGTGATGCTATCTGGTGTTGTGATGGTATTACTATCTGGTGTTGTGATGCTATCGGGTGTTGTGATGGTATTACTATCTGGTGTTGTGATACTATCTGGTGTTGTGATGCTTTCTGGTGTTGTGATGGTATCTGGTGTTGTGATGGTATTACTATCTGGTGTTGTGATGGTATTACTATCTAGTGTTGTGATGCTTTCTGGTGTTGTGATGGTATCTGGTGTTGTGATGGTATTACTATCTGGTGTTGTGATGGTATTACTATCTGGTGTTGTGATGCTATCTGGTGTTGTGATACTATCTGGTGTTGTGATGGTATTACTATCTGGTGTTGTGATACTATCTGGTGTTGTGATGGTATTACTATCTAGTGTTGTGATGCTTTCTGGTGTTGTGATGGTATCTGGTGTTGTGATGGTATTACTATCTGGTGTTGTGATGGTATTACTATCTGGTGTTGTGATGCTATCTGGTGTTGTGATACTATCTGGTGTTGTGATGGTATTACTCTCTGGTGTTGTGATACTATCTGGTGTTGTGATGGTATTACTATCTGGTGTTGTGATGCTATCTGGTGTTGTGATGGTATTATCTGGTGTTGTGATGGTATTACTATCTGGTGTTGTGATGCTATCTGGTATTGTGATGGTATTACTATCTGGTGTTGTGATGGTATTACTATCTGGTGTTGTGATAGTATTATTATCTGGTGTTGTGATACTATCTGGTGTTGTGATGCTATCTGGTGTTGTGATGGTATTACTATCTGGTGTTGTGATGCTATCTGGTATTGTGATGGTATTACTATCTGGTGTTGTGATGCTATCTGGTGTTGTGATACTCTCTGGTGTTGTGATGGTATTACTATCTGGTGTTGTGATGGTATTACTATCTGGTGTTGTGATGGTATTACTATCTGGTGTTGTGATGGTATTACTATCTGGTGTTGTGATGGTATTACTATCTGGTGTTGTGATACTATCTGGTGTTGTGATGGTATTACTATCTGGTGTTGTGATACTATCTGGTGTTGTGATAGTATTATTATCTGGTGTTGTGATACTATCTGGTGTTGTGATAGTATTATTATCTGGTGTTGTGATGGTAATATTATCTGGTGTTGTGATGCTTTCTGGTGTTGTGATGGTAATATTATCTGGTGTTGTGATGGTATTACTATCTGGTGTTGTGATAGTATTATTATCTGGTGTTGTGATACTATCTGGTGTTGTGATGCTATCTGGTGTTGTGATGGTATTACTATCTGGTGTTGTGATGCTATCTGGTGTTGTGATACTATCTGGTGTTGTGATGGTATTACTATCTGGTGTTGTGATGCTATCTGGTGTTGTGATGGTATTACTATCTGGTGTTGTGATAGTATTATCTGGTGTTGTGATACTATCTGGTGTTGTGATGCTATCTGGTGTTGTGATACTCTCTGGTGTTGTGATGGTATTACTATCTGGTGTTGTGATGGTATTACTATCTGGTGTTGTGATGGTATTACTATCTGGTGTTGTGATGGTATTACTATCTGGTGTTGTGATGGTATTACTATCTGGTGTTGTGATACTATCTGGTGTTGTGATGGTATTACTATCTGGTGTTGTGATACTATCTGGTGTTGTGATAGTATTATTATCTGGTGTTGTGATGGTAATATTATCTGGTGTTGTGATGCTTTCTGGTGTTGTGATGGTAATATTATCTGGTGTTGTGATGGTATTACTATCTGGCGTTGTGATGGTATTACTATCTGGCGTTGTGATGGTATTACTATCTGGTGTTGTGATACTATCTGGTGTTGTGATACTATCTGGTGTTGTGATGGTATTATTATCTGGTGTTGTGATACTATCTGGTTTTGTGATGGTATTACTATCTGGTGTTGTGATGCTATTACTATCTGGTGTTGTGATGCTATCTGGTATTGTGATGGTATTACTATCTGGTGTTGTGATGCTATCTGGTGTTGTGATACTATCTGGTGTTGTGATGCTTTCTGGTGTTGTGATGGTATTATTATCTGGTGTTGTGATACTATCTGGTGTTGTGATACTATCTGGTGTTGTGATGGTATTACTATCTGGTGTTGTGATGCTATCTGGTGTTGTGATGGTAATATTATCTGGTGTTGTGATGGTATTACTATCTGGTGTTGTGATGCTATCTGGTGTTGTGATGCTATCTGGTGTTGTGATGGTATTACTATCTGGTGTTGTGATGGTATTACTATCTGGTGTTGTGATGCTATCTGGTGTTGTGATGCTATCTGGTGTTGTGATGGTATTACTATCTGGTGTTGTGATGCTATCTGGTGTTGTGATGGTATTACTATCTGGTGTTGTGATGCTATCTGGTGTTGTGATACTATCTGGTGTTGTGATGGTATTACTATCTGGTGTTGTGATGCTATCTGGTGTTGTGATGGTATTACTATCTGGTGTTGTGATAGTATTATTATCTGGTGTTGTGATACTATCTGGTGTTGTGATGGTATTATTATCTGGTGTTGTGATACTATCTGGTGTTGTGATGGTATTACTATCTGGTGTTGTGATGCTATCTGGTGTTGTGATGGTATCTGGTGTTGTGATGGTAATATTATCTGGTGTTGTGATGGTATTACTATCTGGTGTTGTGATGCTATCTGGTGTTGTGATGGTATTACTATCTGGTGTTGTGATGGTATTACTATCTGGTGTTGTGATGCTATCTGGTGTTGTGATACTATCTGGTGTTGTGATACTATCTGGTGTTGTGATGCTATCTGGTGTTGTGATGGTATTACTATCTGGTGTTGTGAAGCCATCTGGTGTTGTGATGGTATTACTATCTGGTGTTGTGATAGTATTATTATCTGGTGTTGTGATGCTATCTGGTGTTGTGATGGTATTACTATCTGGTGTTGTGATGGTATTACTATCTGGTGTTGTGATGGTATTACTATCTGGTGTTGTGATGCTATTACTATCTGGTGTTGTGATGGTATTACTATCTGGTGTTGTGATGCTATCTGGTGTTGTGATGGTATTACTATCTGGTGTTGTGATGGTATTACTATCTGGTGTTGTGATGGTATTACTATCTGGTGTTGTGATGGTATTACTATCTGGTGTTGTGATGGTATTACTATCTGGTGTTGTGATGGTATTACTATCTGGTGTTGTGATGCTATCGGGTGTTGTGATGGTATTACTATCTGGTGTTGTGATACTATCTGGTGTTGTGATACTATCTGGTGTTGTGATACTATCTGGTGTTGTGATGCTTTCTGGTGTTGTGATGGTATCTGGTGTTGTGATGGTATTACTATCTGGTGTTGTGATGGTATTACTATCTAGTGTTGTGATGGTATTACTATCTAGTGTTGTGATGCTTTCTGGTGTTGTGATGGTATCTGGTGTTGTGATGGTATTACTATCTGGTGTTGTGATAGTATTATTATCTGGTGTTGTGATGCTTTCTGGTGTTGTGATGGTATCTGGTGTTGTGATGGTATTACTATCTGGTGTTGTGATGGTATTACTATCTGGTGTTGTGATGGTATCTGGTGTTGTGATGGTATCTGGTGTTGTGATGGTATCTGGTGTTGTGATGGTAATATTATCTGGTGTTGTGATGGTATTACTATCTGGTGTTGTGATGGTATCTGGTGTTGTGATGGTAATATTATCTGGTGTTGTGATGGTATTACTATCTGGTGTTGTGATAGTATTATTATCTGGTGTTGTGATACTATCTGGTGTTGTGATGCTATCTGGTGTTGTGATGGTATTACTATCTGGTGTTGTGATGCTATCTGGTGTTGTGATACTATCTGGTGTTGTGATGGGATTACTATCTGGTGTTGTGATGCTATCTGGTGTTGTGATGCTATCTGGTGTTGTGATGCTATCTGGTGTTGTGATGGTATTACTATCTGGTGTTGTGATAGTATTATCTGGTGTTGTGATACTATCTGGTGTTGTGATGCTATCTGGTATTGTGATGGTATTACTATCTGGTGTTGTGATGCTATCTGGTGTTGTGATACTCTCTGGTGTTGTGATGGTATTACTATCTGGTGTTGTGATGGTATTACTATCTGGTGTTGTGATGGTATTACTATCTGGTGTTGTGATGGTATTACTATCTGGTGTTGTGATGGTATTACTATCTGGTGTTGTGATGGTATTACTATCTGGTGTTGTGATGCTATCTGGTGTTGTGATGGTATTACTATCTGGTGTTGTGATGGTATTACTATCTGGTGTTGTGATGGTATTACTATCTGGTGTTGTGATGGTATTACTATCTGGTGTTGTGATGGTATTACTATCTGGTGTTGTGATGGTATTACTATCTGGTGTTGTGATGGTATTACTATCTGGTGTTGTGATGGTATGACTATCTGGTGTTGTGATGCTATCGGGTGTTGTGATGGTATTACTATCTGGTGTTGTGATACTATCTGGTGTTGTGATACTATCTGGTGTTGTGATACTATCTGGTGTTGTGATACTATCTGGTGTTGTGATGCTTTCTGGTGTTGTGATGGTATTACTATCTGGTGTTGTGATGCTATCTGGTGTTGTGATGGTGTATTACTATCTGGTGTTGTGATGCTATCTGGTGTTGTCATGGTATTACTATCTGGTGTTGTGATAGTATTATTATCTGGTGTTGTGATGGTATTACTATCTGGTGTTGTGATGCTATCTGGTGTTGTGATGGTATTACTATCTGGTGTTGTGATAGTATTATTATCTGGTGTTGTGATACTCTCTGGTGTTGTGATGGTATTACTATCTGGTGTTGTGATGCTATCTGGTGTTGTGATGGTATTACTATCTGGTGTTGTGATGCTATCGGGTGTTGTGATGGTATTACTATCTGGTGTTGTGATACTATCTGGTGTTGTGATGCTTTCTGGTGTTGTGATGGTATCTGGTGTTGTGATGGTATTACTATCTGGTGTTGTGATGGTATTACTATCTAGTGTTGTGATGCTTTCTGGTGTTGTGATGGTATCTGGTGTTGTGATGGTATTACTATCTGGTGTTGTGATGGTATTACTATCTGGTGTTGTGATGCTATCTGGTGTTGTGATACTATCTGGTGTTGTGATGGTATTACTATCTGGTGTTGTGATACTATCTGGTGTTGTGATGGTATTACTCTCTGGTGTTGTGATACTATCTGGTGTTGTGATGGTATTACTATCTGGTGTTGTGATGCTATCTGGTGTTGTGATAGTATTATCTGGTGTTGTGATACTATCTGGTGTTGTGATGCTATCTGGTATTGTGATGGTATTACTATCTGGTGTTGTGATGGTATTACTATCTGGTGTTGTGATAGTATTATTATCTGGTGTTGTGATACTATCTGGTGTTGTGATGCTATCTGGTGTTGTGATGGTATTACTATCTGGTGTTGTGATGCTATCTGGTATTGTGATGGTATTACTATCTGGTGTTGTGATGCTATCTGGTGTTGTGATACTCTCTGGTGTTGTGATGGTATTACTATCTGGTGTTGTGATGGTATTACTATCTGGTGTTGTGATGGTATTACTATCTGGTGTTGTGATGGTATTACTATCTGGTGTTGTGATGGTATTACTATCTGGTGTTGTGATACTATCTGGTGTTGTGATGGTATTACTATCTGGTGTTGTGATACTATCTGGTGTTGTGATAGTATTATTATCTGGTGTTGTGATACTATCTGGTGTTGTGATAGTATTATTATCTGGTGTTGTGATGGTAATATTATCTGGTGTTGTGATGCTTTCTGGTGTTGTGATGGTAATATTATCTGGTGTTGTGATGGTATTACTATCTGGTGTTGTGATAGTATTATTATCTGGTGTTGTGATACTATCTGGTGTTGTGATGCTATCTGGTGTTGTGATGGTATTACTATCTGGTGTTGTGATGCTATCTGGTGTTGTGATACTATCTGGTGTTGTGATGGTATTACTATCTGGTGTTGTGATGCTATCTGGTGTTGTGATGGTATTACTATCTGGTGTTGTGATGGTATTACTATCTGGTGTTGTGATGGTATTACTATCTGGTGTTGTGATGGTATTACTATCTGGTGTTGTGATGGTATTACTATCTGGTGTTGTGATACTATCTGGTGTTGTGATGGTATTACTATCTGGTGTTGTGATACTATCTGGTGTTGTGATAGTATTATTATCTGGTGTTGTGATGGTAATATTATCTGGTGTTGTGATGCTTTCTGGTGTTGTGATGGTAATATTATCTGGTGTTGTGATGGTATTACTATCTGGCGTTGTGATGGTATTACTATCTGGCGTTGTGATGGTATTACTATCTGGTTTAGTGATACTATCTTGTGTTGTGATACTATCTGGTGTTGTGATGGTATTATTATCTGGTGTTGTGATACTATCTGGTTTTGTGATGGTATTACTATCTGGTGTTGTGATGCTATTACTATCTGGTGTTGTGATGCTATCTGGTATTGTGATGGTATTACTATCTGGTGTTGTGATGCTATCTGGTGTTGTGATACTATCTGGTGTTGTGATGCTTTCTGGTGTTGTGATGGTATTATTATCTGGTGTTGTGATACTATCTGGTGTTGTGATACTATCTGGTGTTGTGATGGTATTACTATCTGGTGTTGTGATGCTATCTGGTGTTGTGATGGTAATATTATCTGGTGTTGTGATGGTATTACTATCTGGTGTTGTGATGCTATCTGGTGTTGTGATGCTATCTGGTGTTGTGATGGTATTACTATCTGGTGTTGTGATGGTATTACTATCTGGTGTTGTGATGCTATCTGGTGTTGTGATGCTATCTGGTGTTGTGATGGTATTACTATCTGGTGTTGTGATGCTATCTGGTGTTGTGATGGTATTACTATCTGGTGTTGTGATGCTATCTGGTGTTGTGATACTATCTGGTGTTGTGATGGTATTACTATCTGGTGTTGTGATGCTATCTGGTGTTGTGATGGTATTACTATCTGGTGTTGTGATAGTATTATTATCTGGTGTTGTGATGCTATCTGGTGTTGTGATGGTATTATTATCTGGTGTTGTGATACTATCTGGTGTTGTGATGGTATTACTATCTGGTGTTGTGATGCTATCTGGTGTTGTGATGGTATCTGGTGTTGTGATGGTAATATTATCTGGTGTTGTGATGGTATTACTATCTGGTGTTGTGATGCTATCTGGTGTTGTGATGGTATTACTATCTGGTGTTGTGATGGTATTACTATCTGGTGTTGTGATGCTATCTGGTGTTGTGATACTATCTGGTGTTGTGATACTATCTGGTGTTGTGATGCTATCTGGTGTTGTGATGGTATTACTATCTGGTGTTGTGAAGCTATCTGGTGTTGTGATGGTATTACTATCTGGTGTTGTGATAGTATTATTATCTGGTGTTGTGATGTATTACTATCTGGTGTTGTGATGGTATTACTATCTGGTGTTGTGATGGTATTACTATCTGGTGTTGTGATGGTATTACTATCTGGTGTTGTGATGCTATTACTATCTGGTGTTGTGATGGTATTACTATCTGGTGTTGTGATGCTATCTGGTGTTGTGATGGTATTACTATCTGGTGTTGTGATGGTATTACTATCTGGTGTTGTGATGGTATTACTATCTGGTGTTGTGATGGTATTACTATCTGGTGTTGTGATGCTTTCGGGTGTTGTGATGGTATTACTATCTGGTGTTGTGATACTATCTGGTGTTGTGATACTATCTGGTGTTGTGATACTATCTGGTGTTGTGATGCTTTCTGGTGTTGTGATGGTATCTGGTGTTGTGATGGTATTACTATCTGGTGTTGTGATGGTATTACTATCTAGTGTTGTGATGGTATTACTATCTAGTGTTGTGATGCTTTCTGGTGTTGTGATGGTATCTGGTGTTGTGATGGTATTACTATCTGGTGTTGTGATAGTATTATTATCTGGTGTTGTGATGCTTTCTGGTGTTGTGATGGTATCTGGTGTTGTGATGGTATTACTATCTGGTGTTGTGATGGTATTACTATCTGGTGTTGTGATGGTATCTGGTGTTGTGATGGTATCTGGTGTTGTGATGGTAATATTATCTGGTGTTGTGATGGTATTACTATCTGGTGTTGTGATGGTATCTGGTGTTGTGATGGTAATATTATCTGGTGTTGTGATGGTATTACTATCTGGTGTTGTGATAGTATTATTATCTGGTGTTGTGATACTATCTGGTGTTGTGATGCTATCTGGTGTTGTGATGGTATTACTATCTGGTGTTGTGATGCTATCTGGTGTTGTGATACTATCTGGTGTTGTGATGGGATTACTATCTGGTGTTGTGATGCTATCTGGTGTTGTGATGCTATCTGGTGTTGTGATGCTATCTGGTGTTGTGATGGTATTACTATCTGGTGTTGTGATAGTATTATCTGGTGTTGTGATACTATCTGGTGTTGTGATGCTATCTGGTATTGTGATGGTATTACTATCTGGTGTTGTGATGCTATCTGGTGTTGTGATACTCTCTGGTGTTGTGATGGTATTACTATCTGGTGTTGTGATGGTATTACTATCTGGTGTTGTGATGGTATTACTATCTGGTGTTGTGATGGTATTACTATCTGGTGTTGTGATGGTATTACTATCTAGTGTTGTGATGGTATTACTATCTGGTGTTGTGATGCTTTCTGGTGTTGTGATACTATCTGGTGTTGTGATGGTATTACTATCTGGTGTTGTGATGGTATTACTATCTGGTGTTGTGATGGTGTTACTATCTGGTGTTGTGATGGTATTACTATCTGGTGTTGTGATACTATCTGGTGTTGTGATGGTATTACTATCTGGTGTTGTGATACTATCTGGTGTTGTGATAGTATTATTATCTGGTGTTGTGATGATAATATTATCTGGTGTTGTGATGCTTTCTGGTGTTGTGATGGTAATATTATCTGGTGTTGTGATGGTATTACTATCTGGCGTTGTGATGGTATTACTATCTGGTGTTGTGATACTATCTGGTGTTGTGATACTATCTGGTGTTGTGATGGTATTATTATCTGGTGTTGTGATACTATCTGGTGTTGTGATGGTATTACTATCTGGTGTTGTGATGCTATTACTATCTGGTGTTGTGATGCTATCTGGTATTGTGATGGTATTACTATCTGGTGTTGTGATGCTATCTGGTGTTGTGATACTATCTGGTGTTGTGATGCTTTCTGGTGTTGTGATGGTATTATTATCTGGTGTTGTGATGCTATCTGGTGTTGTGATGCTATCTGGCGTTGTGATGGTATTACTATCTGGTGTTGTGATGTTATTACTATCTGGTGTTGTGATACTATCTGGTGTTGTGATACTATCTGGTGTTGTGATGGTATTACTAACTGGTGTTGTGATGCTTTCTGGTGTTGTGATGGTATCTGGTGTTGTGATGGTATTACTATCTGGTGTTGTGATGCTATCTGGTTTTGTGATACTATCTGGTGTTGTGATGGTATTACTAACTGGTGTTGTGATGCTTTCTGGTGTTGTGATACTATCTGGTGTTGTGATGGTATCTGGTGTTGTGATGGTATTACTATCTGGTGTTGTGATGGTATTACTATCTGGTGTTGTGATACTATCTGGTGTTGTGATACTATCTGGTGTTGTGATGGTATTACTAACTGGTGTTGTGATGCTTTCTGGTGTTGTGATGGTATTACTATCTGGTGTTGTGATACTATCTGGTGTTGTGATACTATCTGGTGTTGTGATGGTAATATTATCTGGTGTTGTGATACTATCTGGTGTTGTGATGGTATTACTATCTGGTGTTGTGATGGTATTACTATCTGGTGTTGTGATGGTAATATTATCTGGTGTTGTGATGCTATCTGGTGTTGTGATGCTATCTGGTGTTGTGATACTATCTGGTGTTGTGATACTATCTGGTGTTGTGATGGTATTACTATCTGGTGTTGTGATGGGATTACTATCTGGTGTTGTGATGCTATCTGGTGTTGTGATGCTATCTGGTGTTGTGATGCTATCTGGTGTTGTGATGGTATTACTATCTGGTGTTGTGATAGTATTATCTGGTGTTGTGATACTATCTGGTGTTGTGATGCTATCTGGTATTGTGATGGTATTACTATCTGGTGTTGTGATGCTATCTGGTGTTGTGATACTCTCTGGTGTTGTGATGGTATTACTATCTGGTGTTGTGATGGTATTACTATCTGGTGTTGTGATGGTATTACTATCTGGTGTTGTGATGCTTTCTGGTGTTGTGATACTATCTGGTGTTGTGATGGTATTACTATCTGGTGTTGTGATGGTATTACTATCTGGTGTTGTGATGGTATTACTATCTGGTGTTGTGATGGTATTACTATCTGGTGTTGTGATACTATCTGGTGTTGTGATGGTATTACTATCTGGTGTTGTGATACTATCTGGTGTTGTGATAGTATTATTATCTGGTGTTGTGATGATAATATTATCTGGTGTTGTGATGCTTTCTGGTGTTGTGATGGTAATATTACCTGGTGTTGTGATGGTATTACTATCTGGCGTTGTGATGGTATTACTATCTGGTGTTGTGATACTATCTGGTGTTGTGATACTATCTGGTGTTGTGATGGTATTATTATCTGGTGTTGTGATACTATCTGGTGTTGTGATGGTATTACTATCTGGTGTTGTGATGCTATTACTATCTGGTGTTGTGATGCTATCTGGTATTGTGATGGTATTACTATCTGGTGTTGTGATGCTATCTGGTGTTGTGATACTATCTGGTGTTGTGATGCTTTCTGGTGTTGTGATGGTATTATTATCTGGTGTTGTGATGCTATCTGGTGTTGTGATGCTATCTGGCGTTGTGATGGTATTACTATCTGGTGTTGTGATGGTATTACTATCTGGTGTGGTGATACTATCTGGTGTTGTGATACTATCTGGTGTTGTGATGGTATTACTAACTGGTGTTGTGATGCTTTCTGGTGTTGTGATGGTATCTGGTGTTGTGATGGTATTACTATCTGGTGTTGTGATGCTATCTGGTTTTGTGATACTATCTGGTGTTGTGATGGTATTACTATCTGGTGTTGTGATGGTATTACTAACTGGTGTTGTGATGCTTTCTGGTGTTGTGATACTATCTGGTGTTGTGATGGTATCTGGTGTTGTGATGGTATTACTATCTGGTGTTGTGATACTATCTGGTGTTGTGATACTATCTGGTGTTGTGATGGTATTACTAACTGGTGTTGTGATGCTTTCTGGTGTTGTGATGGTATCTGGTGTTGTGATGGTATTACTATCTGGTGTTGTGATACTATCTGGTGTTGTGATACTATCTGGTGTTGTGATACTATCTGGTGTTGTGATGGTAATATTATCTGGTGTTGTGATACTATCTGGTGTTGTGATGGTATTACTATCTGGTGTTGTGATGGTATTACTATCTGGTGTTGTGATGGTAATATTATCTGGTGTTGTGATGCTATCTGGTGTTGTGATGCTATCTGGTGTTGTGATACTATCTGGTGTTGTGATGGTATTACTATCTGGTGTTGTGATACTATCTGGTGTTGTGATGGTATTACTATCTGGTGTTGTGATACTATCTGGTGTTGTGATACTATCTGGTGTTGTGATGGTAATATTATCTGGTGTTGTGATACTATCTGGTGTTGTGATGGTATTACTATCTGGTGTTGTGATGGTATTACTATCTGGTGTTGTGATGGTATTACTATCTGGTGTTGTGATGGTAATATTATCTGGTGTTGTGATGCTATCTGGTGTTGTGATGCTATCTGGTGTTGTGATGGTATTACTATCTGGTGTTGTGATACTATCTGGTGTTGTGATGGTATTACTATCTGGTGTTGTGATGGTATTACTATCTAGTGTTGTGATGCTTTCTGGTGTTGTGATACTATCTGGTGTTGTGATACTATCTGGTGTTGTGATACTATCTGGTGTTGTGATGGTATCTGGTGTTGTGATGGTATTACTATCTGGTGTTGTGATACTATCTGGTGTTGTGATGGTATTACTATCTGGTGTTGTGATACTATCTGGTGTTGTGATGGTATTACTATCTGGTGTTGTGATGGTAATATTATCTGGTGTTGTGATGGTATGTGATGGTATTGTCTTGATTTTATCTCCGCCACCGAAGCTTGAAGGACGTTCTGTTTTCATCCGTCTGTCTGTTTGTACAAAATCGAAGATTTGCAAGTACATATATTGGTCGGTCGACTTTGTTACTGTCTGTCTGTCAATCACCTACAGGTCACAATTATATATCGATAGTCATGAAATTTTACTGAGTTGTAGGGGTTGTCACAACTGAGAGGTCTATTGATTTTGAGGTCAAAGGTCATCTTGAGGTCACATTTCTAAAATCGTCATTTTTCATCCGATTGACTTGAAAGTTGAACAGGAATTGCGTATTGGTGTTTCTTTTCACATTAAATATTTGTCTTTTTTTGTATTAAATATTTTGTTCTTGAATCAGTTCATCTTTTGTCTGGGGTCCATTTCCATGAGCCCGAGATCCAATTTAAAATTTTCAGGCCATTCTCTAAAATTTCAAAATGTGTCTTCGGGCCAGCCGAGGCTTAATCCTGCACTGCGTATTGGGTCACTGAATTTGGAAAGCAACTATTTTTGAGGTCAAAAGGTCAAAGGTCAACTCAAGGTCAAACTTCTCAAATAATCAATTTTCGTCTGAAAAAGCATCAATTTTCATCAGATTGACTTGAGCTTTCATTAACATCTTCAGTTTTAATCTTAATGAATGGACAATTTGATATATCCATGGCAACTTTTGGGGTGGGGGTGGGATGAATTTTGCAAGCATCATGCTAAGCGAGACATGTATCTTGTTTGTTTGTCTGTCTGTCAGTGTGCAGGATATTTTAAAACGTTATGGATGATCGTGATTGGGATGAAATTTGGTGGAAAGGTTGGATGTGTGACAAGGACGAATTGATTAGATTTCAGTGAAAACCCAGATCCAGATCCAGATCCGATGATTTTTTTCAGTGATTCATTACCATAGAGACATCGGGCTAAACTAATATACAGCACAATATCTCAAAAAGTTGTGGACGGATTCGGCCGAAACTTTGTGGACATGTTTGGTGTGTGGCAAGGAAGAAGTGGTTCAATTCCCGTGAATATCCGGAGCTGGATCTCATAATAACCTCCACCACCAAAGGTGATGAAGGTGATGTTTTCACTCATTTCTTTCTGCCTGTACTGTATTTGTTTGTTACTTTACAAAAAAACTTTTCTTGACAAGTATGTCGATCGCCTCGTTTGTGTGTGTGTGTGTGTGTGTGTGTGTGTGTGTGTGTGTGTGTGTGTATGTGTGTGTGTGTGTGTGTGCATGTGTGCGTGCGTGTATGTGTGTGTATGTATATGTGTGTGTGTGTGTGTGTGTGTGTGTGTGTGTGTGTGTGTGTGTGTGTGTGTATGCGTGTGTATGTGTGTGCATGTGTGCGTGCGTGCGTGTGTGTGTGTGTGTATGTGTGTGTATGTATATGTGTGTGTGTGTGTGTGTGTGTGTGTGTGTGTGTGTGTGTGTGTGTGTGTGTGTGTGTGTGTGTGTGTGTGTGTGTGTGCGCGTGTGTACATGTGTGCGTGCGTGTGTACATGTGTGCGTGCGTGCGTGTGCGCACTCGCTTCCACTCCAGGCCAAACCAATCGTACTGCAATTGTCAGATATTAATGTCACCGACCCTGCGACGGTCACGCATTGAAGTTTCGTAAAATTCGGTTGACCGAGAAAGTCTACACAGGCCGATAGGCCAATTTGAGCCAAATTTTCTAAGTCTCAAATTTCACCCGATTGACTTGAAATTTGAACAGGTTTTGCATATCAGGTCAGTGAATTTAACCACCTATTACTTTTGGGGTTATCAAAGGTCAAAAGGTCAACCCCAAGTAGGCCAAATTAATTAATTGTTTCTAAAACTGTCAATTTTCATCCGATTGACTTGAAATTTGAAGTCCATTTGCATATCAGGTCGCTGCATTCAACCACCTTTTGATTTTGAGATCAACAGAGGCCAAAAGGTCAATTTGGGCCAAATTTTCTAAAATCCTCAATTTTCATTCGATTGACTTGAAATTTGAAGACCATTTGCATATGATGTCACAAACTCAGCCACCTATTAATTTTGAGGTCAACAACATAGACCAAAAGGTCAACATAGGCCAGATTTATAAAATGCTCAATTTTCATCCGATTAACTTAAATTTGAAAAGGATTTACATATCAGGTCACCAAATTCAACCACCTATAAATTTTGAGGTAAACATAGACCAAAAGGTCGACATAGGTCAAATTTTCTGAAATCCTCAATTTTCATCCAATTGACTTGAAATTTGAAGAGCATTTTCATGTCAGGTCACTGAACTCAACCAATTATTTTTGTGGTTACAATAGACGAAAAGGTCAACAGAGACCAAAAGGTCAACAGAAGCATAATTTCTAAAATCCTAAATTTTAATCCAATTTACTTGAAATTTGAAGAGCATTTGCATATCGGGTCACTGAATTCAACCACTTACTAATGTTGAGGTAAACATAGGTGAAAAGGTCAAAAAAGGCCAATTTGGGCCAAATTTTCTAAATCCTCAATTTTCATCAGATTGAGTTGAAATTTGAAAACAATTCCACATCAGGTGACTGAATTCAACTACCTATTATTTTTGTGGTTACCATAGACCAAAAGGTCAACATAGGCCAAATTTCTAAAATCCTCAATTCTAATCCAATTAACTTGAAATTTGAAGAGCATTTGCAAATCAGGTCACAGAATTCAACCACCTATTAATTTTGAGGTAAACATAGGCAAAAAGGTCGACAAAGGCCAATAGGCCAATTTGGGCCAAATTTTTTAAAATCCTCAATTTTCATCTGATTGATTGAAATTTGAAGAGCATTTTCATGTCAGGTTGTTGAATTCAACTACCAATTAATTTTAAAGTCTAAAAGGTCAATACAGGCCTAATTTCTAAAATTGATAGATCTGGCCAAAAACTAAAAATATCACTATATCTCAAAAAGTTGTGGACGAGTTCTGACAAAACAAGGTGGATGAGTTGAACAGGTGACAAGAACAAGCGGATTGGATTTTAGTTTGGATCCAGCCCATCAGTGGGATACAAAACGTGAACTGTTCCACCTGGCAGAGGTATGCGCTCCACTGAGTACCATTCTACTTTGTGTTGTTTTGACAAGTTGTCACTGCATTCTATGAGCGATTTTTCATTTGTTTTTGTGCAAGATATCTCAAAAAGTTGCGGACGCATCCAGATGAAATTTTGCGGAGAGGTTGGGTGTGTGATAAGGACGAACTGATTCAATTTTGGTGAAGATCCGGATCCGACGACTAGAATTTTTGAAGCAATTCTTCACCATTGAGAGTTGGGGCCAAAAACGATGTATACCACGGCATCTCAAAAAAGTTGTGTACGGATTCTTATGAAACTTGGTGGACATGTTGGGTGTGTGACCGTGACAAATTGATTCGATTTTGGTGAAGATCCGAATCCGGATATGTCTGATAATTATCAGATTATATTTTTATTTATTATAAATTTTTTTAATAATAAATTATAAATTTATTATAAATTATAATTTTTGAAGTGATTCTTCACCATTGAGAGATAGGACTAAACCGATATATTGCATGATATCCCAAAAAGTTATGGTGGACATGTTGGGGGTGTGACCACGACAAATTGATTCGATTTTGGTGAAGATCCGAATCGGGATCCAGATACGATAATTATTTAATTTTAAAAGAGATTCTTCACCATTGAGCTATAGGGCCAAAGACAATATCGTACTGTACAGCATGATATTTCAAAAATGTATTGGGCCCGATATGTTCTTGTGGATCAGGCATTACAGGGAGGAGGTAGATGCTCTACCGAGTGCCCTTCTAGTTTACTTTGTGTTAATTGACCTCTCCTACGAAAATCAAAGGATTGTTTTCTTTACTTTTCATTATCCATGTTTCCAAACACAAAACTACGATTCCACATAAAACCAATTGAGATTCAAGAAAACACCAACCGGGATTTCACATAAAACCAACCGGGATTCAACACAATACCAACCAGGATAACAAAACACCAACCGGGATTCAACACAACACCAACCGGGATTACAAAACACCAACCAGGATTACAAAACACCAACCGGGATTTCACATAAAACCAACCGGGATTCAACACAATACCAACCAGGATAACAAAACACCAACCGGGATTCAACACAACACCAACCGGGATTCCACACAATACCAACCGGGATTCCACACAATACCAACCAGGATTACAAAACACCAACCGGGATTCAACACAACACCAACCGGGATTCCACACAATACCAACCAGGATAACAAAACACCAACCGGGATTCAACACAACACCAACCGGGATTCCACACAATACCAACCAGGATTACAAAACACCAACCACCACTCCACAAAACACCAACCGGGATTTCACATAAAACCAACCGGGATTCAACACAACACCAACCGGGATTCCACACAATACCAACCAGGATTACAAAACACCAACCGGGATTCAACACAACACCAACCGGGATTCCACACAATACCAACCAGGATAACAAAACACCAACCGGGATTCAACACAACACCAACCGGGATTCCACACAATACCAACCAGGATTACAAAACACCAACCACCATTCAACACAACACCAACCGGGATTCCACACAATACCAACCAGGATTACAAAACACCAACCGGGATTCAACACAACACCAACCGGGATTCCACACAATACCAACCAGGATTACAAAACACCAACCACCACTCCACAAAACACCAACCGGGATTTCACATAAAACCAACCGGGATTCAACACAACACCAACCGGGATTCCACACAATACCAACCAGGATTACAAAACACCAACCGGGATTCCACACAATACCAACCAGGATTACAAAACACCAACCGGGATTTCACATAAAACCAACCGGGATTCCACACAATACCAACCGGGATTCCACACAATACCAACCAGGATTACAAAACACCAACCGGGATTCCACACTACACCAACCGGGATTCCACACAATACCAACCGGGATTCCACACAATACCAACCAGGATTACAAAACACCAACCGGGATTCAACACAACACCAACCGTGATTCAACACAACACCAACCGGGATTCCACACAATACCAACCAGGATTACAAAACACCAACCAGGATTTCACATAAAACCAACCGGGATTCCACACTACACCAACCGGGATTCCACACAATACCAACCAGGATTACAAAACACCAACCGGGATTTCACATAAAACCAACCGGGATTCCACACTACACCAACCGGGATTCCACACAATACCAACCAGGATTACAAAACACCAACCAGGATTCAACACAACACCAACCGGGATTCAACACAACACCAACCGGGATTCCACACAATACCAACCAGGATTACAAAACACCAACCAGGATTTCACATAAAACCAACCGGGATTCCACACAATACCAACCAGGATTACAAAACACCAACCAGGATTCAACACAACGCCAACCGGGATTCCACACAACACCAACCGGGATTCAACAAAACACCAACCAGGATTCAACACAACACCAACCGGGATTCCACACAATACCAACCAGGATTACAAAACACCAACCAGGATTTCACATAAAACCAACCGGGATTCCACACAATACCAACCAGGATTACAAAACACCAACCAGGATTCAACACAACACCAACCGGGATTCAACACAACACCAACCGGGATTCAACACAACACCAACCGGGATTCCACACAACACCAACCGGGATTCCACACAACACCAACCAGGATTACAAAACACCAACCGGTATTCAACACAACACCAACCGGTATTCAACACAACACCAACTGGGATTCAACACAACACCAACCGGGATTACAAAACACCAACCGGGATTCAACACAACACCAACTGGGATTCAACACAACACCAACCGGGATTCAACACAACACCAACCGGGATTCAACACAACACCAACCGGGATTCAACAAAACACCAGCCAGGATTCAACACAACACCAACCGGGATTCAACACAACACCAACTGGGATTCAACACAACACCAACCGGGATTCAACACAATACCAACCAGGATTACAAAACACCAACCAGGATTCAACAAAACACCAACCGGGATTCCACACAATACCAACCAGGATTACAAAACACCAACCAGGATTTCACATAAAACCAACCGGGATTCCACACAATACCAACCAGGATTACAAAACACCAACCAGGATTCAACACAACACCAACCGGGATTCAACACAACACCAACCGGGATTCAACACAACACCAACCGGGATTCAACACAACACCAACCGGGATTCAACACAACACCAACCGGGATTCCACACAACACCAACCGGGATTACAAAACACCAACCAGGATTACAAAACACCAACCGGTATTCAACACAACACCAACCGGTATTCAACACAACACCAACTGGGATTCAACACAACACCAACCGGGATTACAAAACACCAACCGGGATTCAACACAACACCAACTGGGATTCAACACAACACCAACCGGGATTCAACACAACACCAACCGGGATTCAACACAACACCAACCGGGATTCAACAAAACACCAACCAGGATTCAACACAACACCAACCGGGATTCAACACAACACCAACTGGGATTCAACACAACACCAACCGGGATTCAACACAATACCAACCAGGATTACAAAACACCAACCACCACTCCACAAAACACCAACCGGGATTACAAAACACCAACCACCATTTCACAAAACACCAACCGGGATGTAACACTGTTAGGCTGGTAGACAAAGTCAAATGGCTACAGTTGTGCAAGTACTACAGCCCGTTGGACCACGAAGTTATCTGTGGTCGGTGGCCTCAAGATCGGGTGTTCGGGAGAAACTCGAGTGCTTTCCCTCGTGGCGCGAACCTCGAACTCTGGGTCATCATAATACGTATCATGTGTGGCAGGGCGCAGGTCCTGGGGGAATTGCAAGTCAATGATAAAATCCACTAATTTGTGGGCAATTATCCTGCCTATAAGGATGGATTTTTCGCTGGTATTTAACAACATGAAGGAATCAGCGAGGTATGTTGACCCTGAAAAAAAAATATTGGCAATTGAGTAACCCCCCCCCCCCACCTACCTCTCACTCCATGCTACCCTTCAATCCTGATACCACCCTAACTCACCGCACTCTCACCCTAGCCACCACACCCCAATCTTACTCGTGTCTCACCACCCACTTGAAGCCGGCTCATACCCCAACAACCACTTCAACCACCCCTGTCACACTCCCACTGACCAAAAAGTGAGAAGAATCCAAAATTGAATGTCCGAGTGGACCTTATCTTACTTTTGAAGATCAACAAACCGACTTGTGTTTCGAGGTTGTTGCAAACCATGACACGTGCAGTAAACTAGCTATCCTTTGCTAACACCATGTCCAGTCTTCTTTCTCTTTAACGATCACAATTATTCCCACGTTCTCGTGGGGTTGGACGCAGTAAGTTTTTGGCCCAAATCATTCACCAACCGGCTGGTTAGGCCTAACGCTCGACTAATGTAGAGTTAGGACAAGGATTTGTTGTTTGTTCCATGGTGTCAGAGCTAGCGCGCCGACTCTTCGTGATGGGCACCTTGGGATCTTTAACGTCAATCTGAGGGACAGCACACACTGATGAAACACCGGGATGCCTCTAGGTCATCCGAACAGCCCCTTTCCAAACGAGCCTCGGATTTGGAAATCAGCTCCAGGACCACTCACGCAGTCTCCATGGCAACAGTACCCACAGCTAGAGTTTACTCATGGTGATAGACCCGGTTTGTGATATTTTTATTAATTAACACGCGCGATTTTATTAATCCAGTACAAGTTGAGCGCAAAGGGAAATGTTGACGTGGCCTTCACCCAAAAGTGCCATCACCGCGGGGACAGAAACAACGGCGGCCTATTTTAAAACTAGCAAAGCAAACATATCCGAAGATGTTCCTCGGTAACCAGGCAACGGACAACCGGCCAAGGAGGGCCACAGGCTATGAGTGTCAGATGGACTACATATGGCATGATAGAGACACCCTGCTTGAAAATCGTTACAATGTCGCATTGTAATTTACTAGTGCGTGCAAAAAAAAACAAAAAAACAGAAGAATTGTGATGTCAATTGTGACGTCATAGCACCGTGTCTTGTCATTGATTTGGTAAATAAATGGCCATAACTTGGGAACCACTTGGCCGATTAATATCAAACTTTGAAAAGGCACATACTCAGGTCCCCAGCAATATACTTGGCAAGTTTCAATTAGATCGGACCAGTGGTTGTCGAGAAACAGCGGTCCAGACACACAGACACAAACACAGAGATTGCTGGAATTATAGATAGATAACATTATTACAAGTTCATTTTGGGTGAGGAAACGATGAATAGAACAAGTTATAGTTTAATAATGTTTTAACTAGTCTTAACACAAGACTCATTCACATATTTCAAAAACTTTTCTTTGAACTTCCACAACTTTTCCGAGTTATTGAAGCGACGATCACGACCTACCGTGGATTCCACTTGCTCGAGCTTCGCGCTCCCCTTTTTCGGACCACGGACTGCGGCCGCAGCTGCCTGGCCAGGACACCGTCCTCACGCAGAGCGACAGACCCCCAGGGAAGGGTGGGCGCTAAATCGAGTCGGTGTTCATGAAACGAACCATGCACCGCACACAACAGCGCAGGGGTTAACAGAAGAACCTCCCTCTTGGCCACAACCACCTTCCCCCCCCCCCCCCACAACAGCAAAGCTTTATCCTACTCAATAACAGTTTGATCCAGGACAAGACGAACACTGAAACAAAGCGTCTTTAATTCGTATGGCCCACACTTTACACGATCCCGCATTCCATGCCCTTGCTGGACCCTCTGTCCGCTCCTTGCAGAAATCCATTTAGGGACAATAGTGCAAAGCGATCACCAGGTCCTGTTACACGGCACATCCCAACCCCCACCTCCCCCCTCCCAAACCACCCTCTCCTCCACTACAGATGAGATACATCAACTAAGATGCGCATGTTTTGCTTGGTGCGCACCTTATTCGGACCTTGTATGACGTCACAGAGGGAGCAGATCATGACTCATGCGGTGGAGTCAACGGACCGATCGGGTAGATGATTCGGTGTCCCAGTTGGGGCTTACGGAGCTATTAAAATCTCACGTACTGAGCTATGTAACTGCAGTAGAGGCTGCATTTATATCACGACTCATGTGGAGAAAGTTTTCCAAAAGGACCTTGGGGGAATCTCCTTTCAACTCAAAGGTGGTTCGTTGTCATTCAAGGAACAGGTGTTTTCCCCAGCTGACCCCATAAGGTGGGAATGATTAGGGCCATTAAAGTAGTCAAAATTGTACTCGTGGTATTAGTAGCATTAATAGTAGTAGAAGTAGTAGAAGTAGTAGTAGTAGTAGTAGTAGTAGTAGTAGTAGTAGTAGTAGTAGTAGTAGTAGTAGTAGCATTAGCAGCAGCAGTAGTTGTAATGTGAGAGGGTCGGCCTGTTTTATACCCAAGAACACAGTTCCTGATGCTATGATCCTATTTTAATACCCACACGATGTTGACTTCCCAATGGTTTTCTAATAACCTCGATATGTGTGTGATAATGCATTATCTCTTCAAGTAAATCGATTTCATCATCATCATCATCATCATCATCATCATCACCATCATCACCATCATCACCATCATGCGTGTTTGTACGCATTAGAATAACTACAGGGTTCACAACATGAAGAGTTTTAGTTCGTATCAACCTTCCCTTTGAAATCGCAGTTTCTCCGACATCACCAAAATGACTCGGATCAACCGTGCCACTCGAGAAGATGACATCACATTGGAAAAATCATTGGGGTTCTTTAAAACATTCATCACAAAAAAATAATACATAGTGCGTCTCAAAAGTCTGGACTCAAAGAGAAATATAGGCTTTATATTATTAAAGTTAAAAACACACGTCTCATGTCGGTTTTACTGATTTCAGGAATTAACCTACTTCATGGCTTACTACAGTGTCTATATAAAGTCTACACCCCCTTTCAAAATCTTCACCTTTTGCTGCCCTGTCGCCTGGAATTAAATCGCATTAAATCAGACTTTTTCCTCCTTTATTTACACATCGTAACACAAAACTTCCCAAGTGAAAAGCAAATTCTACAAATTTCAGAAATTAATTTAAAATACAAAACTAGAATGTCTTGGTTGGATTAGTGTTATCAAGGCAATTGTAAATGAACTCAGGTGTCACCAATCACCTTCAAAATAACACACCAAGTTAATTGACCTCCACCTGAGTTAAATTGCGGAGATTCTGATTATTTCAGAATAAAATAAGCTGTTCCTATAGGTTTTCTCTCCTGGGTAGTGCATTTCACAGCAAAGACTTAAACCATGAGACCCAAGGAGCTTTCGAAAGACCTCCGGGATAAAGTTGTGGAAAGGCACAGATCAGGGGATGGGTATAAAAATATTTCAAAGGCCTTGAATATCCCTTGGAGCACAGTCAAGACAATCATTAAGAAGTGGAGGGAGTATGGTACCACCAAGACCTTGCCAATATCAGGCCATCCTTCCAAACTGGATCACCAAGCAAAGGAAGAGACTGATCAGAGAAGTCACCAAGAGGAACAATGGTAAATTTTAAAGAGCTACATGCCTTTATGGTAAAGACTGGTCACTGTGTGCATGTGACAAAAATATCCCAAGCACACCACAAGTGTGGCATGTACAGTAGGGTGGCAAGAAGGAAGTCATTACTCAAAAAAGCCCACCATGAGTCCCGTTTGAGGTATGCAAAAAACCACTCCATAGATTCTGAAGCCATGTTGGAAAAGGTTCTGTGGTCTGACAAAACCAAGATGGAACTTTTTGACCTAAATGCAAAACTTTACCTTTGGCACAAACCAATTACAGCACATCACCCAAAGAACACGATCCCCACTGTGAAACATTGTGATGGCAGAATCATGTTATGGGGATGTTGCTCATCAGTAGGGACAGGGGCATTTGTCAGGATAGAAGGGAAAATGGATGGAGCAAAATACAGAAAAATACAAGAGGTAAACCTGCTGCCCTCTGCAAGAAAGCTGAAATTGGGACGGGGGTTAACCTTTCAGCATGACGACCCGAAGCACACAGCCAAAGCTACTCTTGAGTGGCTAAGGAACAAAGATAAATGTCCTTGAGTGCCCCAGTCAGAGCCCCGATGTAAATCCAATAAAAAATCTGTGGCATGACTTGAAGGTTGCTGTCCATCAACGCTCCCCACGCAACTTGACTGAGCTTGAACAGTTTTGTACAAAGGAATGGGAAAATATTGCCCAATCAGGGTGTGCAAATGTGGTAGACACCTATCCCAACACTCACAGCTACAATTGCTGTCAAAGGTGCTTCCACCAAGTATTAACTCGGGGGGGGGGGGGGGGTGGACATCCAACCACTTATCCAATCAAGATATTCTAGTTTTGTATTTTTAATAAATTTCTGAAATTGTTTTTTCACTTGGGAAGTTGTGGATTACGATGTGTAAATAAAGGTGGAAAAAGTCTGATTTAATGTAATTTCATTTCAGGCTATACGGCAACAAAAGGTGAAAAATTTGAAAGGGGGTGTCGACTCTCTACGGGCACTGTATATCGATCAAAAGAAGGTAGAACTGGTGTTGTTACATGTTTCCAGAATAAGCCAGATGAAAACACGAGTTATTTCACAAAAAACACTCAGTGAAGCCAAAGTCAACCTCACGATTCGTTGGAAAAGTGTTGCAACGATTAAAAGACATTGGAAGTGTTGCTGATGGAACTCGTACAGGTCGTCCTTGCTCCTTTACAGATGCAACGTACTGAAAATATTCTTGACTTTTGCGGGGTGGTTATATGACTTCTTCCCTTCAAGTCCAGACTTCTGAGACACCCTATACATTAAAGGGAAAATATATTATACTGTACTGTATTTGAAACCTTTATATAAAAATTAGTTGTACAAATGAGAGCATTATGCGTACTTAACACGCCGACACGTTCACAGGACAGGTGGATAGCTTCACAGTGAAAGATTTGGTTAACAAAAGGCTCTCAAGCTCTAAACCACCAGCCAATGGCATTGCAGTTCGACTATAGGGCAACCCCTCAGTCTGGGAGGTCGGCAGTTAGATTCCAACACAGGCAGAGTCATAATAAAGAGTAAAAATGGTATGTGTTGCTTCCTCGCTTGATGCTCAGAATGTGCAGGATAGTGCACGTACAAACAACCATGTTTTGGAGTCCCATTTGGAGGGCGGTGGGGAAAAGATTTTTCCTTAAAATGCTATGGAGAGAGATTTCCTGGAAAATGTCAGTGTCACCCTATCACTCCGGAAAAATTGTCAAACAAACCCTCCTATCTATTTCTTTGGTAATCCACTGGAAGAGGTTTGTTCTCTTGAATTTATAGGCCTCACCATCAGCCATCACTTTTCCTGGACCGACCACATTGCAAAGCTGGCCTCCAAAGTCAGCCGCAGACTAAGAGTCTTTCGTCGATCCAAGAACCTTCAGAGTCACTCTCAGTGTATGAGGCATTTGTCCGGAACTTAATGTGGTGTTGCTCTCTACTATAGGCTGCCGCTCCAGCATCACCTCTGTCTCTCCTGGATTCTGCAGAATATATAGCTCTCAGAATTATTGGAATGTACAATGATGAAGCTGAAGCACAGTCTGTTGCTCTCACATCACAGGCAGGTTGGTGATCTTTCTGTTGTCTACTGTATATTCTCAAACATTGCTCTGTCGACTCTCTGTCCTCGCTTCCTCCCCAGCAACTCCAGGATGCATGCGTTCTTGCAGAACCCCCCTCCGAGTTAAACTTCCAAAATCCAGTTTGACTGCACACCTCGACTCATCCATTCCTGGCTTCTCCCTTTATGGAACCACGCTACATAGGCAGTTCCATCTCACTCTTTTCTCCAGGACTTAAATCAAGCAGTGCATGGCCATCTTTCATCACACCCAATTCTGACCCATGATCTTTATTATCCCCATTAACCTTTCTTAACTCAACGGTTCTTACGTGCTCATTTCAGTGTTTCCTCCCCTCCTCTTTTTCCTCTTTTACTGTTCGTTCATTCCCTTGAAAATTGTTCCACTGTCAGTTGTGCCCTGCTCTTGTCGCATGAAGTGACGTGATAAGATGGCGTCATAACCTGTGTGACTTTCCTCCAAGATTGGCAGCTACATTTGTCTGATTTGTATTTGTTTCATGTATTCATGTATTTGTTGTTTCATGTACTTGTCCACATGGAAGTACATTGCACCTTCTCCACAAGCCTTAGACTCCTTAGAGGCTTAGACCCTGTAACCCAAAAAATGAATAAATAATCCAACAGGTACAGTTAACCACAAGTGAGATTCCTGGAGGGCACAACCACAATCCGAAAGGTGTGACGAGCGCACGGATTTCTAAAACGAGAACGGGGACCCGCTAATGACCATTTCTACGATCGGAGATGCAAACTGAGAGATAGACGACGAGATAACCAGCAGTAAAATATTTATTCCTATTCTTCTATCATCTTCACACAGCAAGAACCTTTCAGTAGATTGTTTTTTTAGACACAATTCCATACAAACGGCATGTATCACTGACTCGACGTATGAACCTGTACAGGATAATCCGTTTAGGTAGACGTTTTAATACAGACAATTATGTACAGATTTTTGTGCAGTAAAAAAAACAACATGCCATGTACAACGAGAATTGGAAAAAAACAGTGGCACCGACGCCACGTTTTAAAGATCCCCACGGGTACTTGTACAGTTACATGGATAAAATGTCTAACTTTTGGAGTCTCAACGCAGAAGACATTAGTGAAAACAAACGAACACACAGAAAGGAAGAGGTGAAATCAGTTAAGCAACTTACTATTTAATGCAAAATACATCATTAAAATACCAATTCATAAAAGCACGCTTTTCAGGCCGTGTCCGGGTGTCGAGGAGAAATAAAATAGAGGAGGTGAAGTCGAAGCACTCGGCGGGTTATGGGGGAGGAAAGGACGGGAGGGATGGGGAGGATGGGTTTAAAGCACCAAAACAGAACTAAATGTAAAAACATTCAGGGGAGAAAAAAATGAAATAAAATAATAATCAACTACGAAGGACAGAAAGAAATGGAAATATAATTAAAACTAAGATGGAGAACTGAACCCATGTAAATTCACAGTCGACATGCCGCGATACCTTTGCCCATTTCGGAACCCGACCCATAAAAGGTAGTCAAAACCACTTGAGCCACAACTCCCCACCCCCCCCCCCCCGCCCCCAATAAACTCGCACCAGACCACAGCAATCCCATATTTACACTTTACAGTAAATACAACATCTCCTATGCTTCATTATGTTATATCAGTTGTAGCCTTTGCTCGACTACATAGTCAAAAATCCAATTCAATCTAAAACTCTGTCCCTACTGTTATAAATAACTTTGTTTGCCAACGCTGTGCGTTACAAAGCAAAACGTAAAACCTAGCAAATGTATTTCTTACAATGTGTCTATTTAGTGCAAGTAGCCCCTTGGTACATTCTTAGATTGTAAAAATCCCTCCACACATTCTCATCAGCATAGAAACAAAAGCAGCCTTGTCCAATATATAATCTCTCCACTATCAGCTCTTTGTAATAGTTTTTACAACTTCAAAAGGCTAAAATTAAAGGGACTACAGTGTTACGCTGTAAATAACTCAAAAGAAAAAGAATATTTTTTTTTTTCTTCCAGATTTCAAAAATGATTTAAAGCTAAAAATGACGCGTTCGCTCAAACCTCGTGGGTTCGCCACGCGTGCATCAAATTCGGGTGAATTAAAAACGGCCGCCTTCACAAAGCAGCACACGAAGGAACTCCAGTCTGAGTGACAATTTGGTTCCAGGGACGGATGAGAGCGTCGCCGGTCAGACCGCCTCAGTTCATCCACTTGCGGCAGTTGATTGCCCCACAGTGGCAGGGAATCTTGTTCTGGTCATCTTCAAAATCAAACAGGTAGTCATAGGAGAGCTGCCCAGAGGAACGCGCAGAGTGTGCAGGTCAGTGTCGATGATGTACTAGTCTTTAAACACACTTTAATCCGGTTAAGTTCATTCCTCTCTTGTACTCCACCAACAATAAGCAATACACGGAAAGGTTCAACGAGAAGACAGCAGGCCGAATTGCAAAAACATAGCCACGGTTATGACTGTTAAGCAGACAAATCAGGACATCCTGGCATTTATTATTATATTCGGTTAGCATTTACATGTAAATACCAACTCCACATTCACTTCTTTCGACGGTGTTTTGAACCACACATTGTATTACTCAATAGCTCAGGAATTTACAAATGCCCGAACCATTCCTCCGTTTGGTTTATTAGCAGCTAGCAAAGTGCGTCCGGCCTCGGCAGAAGACCGACGTATGGATCAACGCTAGGTTTATGATTACTTCATGCATCGACCTTGGGACGACAAAGCTCACCAAACATGGCACGCCTCCATCATTCACAACCCCAACCTTGAAGAATATCCCCGATACCCCAGGAGGAGTTCGTCTGCTGATAACTGGCACGCCCATCAGCAAAGAGCAATTGCGGGCCGTCGCCTGACAATGCCACGACCTCATCGCATGCACAGGTACCTCTTTAAAAGTCTCAAGTTTCCTTTTGATTTGAAGCATCCGTTTTGCTGTACACTACACTCTTGTTTGCTCAGATTCATCCCTCCAATCATGGCAAAGCAAGCAGAGCCAAATGCGTGATGCACTTCTGTTTTGCAATCTTCACTTCATTTTTTTTTTTTAACTCAAGGACGCTCACCTCCTCTCCCTTCAGGATGCGACGGCATGACGAAATGATAATCTTGCTCTCCTTGTCGAAAGTCACCAGCTCAGCAACGCAATTCGGCGCACATGAGTGGTTTACGTACCTGTTGCACATGAAAAGAGCTATATGGTGGAACCCAGCGACAAAACTAGCTCAGTGACGGGGTCAATCAAAGGATAGGGGGGGGGGGTAATGGGCAGGGAGGGACAAGGACAGGGAAAGGAAGTAGTAGTTCAAGAGAATGTGTTTAGTGTCCTCTCATAAACAGCTCACCTGCACATTGTACCAGTAAGTTTGGATGAAGGGATTATCTGCAAAGGTGAGATTTTGGGCTCGGGTAATGGGGAAGGATCTTACCTGGCAGGACCTCCTGTTAATGTTGCATCAATGACGAAGTCGTTGTCAAGACGAAACATGTAGACTCCACGATTCTGAGAGAGGCATGAAATATCTCAAAATTAGAAAGAGAATCTCATTCTGGCTTTCCTTCCCCATTCTCTCCCCCCCCCCACCCTCCCAAAAGAATGCCCTAGTAGTGAAAGCACAACGGGCAACAGTAATTCCCACTCTTTGTGTGTTCAGCACCTGGCAGCTGGTCTGGTTTGCACCATCTCTGGGATCTTGCTAAGCCTCTGATGTAGTTTTTCACCCACCCCCCCATTCACCCTCCCTCTCTCCTCCCCATTATCATTTTTTTTTTTTTGGCCAATTCTTTTTGAAAGGGTACCTGTGATTCATAGAACTTCTCCCGGCGGTTTGCCACCTCATTGCGGATGATTGTTCCGATGTATTCGATCACCATGGTGTGCTTTTCGATATCCCGTGCTGCGTACAGTCCCAGGCCCTGTCGAGATGGGACACTGTGACACTAGGCCTGCATTTAGTGCAGCCAGCACATGGAGGATGAAGGTTAAATAAGTCAAGTGGTGCACATGTGTAATAAACCTGCAAGCGCTTGCTCAATGCTGAGCGCACCTGGATACGCGAACGGGCTAGGTACACATTGCTTTTCCACTCGATCTTCATGCGGCGGTACTGCGAGGACTTGGAGTACACAAACTGTTTGCTGTAGGGGGCCACGAGCTCTCCAGACACTGTGCTCTGGAATGACTTGGAATAGCTGCTGCTGTTCAGTGTGTGTGGCCTGTACATGAAGAAAAAGCCTTTCATGGTCGAATAACAATCATTCGTTATACTGGGCAAGATTGAGGATTTCTGGAAGCGTAGTACATCGTCTATTTTTAGCAAAATCTGACACGATCTACTTACATCAGAAGCTATTTTGCAAGCCAAATAGGTTATGAAAAAGGAGGCTATCCTTGGGTGCATAAAGTGTGCACAACCACCTTTTGAAATGCGAGCGAAGTCGCGGCTCGGCACGGGCGCAGCCCGTGGGGTTGAAGGCGAGAGGGAGTTCCATGAGGGGGTGTCGCCCGTAACGCAGAGTATAGTTCTGACAGCATTCTACACCAGGTAGCTGCAAAAGAAAACAGCTCGTCGTCGTTTATGGGAAAGATATATTAACACCTGGGAATGAAAATATTTAGAGAGTGAAAGTTAACCTTGATCAAAATACAAGCTTGGTTATGTTTATGGTTTTAGCCTTGTCAAAGCTTCATCAAGAAAACTCTTCCTTCATGTCATGACCAAATATTTATCACAACATCACATAAATAGTTTTCTTAGATAAGTCTAAATTTAAGACCCATCTTACTTTTCCAATGAGGCGTATTCATCCTCACATCCCCTTTGCACATTTTTAAAGCTGCTTCGCTTAATGATCATAATGTTTTGAAAAGCTTTTGCACAAACCTGGTAAAGAGGAGGGTTATATTATAAAGGCAATACGAACAAGAGCGAAGTCGATGGCACACCATTGCAAATCTCCACTCTTCCCACCTCAAGAGAAGTTGAAAGATGGCAAAAAGTTCCACCAGGAATGACCCCAATATCAAATGTTGAGTGAAGGTTTCCCTCCCCCCCCGCCCCGTTTTAACCTCTATGACCCTAAGTCCCGACCCCCAGGGAATGAAACTGGGCATCAAATCCAAAAAATGGTGACATATTTAGTGCATCTCCCAATGTCGATTGCATATACAAAGTTTCACTTTAAAATGATGAAAAATATGCTCGTAATTGCAATTTTTGGTGTTTGACCTTTTGATTGGGGCGGGAGAAAAAGTGGCACTGCTCTTTAATCTTCGTGCCGTGTGGTGATCATATGAAACAAGTTTGGTAAATTTCTGCACAACCGTTTAGTACGGCATCGCGTGATGGACGGACGGACAAAGGCAGACAGACGGAGCCGATTACATCATCAACGCTATTTTTTTTTTTGAAAGCGTGGGGATAATAAAGCAATACAACAAAATGGGTGAGCATCAAATGGGATGAGCATCGTACCGACTCTGTGATGCGTAACACAGCCTGAACAGTGAGGCCAAACATTTCCTCCCCACGCAGATATTCTGGGAACAGCTGCAGCATGTCTGCCTCTTTACGCAACCTCACAATTGGCTCCAAAACCTTATCCCAGACACCTGCAAACAGCAGCAAGTAAATGAAAGGCAACTGAGAGGGAGGTGACAGATAAAAGGGTTGTAAACCCAGGTGTGCAAATTTTAAAATGTGAATTAGTGTCGGATTTGAGCCTTCACCGGAGACATGTTGCTATAAGCTTTGAGGCTCACCTTGCACTGATGAATCTGAGAGCACAATGTCCTCATGACCCTGTTCGATGACTCGAATGCTGAAAAATGGTCGCCCATCATTCTCTGAGATGCTACAGAGGTAGCGACAGCGCTTGTTCGTGTAACGGATGCTCCAGTAGAGACGGGTCGATTGGTATGACACAGGGTAGAGTGCGGTGTGGCTGTGGAATACTGAGGAAGCAACCTGCTGGGGTAGTAGCTGACCCACAGAACGAAAAAGCAGGCTACCCACACGAAACGTGCCCCCGCTGAGCGGACCTCGCTGGATGAGACCCGCGAGCTGCCGTACCTCATCGCGTTGAACATACACTCGCCGAAATACGGCAAAGCAGCAATGCTCCTGCTCGCAAGCCATGCGTGGCTTGTGCATGGGGCACAACACGGTCTTGTCCTTGAAAAACATACACCGTACACGCAGGGCACAAGAGAAGTGGTAAATGTTGAGGCAGCGAGGACGGTTGCAACCAGTCGTCGCTCCAGGTCGAGTGCAGCCCACACACTTGGTGGCTAACCCACGGCGCCGTGCCCCTTCAACATTAATGAGTGCGCCGGCTTGCGTCTCATAAACTTCAGATGACCAAAGGGCACAGTTCAGGTGTACCCACATATCCAAGTCAATGTTGAGGAGACGAGCAGGTCCATCAGTTTGGCCATCACCAATCGAGTGACAGAATGAGCAGCACCGAGTATCTGTTGGAATTGGCTCAGGGCGGAGAGATGTGCCCAGCTTCCTCATGAGCTCCTCCATTTCATCCTCTGTTGGAGGGAGGTAACCCTTGCCACACCCGAGCAATGTCAACTCCAAGCGCCACTTCTTCCAGCGGACGCCTTTCCAACGCTTGCAGGCTGGAGCCTGTGTTATCAGCACCGAAGATGGCGGATGGATGGGAGGCGAGTCATAGTGCAATTTGGATCTCGCCATCACCTGTTTTCCGCCGTCCGTCATTTTGTTCAAACTGCCTGGCTGCTGCAGCGTTTCATGAAACTTTGTGCTAATGTTCTGGTGATCAGCTCCCATCTCATCCAGCACTGATTCGGCCTTCCTACTTCGTTTGTCCCCATCAACGGCAGCCAATGGCAAGGAGAGAGAATTTCTCATTCCACCTTGGGAGAATGTTCGGAGGGATATTTTGGGTTCTGGATAAACAGGCAACGTCCGAACATCTAAGCACATCTCGCCACACTTGTACAGCTGGTTTCCTTCCTGCAAAGAAGATGAGGCTGGTGTAGAAGGCTGTGGGTGGGAGGATGGCAGAGGCAGCCCTGGCTGGGAAGACCGAACAAAATTCTGCTGAAACCTGAGGGAAGTGTTTGGCCCATCAAAGGATTGAGATGGTGGGCCTGGTCCTCTGTTCTCAGGTGCTTCTTCTTTCTGTATTGAATCGTCCTTCACATTAAAGTTTTCAATCATGGGAAGGGATGAGAATGAAATCGCCAGTTGACAAGTGGAATATTCACCAATTGATTAACCACACAAGTTCACATGTATATTCATCAACGTTTGGCTAATTTCTACAGCAATTATGACACACCAGGGCCATATTTTATGTCATCTTGATAGAGCTCAGAAAGCTGCTCATTACTCCCTCCGAAACTTTACCTTTGATCGAGCAAGTGAGGTCTGCAAAGCAACCTTGTACTGTTCTCGGCAATTTACGCTGCAGAACACCAAGTCCTGTCCACTGACTTGTGAAACATCACTTAAGCCCTGCACACACCAAAAGTGCATTTTAATGAAAAAGCAAAGTACATTTTCTGTTCATAACAGCTGCTGTTGTGTCCATGAATCAATCTCGACGGGAAGTTCGGGAGGTCCATCATGGGGTAAACAGAAACCCAGAAGCTTCATGATAGTTCCAGATTGAGAGGTCATCTTGGAGCAAATCTTGTTACTTAGCAGTGTAATTGTGTCACCTTTATGCAAAATATAGGAAGTGAGTTTGACCACACCGTTTCTTGACCAAGGTTCACCCATTGGGCTCCTTCAGGTCACAGACTAACCTGTGGGTGACCAAGCAGCTCCTGGACACTGATGGACACCACGGGTCCAAGCACCACCACATTACACTTGCGGCACCATTGACGCCTGGCCTGTGATGCTCCAGCAGCTCTGGGCGCTAGTGTCCCTGGCACACCGGGGGAAGGATAAGCCACCTATTACACATGTTTCCAATGAACAAATGTTCACTTTATGCAAATGATGTCTTGGTCTTCTGCAATCTCAAGCTCGAAAGAACAATTATTATTCTGGGTAGTGATTACATAGGGGACCTTGTAGCAATGCAGGAAGCACTCACCATGCTGGGCCTGCTCCTTGTCAGGATGCAGCTGGCCGAGTAAAGGGTGCATCAGCACTGCTTCAGGTCCCTCCCGAACCTCATAGCTGTTGGGCACCTTGGTATGAAGCAGATTAGCAATGGCTGACACCACACGACCAATGTCCTGCAAGATGGGCATTGAGGATAACAAAATCATATGTATTCACTGTGAGCAAAACAGAAGAATGACAGGTGACAACATGAGGTCAACAGCTTATGTTCAACCCAATCTCACAAATACCAAAAAGAGACTCATGGTTTTGTGGTTTAAGATCCAGATCCAGAAATGGACTCGGATTCCAAAAATCATTTTAACATTGCTGACCTCTGAGGCACTGTTGGAGAGCGTGAGGGTTACGGACACCTGCTCAGAGGCACCACTTTTCACTGGTTCGATTGCCTGGTTCATTGGGCAGGGGCTACCTGCCTGCTGGGATCCACTTGGTGCTGAAAAAAAGAAAATTCTCAGAAGCAATGACAATGACGAAGAAGTAATCAGTTGATATATACAAAAAAAACGACTTTTGCAACGAGTTAGTTGAGTAATGGCAACAAGGAAGCCGTGAGGCAAAGACAAACCCGAGCTAGTTAAGGGAAGCAGTGGGATGACGGGGGATAGAGCAGGCTCTGGATGAACATCCTCAAGCCTGGGGTACCGCGGTGTCTCGCTGCCCAGAACGCTCTCCGGGGAAGATGAGAAGATGAAACTGTCAGGAGAGTCTCGATCATCCGGCGACTCATGAGGCCTGCAAAATACATTCCACAAAATATCCCTGCAATGCTCTGGTTGTGTTTGAGAGCTGAAATACAACAGTCGTATCAAATTAACTATTGCTTTTCATAAAAGAACAACAATCTAAGAAAATGAATAGAAAACAAGAAAAAGAGCAATCAGAGATTGCAGACCCTTTCCAATATTTGTTTTTTTTGGTGGTGTTTGTGTAGTTTTGTGTCCTGGTGTGTTACATAATTAATATGAGACATAACTGGAACTGCCACTTTATAACTACTGGCAGTGATGACCGGGTACCAAGACGTCCCGCTTTGATCGGACACCTGACCCTGACCCATGACTTTTATTATTATTCAATTGAATTCTGAATAGGATTAATTTGAATTCAATTCAAATCAAATGGAAGACCAAATAAGTACAGTACTACTGCATTGGAGTCATCGGAAGGAACCCAAACAAGTAAAATGCAAAGGTAAAGTCATCAGGGGGAACTTCGATAGGATTCCGGTTTCAGCTGCTGCTCTACACTCAAACCTATCCAGGCACAGCCAAGTGAGCCTTATTCAAAACAAACAAACAAACAAACAAAACAACAACCCACATAAAAAATTAAATAATTCTGCCTGCAAGATTATGCGTCCAATCAGGTTGAAATTTCAAACAAATATTTCCTATCACTACTAGATCATAATTGTGAAGTTTCACGTCAATTGATGAAAGTGGTTCAAGAAAATAATTTTTATTAATTTTTGCCCCATCCAACATGGCTGCCAGACCATGTGACCCATCAATTTAATGTGAACAACCAGGTATCCCCAATGTGTATGAGGTTTCCTGTCAATCTGTACAGCCATTCCGCAGAAGATTTTTTATATGTTTTAGGGTAAAACAAACATGGCTGCCAAACCACGTGACCGATGATGTCATAGGAGTGAACGTTTTGTTCCTCATGGATATCATAGGCAATCATACGTGGAAAGTTTCACCTCGACCTGTTCAGCCGTTTCAGAGAAGATGATTTTTGAAGGTATATATATATATATATATATATATATATATATATATATATATATATATATATATATATATATATATATATATATATATATATATATATATATATATATATATATATATATATATATATATATATATATATATATATATATATATATCTATATCTATATCTATATCTATATATCTATCTATATATATATATATATATATATATATATATATACACACACACATATTGTTACGGATTCTCGCCCGCCGGCGTGCGATCGGCCACGTAACTCGAATCGCGACCGCGTTGCCCACCGGACGGACAATTCAGTCGTGACCCTTCTGGGACTACCGCCAGAAACCAGTCATGGGTGGGGGTTTAACCCCACCACCACCCAGTCCGCAGTCTACCCGTGCGAAATAGGGTGAATCGCCGAATGTCGATACACCTAAGTAGCCGCGCGGGTAATCTGCCGAGGGATGGGAGCACGCCACAGGCCGACTCCGGTCACGAAGAACCGCTTTAGCGGTTCGTTCCGTATTACAGGGATAACCGAGCGGAGTTATCCGTCGGCCTTGACGGTTCCGATTAATTACCGGGTGTTTTAAAACCCACTATTAATC